>NW_027507788.1:10000-357500 GCF_037356315.1 Lithobates pipiens
ACCCCAACACCTAACCCTAACCCCCACCCTAACCCTTACCCTGTAACCCTAACCCCCTAACACCTACCCTAACCCCTGTAACCCTAAACCCCACTCTAACCACAACCCTCACCCTAGGCCCTAAACCCTAACCTCTAAACCTAGCCCTAACCCCAATCCTCTAACCCTAACCTCCTAACCCCTAAAACGAACCCCCTAATCCCAACCCCAACCCCCAGCCCATCTAACCATAACTCTTAACCAAAATCCAATCCCCTACCCCTGATCCTTAACCCTAACACCCTAAGCCCAACCCCAAAACCCCATCACCCAACCCTACAACCCCCTCACCCCAACCCCCTAGCTCTAACCCCAACCCCTAACCCACCATCCCCTACCTCTAGCCATTGCCCTAACACACTAACCCTCAACCCCTAC
This sequence comes from Lithobates pipiens, assembly GCF_037356315.1. NCBI lineage: Eukaryota > Metazoa > Chordata > Amphibia > Anura > Ranidae > Lithobates > Lithobates pipiens. The sequence goes on from NW_027507788.1 coordinate 10,418, forward strand.
CCCTAAACCCAACCTCCTAACTTCTAACCCTAACTAACCTTTGACCTGTGAACTTTTACACTAACTCTAAGTGCATCTCTACTTTATGACTCCCCCACCTTAAAACCCCTACCTTTCCCTGATCCCGCTCGGTTTGTCAGAAAAAAGGGTAAAAAAAAATAGGATTTTTGTACTCACCGTAAAATCATTTTCTCTGCAATTCACAGACACAGTTCCTCTCTGTAACTAAATGGGTTGAATAGCCTGCCATTAGGAGAAACTAGGCAAAATTGTTACACAAAACACAGAACTTTAATCCCGCCCCAGGGGGGCAGGCCCCGTGCTATCGACCCTTCCCACTGCTCGTAGCAGCTTCAGTACGTCAACAAGCAGTACAACATAGAAAAAAGGAGGGGTGGGCGCTGTGTCGGTTGGTGAATTACAGAGAAGAGGATTTTACGGTGAGTACAAAAATCCTATTTTCTCTTATAGTCACCGACCGACACAGCTCCTCTCTGTAACCAAATGGGACGTCCCCAAGCAGTGCCAAACGAGGGGTGGGAAAAACAGCATAAAAACTTCATCCACCATGGCAAGTGGGAACTAGTGAAACTAAACCCACAGAAAAACAGCAGTGTATGGAAAAACACCACTATATAACCGGGTATCCTCAACAGGAGTGATCCCCAAGACCGCAACATTGCAGAAGTAATGCAACAGTGCATTAACCAAAACAGTACCGCATTTTTTAGAAAAAACAGGAAAAATTCAATTGCAAAACAGGCATCAGCCGATGCACTGACATCTACCTTGTAGAACTTGTTAAACGTATGGACAGACGACCGGGTCGCTGCCTTATACACCTGAGCGACAGACGCTTGGTGTCGGAAGGCCCAAGACGTTCCGATTGCTCTTGTAGAGTGGGCCGTGACTGGAAAGGGGGCACCTGCCCCTTCAAGGTGTAGGCTTGGACTACGATCTGTCTGATCCACCTGGATATGGTGGCCGACGAGACCGCCATGCCTTTCTTGGGACCAGTTACCGAAACAAACAGTAAGTCTGACTTCTGAAAGGGAGCAGTGGCAGACAAGTACACCTTCAGAGCCCTAACCACATCTAGAGCGTGAAGGGCCACTTCTTTCGGGTGCTTCGGCTTAGGACACAATGATGGCAATTCAATGTCCTCATTGATATGAAAGGCCAAAACCACCTTCGGTAGAAAGGACGGTTGCGGACGCAACACTACCTTATCCCTGTGGATGACTAGATAAGGCGACTTGCAGGACAAGGCCGCCAGTTCCAAAACCCTCCTGGCCAATGTGATGGCCACGAGAAAGACCACCTTCTGTGAAAGGGTCAGCAGAGGAATCTCCCTGATATTCTCAAACGATGGCTTCTGAAGCGCCGACAACACCAGGTTCAAATCCCACAGAGGTAACGGAGGACGCACCGGAGGGACTAGATGTCGCAACCCCTGCACAAAGGAACTTACTACTGCGTGAGACGCCAGGGGTCTTTGAAAAAAGACAGCCAGAGCTGAAATCTGCCCCTTGATGGTGCTCAACGCCAACCTCTGGTCTACACCTTGCTAAATCAACAGCAGGATCCTGGATATAGAGAAGGAGCGTGGATGCCAGCCTTTCTCCTCACACATGGAGATGTAGGCCTTCCAAGTACGATGGTATATCTTCTTGGAAGAAGATTTCCGTGCCCTCAGCATAGTTGGAATCACCGAGTCTGACAGACCCCGGTTCCTCAATACCTGGCTTTCAATAGCCAGGCCGTTAAAGCCAGTGATGGTAAAGCAGGGTGAAGGATTGGACCTTGATATAGGAGGTCCTCTCTCAATGGAAGTCGCCAGGGAGCGTCTGCCACCAGGCGCACCAGGTCTGCGTACCAGGCCCGCTGAGGCCAATCTGGGGCAATCAGGAGTACTGGAATCCCCTCGGCTTCCACTCTGCGAAGCAGATGTGGCAACAGTTTCCGCGGAGGAAAGGTGTAGATCAGCTGGTACTGATCCCACGGAGCCACCAGCGCGTCTGACGCGTCTGCCCACGGATCTCTTGTCCTGGACACGAATCTCGGCACCTTCCGATTGATCCGGGAGGCCAATAGATCCACATCTGGTGTGCCCCATTTCAGGGACAGCAGCCTGAATATCTCCAGATGCAATGCCCATTCTCCTGGGTCCAGCATCTGTCGACTCAGATAGTCCGCCTGCCAATTTTCCACCCCCGGGATGTAAATGGCTGACAGGGCCGGGATGTAAATGGCTGACAGGGCCGGGATGTGTTGCTCTGCCCACCGAAGTATGTGAGCGACCTCACGAGCAGCGGCTGAGCTTCTTGTTCCCTTTTGGTGATTTATGTACGCCACAGCCCTGACGTTGTCTGACTGTATCCTGGCCGAACGCCCTTGAAGACACGTCGACCACGTGTAGAGGCACAGCCTGATCGCTCTCAATTCAAGCAGATTGATCGACAACTTGGATTCTTCCGTCAACCAGAGGCCCTGAGCTGACTGAATCCCCATCACTCCACCCCAGCCAGACAGACTGGTGTCCGTAGTGACCAACATCCATTTCAGAGGAAGGAATGATTTTTCAGACTGAATCACGGGGATCTCAACCACCAGATCAGGGAGTCCAGGACTGGTTGGCTCACCTGGATCTGCCGTTCCAGGGACAACAGAGATTTGTCCCATTTTGTCAAGATCTTCTTCTGCAGGACTCTGGTGTGGAACTGGGCATAAGGCACTGCCTCGAAGGAGGCTACCATGAGCCCCAGCGCCCGCATGCAAAAGCGGAGTGATGACCACTTGTGGTTCATCAGTAGTTTGACCGCAGATCTGAGAGTCAGCAATTTGTCTGAGGGGAGAAAAACCCTTGCTTCCCTGGAGTACAATAGTGACCCCAGGTACTCCAGATGCTGAGTCAGTACCACCACCAACTCCTTTAGGTTCAACAGCCACCCATATGCTTGCAGGGACTGCATGGTGATCGCCACATCCTCCTCTAATTATGAGGCGGAAGAATCTCTCAGGAGAATTGTCTAGGTAACCCACGATCGCGATCCCGCGTTGTTTCAACAAGGCCAACACTGGAGCCAGTACTTTGGTAAAGACTCGGGGGGCTGATGCCAGGCCAAAAGGAAGAGCCACAAACTGGTAGTGGGCTTCCCCGACTGCCAAACGCAGAAACTTTTGATGCCAATGGCATATGGGTATGTGCAGGTAGGCATCCTGAATGTCCAAGGACGCCAGGAAGTCCCCTTGATGGAGTGCAGTGACTACTGAGCGAACTGATTCCATTCTGAACCTCTGCACTTTTACAAAGTTATTTAGGGCTTTTAAGTCCAATATTGGACGTACCCCTTCCTTCTTGGGAACCACAAACAGATTTGAGTAGAACCCCTGGAAGCATTCCGATTCTGGAACCGGTACAATCACCCCCTGATTCAGCAAGTCCCTCACCGCCCCTAACAGGGCCTCTCGGTGAAGCGGGGACACGGGTATGCTGTAGCGAAAGAATCTGTTTGGCGGCCAAGAGAGAAACTCTATCTTGTAACCTGTGGAAATCAGTTCGCAGACCCATTGGACTGATAACCAGGAGGTCCAACGGGCTGCAAACTCCCGAAGACAGCCCCCCACCCGAGACATGGGGGGGGGCAAACCTTCATGCGGCAGCACTTTTGTTTGCAGGCTTGTTAGGCTTGCGGTTCCAGGGATGCTTTTGACCGTCCGTGAGCATCCTGTCAGGCTGGGGTCGTTTTGCCGAAGCACCGGGCGAACGAAAAAGCCGCTTGTGAGCGGAAAAGGAGGGCCCTTGCCTGTGTCGTAGCTCCTTAGCCTTCCTGGCCTGAGGGAGTAGTGTACTCTTACCAAATGTGGCATTTTTAATAATGTCATTCAACGAGGCTCCAAAGAGCCATCCGCCAAGGAAGGGAAGATCCGTCAGGGCTTTCTTGGATGCCTGGACAGCAGACCAGCATTTCAGCCAAATGAGGCGCCTCAGCACCACAGCTGACACTGAGGCCCTGGATAGCAGAGGGAGAGTATCCAGGGCCGCGTCAAACGTACTTAATGCCATGCACTAGTTGGTCTGCTAGTTCCACGCAGACAGGAAAGGATAAGTTACCATTCTAGGGGAGCAGGGAGAAGGATAAGCTACCAATCTGGGGGAGCAGGGAGAAGATTAAGCTACTATTCTGGGGGAGCAGAGAGAAGGATAAGTTACCATTGTAGGGGAGCAAGAAGAAGGATAAGTTACCATTGTGGGGGAGCAAGGAGAAGGATAAGTTAACATTCTGGGGGAGCAGGGAGAATCAAATAATTCTCTGCAGCTATTACCTTTTGTACCACCACCCCCTCCCTTTAGAATGTAAGCTCTATGAGCAGGGCCCTCCTGTACCTTTTGTATTGAACTGTACTGTAATAGTGTTGTTACCCCCCCCCCCCCCATAGATTGTAAAGTGCTGCGTAAACTGTTGGCGCTATATAAATCGTGTATAATAATAAAAATTCTGGGGGAGCAGGGAGAAGGATAAGCTCCCATTCTGGGGGAGCAGGGAGAAGGATAAGCTACCATTCTGGGGGAGCAGGGAGAAGTATAAGCTATTGTTCTGGAGTAACAGGGAGAAGGATAAGTAATCATTCTGGGGAAGCAGGGAGAAGGATAAGCCACTATTCTGAGGGAGCAGGGAGAAGGATAAGCTACTATTCTGTGGGAGCAGGGAGAAGACTAAGCTATCATTCTGGGGGAGCAGGGAGAAGGATAAGCTATCATTCTGGGGGAGCAGGGAGAAGGATAAGCAACCATTCTGGGGGAGCAGGGAGAAGGATAAGCAACCATTCTGGAGGAACAGGGAGAAGGATAAATTATCATTCTGGGGGAGCAGGGAGAAGGATAGTCAACCATACTGGAGGAGCAGGGAGATGGATAAGTGATCATTCTGGGGGAGGAGGGAGAAGGATAAGCCACTATTCTGGCGGAGCAGGGAGAAGGATAAGCTACTATTCTGGGGTAGCAGGGAGAAGGATAAGTGATCATTCCGGGGGAGCAGGGAGAAGGAAAAGTGATCATTCTGGGGGAGCAGGGAGAAGGATAAACTATCATTCTGGGGGAGCAGAGAGAAGGATAAGTTACCATTGTGGGATAGCAAGAAGAAGGATAAGTTACCATTGCGGGGGAGCAGGGAGAAGAATAAGTTACTATTCTGGCGGAGCAGGGAGAAAGATAAGTGATAATTCTGGGGGAGCAGGTAGAAGGATAAGCTACTATTGTGGGGAAGCAGGGAGAAGGATAAGCTACTATTTTGGTGGTGCAGGGAGAAGGATAATCAACCATACTGGAGGAGCAGGGAGAAGGATAAGTGATCATTCTGGGGGAGCAGTGAGAAGGATAAGCTATCATTCTGGGGGAGCAGGGAGAAGAATAAGCTATCATTCTGGAGGAGCAGGGAGAAGGATAAGCCACTATTCTGGGGGAGCAGGGAGAAGGATAAGCTATCATTTTGGGGGAGCAGGGAGAAGGATAACTGATCATTCTGGGGAAGCAGGGGGAAGGATAAGCTATCATTGTGGGGGAGCAGGGAGAAGGATAAGCGATCATTCTGGGGGAGCAGGGAGAAGGATAAGCAATCATTCTGGGGGAGCAGGGAGAAGGAAAAGCTACTATTCTGGGGGAGCAGGGAGAAGGATAATCAACCATACTGGAGGAGCAGGGAGATGGATAAGTGACCATTCTGGGGTAGCAGGGAGAAGGATAAGTTACCATTCTGGGGGAGAAGGATAAGCTACCATTCTGGGGGAGCAGGGAGAAGAATAAGTTACCATTCTGGGGAGCAGGGAGAAGAATAAGTTACCATTCTGGGGGAGCAGGGAAGAAGGATAAGCTACTATTCTGGGGGAGCAGGGAGAAGGGTAAGTGATAATTCTGGGGGAGCAGGGAGAAGGATAAGCTACTATTCTGGGGGAGCAGGGAGAAGGGTAAGTGATAATTCTGGGGGAGCAGGGAGAAGGATAAGCTACTATTCTGGGGGAGCAGGGAGAAGGATAAGCTACCATTGTGGGGTAAGCAGAGAGAAGGATAAGCTACTACTCTGGGGGAGCAGGGAGATGGATAATCAACCATTCTGGAGGAGCAGGGAGAAGGATAAGCTACGATTCTGGGGGAGCAGGGAGAAGGATAAGCTATCATTCTGGGGGAGCAGGGAGAAGGGTAAGCTACTATTGTGGGGAAGCAGGGAGAAGGATAAGCTACTATTCTGGGGGAGCAGGGAGAAGGATAAGTGATCATTCTGGGGGAGCAGGGAAAAGGATAAGCTACCATTCTGGAGGAGCAGGGAGAAGGATAAACTATCATTCTGGGGGAGCAGGGAGAAGGATAAGCTATCATTCTGGAGGAGCAGGGAGATGGATAAGCTATCATTCTGGAGGAGCAAGGAGATGGATAAGCTACTATTCTGATGAAGCAGGGGGAAGGATAAGCTATTATTCTGGGGGAGCAGGGAGAAGGATAAGCTACTATTCTGGGGGAGGAGGGAGAAGGATAATCTACCATTCTGCGGGAGCAGGGAGAAGGATAAGCGACTATTCTGCGGGAGCAGGGAGAAGGATAAGCTACCATTCTGTGGGAGCAGGGAGAGAGATAATCAACCATTCTGGAGAAGTAGGGAGGATAAGTGATTATTCTGGGGAAGCAGGCAGAATGATAAGCTACTATTCTGGGGAATCAAGGAGAAGGATATGCTACCATTCTGGGGGAGCAGGGAGAAGGATAAGTGATCATTCTGGGGAAGCAGGGAGAAGGATAAGTTACTATTCTGGGGGAGCAGGGAGAAGGATAATCAACCATTCTGGGGGAGCAGGGAGAAGGATAAGCTACTATTCTGGGGGAGCAGGGAGAAGGATAATCAACCATACTGGAGGAGCAGGGAGAATGATAAGTGATCATTCTGGGGGAGCAGGGAGAATCAAATAATTCTCTGCAGCTATTACCTTTTGTACCACCACCCCCTCCCTTTAGAATGTAAGCTCTACGAGCAGGGCCCTCTTGTACCTTTTGTATTGAACTGTACTATAATTGTGTTGCCCCCTCCCCCCCTCTATAGATTAAGCGCTGTGTAAACTGTTGGCGCTATATAAATCGTGTATAATAACAAAGATTCTGGGGGAGCAGGGAGGATAAGTGATCATTCTGGGGGAGCAGGGAGAAGGATAAGTGATCATTCTGGGGGAGCAGGTAGAAGCATAAGCTAATATTCTGGGGGAGCAGGGAGAATGATAAGTGATCATTCTGGGGGAGCAAGGAGAAGGATAAGCTATTATTCTGAGTAAGCAGGGAGAAGGATAAGCTACCATTCTGGGGGAGCAGGGAGAAGGATAAGTGATCATTCTGGGGGAGCAAGGAGCAGGATAAGCTACTATTCTGAGTAAGCAGGGAGAAGGATAAGCTACTATTCTGAGGAAGCACGGAGAAGGATAAGCTACTATTATGGGGGAGCAGGGAGAAGAATAAGCCACCTTTCTGGGGGAGCCGGGAGAAGGATAAGCTACCATTCTGGGGGAGCAGGGTGAAGGATAAGCTATCATTCTGGGGTAGCAAAGAGAAGGATAAGCTACTATTCTGGAGGAGCAGGGAGAGGGATAAGTTACCATTCTGGAGGAGCAGGGAGAGGGATAAGCTATCATTCTGGGGGAGCAAGGAGAAAGATAAGCTACCATTCTGGGGGAGCCGGGAGAAGAATAAGCTACCATTGTGGGGGAGCAGGGAGAAGGATAAGCTACCATTCTGGGGGAGCAGCGAGATGGATAAGTGATCATTCTGGAGGAGCAGGGTGAAGGATAAGCTATCATTCTGGGGTAGCAAAGAGAAGGATAAGCTACTATTCTGGAGGAGCAGGGAGAAGGATTGGCTACCATTCTGTGGGGACCAGGGAGAAGAATAAGCTACTATTCTGGAGGAGCAGGGAGAAGGATAAGCTACCATTCTGGAGGAGCAGGGAGATGGATAAGTGATCATTCTGGGGAAGCAGGGAGAAGGATAAGCTACCATTGTGGGGGAGCAGGAAGAAAGATAAGCTACCATTCTGGGGAGCAGGGAGAAGGATAAGTGATCATTCTGGGGAAGAAGGATAAGCTACCATTCTGGGGGAGCAGGGAGAAGGATAAGTGATCATTCTGGGGAAGCAGGTAGAAGGATAAGTGATCATTCTGGGGGAGTAGGGAGAAGGATAAGCTACTATTCTGGGGGAGCAGGGAGAAGGATAAGTGATCATTCTGGGGAAGCAGGGAGAAGGATAAGCTACCATTGTGGGGGAGCAGGAAGAAAGATAAGCTACCATTCTGGGGGAGCAGGGAGAAGGATAAGTGATCATTCTGGGGAAGAAGGATAAGCTACCATTCTGGGGAAGCAGGTAGAAGGATAAGTGATCATTCTGGGGGAGTAGGGAGAAGGATAAGCTACTATTCTGAGTAAGCAGGGAGAAGTATAAGCTATCATTCTGGGGGACCAGGGAGAAGGATAAGCTATCATTCTGGGGGAGCAGGGAGAACAATAAGCCACCTTTCTGGGGGAGCAGGGAGAAGGTTAAGCTACCATTGTGGGGGAGCAGGGAGAAGGATAAGCTACCATTCTTGGGGAGCAGGGTGAAGGATAAGCAACTATTTTGGGGGAGCAGGGAGAAGGATAAGCTACTATTCTGGGGGAGCAGGGAGAAGGATAAGTGATCATTCTGGGGAGCAGGGAAAAGGATAAGCTACCATTCTGGAGGAGCAGGGAGATGCATAAGTGATCATTTTGGGGTAGTAGGGAGAAGGATATGTTACCATTCTGTGGTAGCAGGGAGAATGATAAGCTATTATTCCGGGGGAGCAGGGAGAAGGATAAGCTACTATTCTGGGGAAGCAGGGAGAAGGATACCCTACCATTCTGGAGGAGCAGAGAGAAGGATAAGCTACTATTCTGGGGGAGCAGGGAGATGGATAATCAACCATTCTGGAGGAGCAGGGAGAAGGATAAGTGATCATTCTGGGGAAGCAGGGAGAAGGATAAGCTACCATTCTGGGGGAGCAGGGAGAAGGATAAGCTACTATTCTGGGGAAGCAGGGAGAAGGATAAGCTACCATTCTGGGGGAGCAGGGAGAAGGATAAGCCATCATTCTGGAGGAGCAGGGAGAAGGATAAGCTATAATTCTGGGAGAGCAGGGAGAAGGATAAGCGATCATTCTGGGAGAGCAGGGAGAAGGATAAGCTACCATTCTGGGAGAGCAGGGAGAAGGATAAGCTACCATTCTGGGGGAGCAGGGAGAAGGATAAGCTACTATTCTGAGGGAGCAGGGAGAAGGATAAGCTACTATTCTGGAGGAGCAGGGAGAAGGATAAGTTACCATTCTGTGGTAGCAGGGAGAAGGATAAGCTATTATTCCGGGGGAGCAGGGAGAAGGATAAGCTACTATTCTGGGGAAGCAGGGAGAAGGATACGCTACCATTCTGGAGGAGCAGGGAGAAGGATAATCAACCATTCTGGAGGAGCAGGGAGAAGGATAAGTGATCATTCTGGGTGAGCAGGGAGAAGGATAAGCAATTATTCTGGGGTAGGAGGGAGAAGGATAAGCTATCATTCTGGGGTAGGAGGGAGAAGGATAAGCTATCATTCTGGGGTAGGAGGGAGAAGGATAAGCTATCATTCTGGGGTAGGAGGGAGAAGGATAAGCTATCATTCTGGGGTAGGAGGGAGAAGGATAAGCTATCATTCTGGGGTAGGAGGGAGAAGGATAAGCTATCATTCTGGGGTAGGAGGGAGAAGGATAAGCTATCATTCTGGGGAAGCAGGGAGAAGGATAAGCTACCATTCTGGGGAAGCAGGGAGAAGGATAAGCTACCATTCTGGGGAAGCAGGGAGAAGGATAAGCTATTATTCTGGGGGAGCAGGGAGAAGGATAAGCTATCATTCTGGGGGAGCAGGGAGAAGGATAAGCTACGATTCTGGGGGAGCAGGGAGAAGGATAAGCTATCATTCTGGGGGAGCAGGGAGAAGAATAAGCTACTTTTCTGGGGGAGCAGGGAGAAGGATAAGTGATCATTCTGGAGGAGAGGGGAGATGGATAAGTGATCATTCTGGGGGAGCAGGGAGAAGGATAAGCTATCATTCTGGAGGAGCAGGGAGATGGATAAGCTATCATTCTGGAGGAGCAGGGAGATGGATAAGCTACTATTTTGATGAAGCAGAGGGAAGGATAAGCTACTATTCTGGGGGAGGAGGGAGAAGGATAATCTACCATTCTGCGGGAGCAGGGAGAAGGATAAGCGACTATTCTGGGGGAGCAGGGAGAAGGATAAGCTACCATTCTGGGGGAGCAGGGAGATGGATAAGCTACTCTTCTGTGGGAGCAGGGAGAGAGATAATCAACCATTCTGGAGAAGTAGGGAGGATAAGTGATCATTCTGGGGAAGAAGGCAGAATGATAAGCTACTATTCTGGGGAATCAAGGATAAGGATATGCTACCATTCTGGGGGAGCAGGGAGAAGGATAAGTGATCATTCTGGGGAAGCAGGGAGAAGGATAAGCTACTATTCTGGGGGAGCAGGGAGAAGGATAATTAACCATTCTGGGGGAGCAGGGAGAAGGATAAGCTACTATTCTGGGGGAGCAGGGAGAAGGATAAGCTACTATTCTGGGGGAGCAGGGAGAAGGATAATCAACCATACTGGAGAAGCAGGGAGAAGGATAATCAACCATACTGGAGAAGCAGGGAGAAGGATAAATGATCATTCTGGGGGAGCAGGGAGAATCAAATAATTCTCTGCAGCTATTACCTTTTGTACCACCACCCCCTCCCTTTAGAATGCAAGCTCTACGAGCAGGGCCCTCCTGTACCTTTTGTATTGAGCTGTACTATAATTGTGTTGCCCCCTCCCCCCTCTATAGATTGTTAAGCGCTGTGTAAACTGTTGGCGCTATATAAATCGTGTTTAATATCAAAAATTCTGGGGGAGCAGGGAGAAAGATAAGTGATCATTCTGGGGGAGCAGGGAGAAGGATAAGTGATCATTCTGGGGGAGCAGGTAGAAGCATAAGCTAATATTCTGGGGTAGCAGGGAGAAGGACAAGTGATCATTCTAGGGGAGCAAGGAGAAGGATAAGCTACTATTCTGAGTAAGCAGGGAGAAGGATAAGCTACCATTCTGGGGGAGCAGGGAGAAGGATAAGTGATCATTCTGGGGGAGCAAGGAGAAGGATAAGCTACTATTCTGAGTAAGCAGGGAGAAGGATAAGCTACTATTCTGAGGAAGCAGGGAGAAGGATAGGCTACTATTATGGGGGAGCAGGGAGAAAGATAAGCTATCATTGTAGAGGAGTAGGGAGAAGGATAAGCTACCATTCTGGGGGAGCAGGGAGAAGAATAAGCCACCTTTCTGGCGGAGCCGGGAGAAGGATAAGCTACCATTCTGGGGGAGCAGGGTAAAGGATAAGCTATCATTCTGGGGTAGCAAAGAGAAGGATAAGCTACTATTCTGGAGGAACAGGGAGAGGGATAAGCTACCATTCTGGAGGAGCAGGGAGAGGGATAAGCTACTATTCTGGAGAAGCAGGGAGAGGGATAAGCTACTATTCTGGAGGAGCAGGGAGAGGGATAAGCTACCACTCTGGGGGAGCAGGGAGAAGGATAAGCTACGATTCTGGGGGAGCAGGGAGAAGGATGAGCTATCATTCTGGGGGAGCAGGGAGAAGAATAAGCTATCATTCTGGGGGAGCCGGGAGATGGATAAGTGATCATTCTGGAGGAGCAGAGTGAAGGATAAGCTATCATTCTAGGGTAGCAAAGAGAAGGATAAGCTACTATTCTGACTATTCTGGAGGAGCAGGGAGAAGGATACGCTACCATTCTGTGGGGAGCAGGGAGAAGGATAAGCTGCCATTCTGGAGGAGCAGGGAGATAGATAAGTGATCATTCTGGGGGAGCAGGGGGAAGGATAAGCTACTATTGTGGGGAAGCAGGGAGAAGGATAAGCTACCATTGTGGGGGAGCAGGAAGAAAGATAAGCTACCATTCTGGGGGAGCAGGGAGAAGGATAAGTGATCATTCTGGGGAAGCAGGAATAAGGATAAGCTACCATTCTGGGGGAGCAGGGAGAAGGATAAGTGATCATTCCGGGAAAGCAGGGAGAAGGATAAGCTATCATTCTGGGAGAGCAGGGAGAAGGATAAGTGATCATTCTGGGGGAGCAGGGAGAAGGATAAGCTATCATTCTGGGGAGCAGGGAGAACGATAAGCCACCTTTCTGGGGGAGCAGGGAGAAAGATAATCAACCATTCTGGAGTAGCAGGGAGAAGAATAAGCCACCTTTCTGGAGGAGCCAGGAGAAGGATAAGTGATCATTCTGGGGTAGTAGGGATAAGGATAAGCTATCATTCTGGGGGAGCAGGGAGAAGGATAAGCTATCATTCTGGGGGAGCAGGGAGAAGAATAAGCCACCTTTCTGGGGGAGCCGGGAGAAGGATAAGCTACTATTCTGGGGGAGCAGGGAGAAGGATAAGTGATCATTCTGGGGGAGCAGGGAAAAGGATAAGCTACCATTCTGGAGGAGCAGGGAGATGCATAAGTGATTATTCTGGGGTAGTAGGGAGAAGGATAAGTTACCATTCTGTGGTAGCAGGGAGAATGATAAGCTATTATTCTGGGGAAGCAGGGAGAAGGATACACTACCATTCTGGAGGAGCAGGGAGAAGGATAAGCTACCATTCTGGGGGAGCAGGGAGAAGGATAAGCTACTATTCTGGGGGAGCAGGGAGAAGGATACACTACCATTCTGGAGGAGCAGGGAGAAGGATAAGCTACCATTCTGGGGGAGCAGGGAGAAGGATAAGCTACCATTCTGGGGGAGCAGGGAGAAGGATAAACTACTATTTTGGGGGAGCAGTGAGAAGGATAAGCTATCATTCTGGGGGAGCAGGGAGAAGGATAAGCTATCATTCTGGGGGAGCAGGGAGAAGGATAAACTATCCTTCTGGGGGAGCAGGGAGAAGGATAAGTTACCATACTAAGGAAGAAGGAGAGAGAATGATGAGTGACGGTTCGAGGAGAAGCAGGGATAAGAGAAAACACTATGGAAACACTAATACCAAAATTCTAACCAACAAAAAGCAAAAAAAAACAACAATCAAAAACCACAAGCCCACAAACAGCACACACAACCAAAAAGCAAACCAACGTCTTAGCGGCTGCACAGTCCTCATTCTTCAGATAAAGCAGTGAAGATGCTGCTATTCCAGTGTGTGTGTTGCTGAGTAAAGCTGGGTACACATTGGCAGGAAATCGCCCAGTTCCTGATGAACTGTCCGACTATCTGTCAGTGTGTACAGCTGTCTGACAAAGGGACATGCTGGAGAACCAGCAACCAATGGCTGAAAATGCTGCTCAGTGTATTCTGTCGGGGAGGGGGAAGTCCCCCTGTATAGTGTGAATGTGTGAGTGTGGCTGAGTCAGAGACAACATCCTAGCCGCTGCACAGTCCCATTACTAGTTCAGGAATATCAGCAGCGAGGAGGCCGGTATCTGATATGTGGTGGTAAAATCATCCTACCTTACATCACAGGGTGTCCTTGGTGCTCCTTCACCTCCTCCCATAGTTCAATCCAGAAGAAATCCTCTGTAGATGATGGGATGCCTTAACATCTGGCAAGGAAGGCAGATCACAGCTTCTTTCTTCTCTGTCCTCAGAAGGTTCTTCACTCCACAGACCATCTGAAAGGTGACAGTATTCTGGGTCAGAGAAAACCATCATAAGACAGGGAGTTACCCTGAGGTGACAGAAAAAAGCTGAACACAGAGTCTGGAATTGCTGCCTCCTGGCTATCATCTCCAAAAGGGTTGGATTCCCTAATTCCAGAGCCTCTAACCCAAAGAATGCAGATTGTTCTTACTTTACTGGCTGAAGACTAAAATAATAACACCTGGCTTCAATACACAAATGTCAGCACCACAGGACCACTTCTTATTCCATGCTTGTTCATCTGCCATCTATCCCCTCTCCCTCATCTATGTCTGGAGGCACCCTACACCCCCATTCTTCCCCTCTATCTCACTGTCCTCACCTGTACATCTATGTCTGGTGGTACCCTACACCCCCATCCCAACCCTCTATCTCACTGTCCTATGTCTGGAGGTACCCTACAACCCTATCCCATCTAGCCCCCTCTAATATATATTACCAGCCACTGCTCCATCTCCTGCAGAAGATCTTCTATCCATCTTGATTTTTTGATTGAAAAAGCCCATGGCGTGCAAAACACACCCAGAAAACTTCCACCCGGTGCATAAAAAAAGTGCACACACATAAAGAGTGAACACTAAAAAGTGCAGACGGGTGTCTGATGTCCTCCATAACGAAGGACCATACCCTGATCCCCCGGGGTGTTAGGCTCCAGACAGGGACTGAGGTACCAGACTCAACAGTGGTCTTCCAGCTGAAACCGGAAGACCTCCTTTCCCCGGGAGGACTGCCGAAACAGAACCTCCTAGGTACTTGGTACTATGGGGGCTTCCCCGAAGGTAGGCACCCCCAATGGAGGTTGGACCAAGCCAAAAGGCCTATGTCCGCCCTCCCAAAGACGTTCAGGATTGGTCCGAGGACCGACACCCTACTAATCACTTCTTCGCTTCTCGGCCTTTTGGCTAAGATCAAGTGTAGTATCGACTATAGCCCTTAGGGGTGTCTCTGCTTCACAGCTAGGACGTTGAGAACCACTTGTATCTATTCAAGCCATTAGGTCCTTGTGGGGTACCCTCTGCTCGGCCTTGTAGGATCGTTGATTAAATTCAGCTTCACCGACTTGCTGCTATTGGGCTAGAGGCTTAGCCCCCACAAGGAACGAGATTGCGGTCTTCCCTCCTTCCCCCCTCTCTGCATTACTACCTCCGGGCAGTAGATGCAAGAGCCTTTGTAAAGGCTTCAGAGCGAAGACTTCGAGGAAACAAGAAGGAAGCCGCTGAAGGAACAGCTGAGGCGACATCCTCCTCCTTGAAGATGGGGAAGAGTGATAAGAAGACCAGCAAAAGCAAGAAGAACCCCGCTCCAGCCACTTCCACCGAGGTCCCCGAAAATGTTGCTGCCTCAACCTCCACCTCTACCCCGGCCAGCACCAGCCAGCCGAGACCAGCCAAGCCTTCCCCCCCCTGCAGACGGGCTCCCTACCTTAGAGCCCTGGATGAAGCAGACGGTCATGCTACAGCTGAAGGAGGTGGACGGAAGAGTCCCCGACATGACCCCGGAGATCTTCGGAAAGAAGATGATCCTGGAACAGGGGTTCAGCAAAGCGGAAACGCTTTCGGTCCAGGCCTTCACAAAAGGTACCTTTTTCATAACTTTTGTGTCGTTCCAGGTATGCAGAAGGTACTGGGATATGGTAAAGGCGAGTGGTCCTGAATCCCCCTTTCGTAAGTTCGCTGCGAACTGCCCCATCACACGGGACAAGAAGTGGGTGACAGTGGCCATGAGGAACCCCCATACCCCAGGTAAGGATATAGCCACTTACCTCCATAGGTTCTGCACCGTGGTGAAGGACCCAGTCCGAATCCTCGATGCAAATGGCTTCTGGATAGGTAAGTGGTCAGTACTCTGCAAGTTCAGGAAGGACCCTTCGGGGGACATCCAGCACCTGCAGCCGTGCTTCTCCCTGGGCAACTCCGCAGGCATCCTTTACTATCCCGGGATACCCTACGCCTGTAACAGGTGTAGCCACACCGGACACATGGGTAAGGATTGCAAAGAACTTGCTTGCAGGTTCTGTAGGGTCACAGGCCATGAGACCAAGGATTGTCCGAGTTCCAAAGCCTGCAACCTCTGCGGAGCGGCTGAGCACGTGTTCAAACACTGCCCCCAGCGGTCCCGATCCTACGCTGGAGCCCTAATCCAGGGCAAGCCATCTGCCAGCACCAGGAAGAAGCCACCGGAAAGGGAAAAAGAACCACAGAAGACCACGGGTAAGCCCACCCCCACCCCTACCCCCACACCTGTCCAGGCCCCAGCCCAGACCCCTGCCCCAACCCCTGTCTCCAGCACCCCCCCACCCGCCACCTCTGTGCTGGAGGAGACCCTTCCCCCACCCACCCCAGACCTGTCCTCCCTGGAGGACTTCCCCACCCTCCCTTCCACCCCCACCAGTGGACCCTCAGGAAGCCGGAAACGGAAGCCTAGGAGTCCAACAGCAGAGGAACCCGCTTCCTCCACTAAAAGGCCCACTGGCGACCAGCGCGAAAGCGAGGGACCAGAGCCAATAGTGGAGGACCTCGAGTCAGCGGGGGAGGAGGATGAGGACGTGGGGGGGAGGTGGAGGTCATGGCCGTCCCTGAGCCTGACCTCCCCTCCGACCTCCACGTCACCATCACCCAGACAATGATGGATGCTGTCCTGGAGGAGCTCGGCCTGTCTGAGCAGAAAACAGGACAAGCAGAGGAGGCAACGGAAGACCCCCCTCCGGGGAGGTAAGTTCAGTCCCTTGCTGACTAGACCTCATACCCTTTTTCATTATGGCAGATATCTCAATCTTTTCCATTAATGTGAGGAGTATCAAGGATACATCTAGACGGCAAGCGGCACTGACATTTCTTGCCACTCAGCAGAGTGATGTCTACATGCTCCAGGAGTGCGCACTTCCTCCTCTGAGGAGGTACACCCATCTGACCTCCCAGTGGACCCTCGGTCCCTCCTACTGGTCCGGGGGTGGCGATTGTAAGTCTGCAGGTGTAGCCATTCTTGTCAGGGGTGGGCGCTTCGCGGTTGACTCCATCCACGAGCTAGTCTGTGGCCGTCTTCTGGTCATAGACGGTTCGTGGGTGGGAGAGCCAATTAGGCTCATCAACCTGTACGCCCCCCCAGATAAGAGTGAGCGGCTGGAACTTTTCCAGACCCTGCGGACCCAACTCGTCACCACCAGGGCAGTAGTAATCGGCGGTGATTTTAACTGTCCGATAGAGGAGGACGGGCGCAGCTCCAGCATGTACGCAAAACTTGATGCTACATCCAGGCTGCTCAAGGAGATGATCTCGGAGGCTTCCCTGCAGGACGCCGTGGGATCCATAGGGAAAGGTACCGTGAACTACTCATGGTGCCATCCCGATGGATCAGTGCGGTCCAGGATCGACTTCGTGCTCACTTCAAGAGCAGTCAAGCATCACGATTTCTTCATGATCCCCTGCTTTTTCTCTGACCACAGGGCTATTCACTTTTGGGGTGACCTGGGCGAGGGCTTTGCCCGCGGACCAGGCTCCTGGAAGCTGAATAGTACCCTGCTGAAAAATGAGGAACTGATGGGGGAACTCCGGGAGGCCTATGCCACCTGGACGGAGGAAAAGCGATTCTTCGGAAGGGTAAGTGACTGGTGGGAGTTTGTGAAGGTCAAGATGTGCAGCTTCTTTCAGGCAAGGGGACGACAGCAAGTGTGTGCCAGGAAGAAGGAACTCAGGAGACTGCAACGTCAGTTGCAGTCCCTGCAGGACCTTCACCACTGTGGCTGGGACGTTAGGCAGGACCTGGAGGACACCAAGAAGAGCCTGAAAGGGCACTTTGAGGAAGAATCCAGGCACATTGTCTTCCGTGCCAAGGTGGAGAACCTTGAGAAAGGTGAGAAGTGTAACTCTTTCTTTTTCAGGAAACTCCACTCAGGACACACACCCTTGTCTGAGCTGCGTGACGAGACCGGAACACTCCAGAAGGGAAAGGAGGCTGTGATGCAAGTGGTCAGCGACTACTACACCAACCTCTACTCCCCGAAAACAACAGACACACAGGCAGCCGACAGGTTCCTGTCAGGTATCTCTAACCAAATTGATCCTGCAGGTTCGTCGGACGTCAACGCCCCCTTGGTGTTGGAGGAGCTGCACTCTGCCGCTAAATCCTTTAGGCAAGGCAGGACCCCAGGCTGCGATGGTCTCCCAGTTGAACTTTATGTAACGCTGTGGGATCTCGTAGGCCCGGACCTGTTCGAGCTGTACGAGGAGATGGTGGTGGAGGGCAGAATGCCTCCGACCCTAAGGGAGGGGATGATCACGATTTTGTATAAACGCAAGGGGGAGAGATCGGACCTGAAAAACTGGCGTCCGATCTCTCTTCTGAACGTGGACTACAAAATCCTCGCCAAGGTTCTGGCCAACAGGCTGAAATCTGTCATCGGACAGATCATCCACCCGGATCAGACTTGTGGCATTCCTGGTCGCAGGATTGCGGACAGCCTTGCGCTTGTCCGGGACACGGTCCAGTACATTCATGGCCGCCGTGTGCACGCGGCCCTGGTCAGTCTTGACCAGGAGAAGGCCTTTGACCGTGTCTCCCATGAGTTTATGTGCAGCACTCTGCGCAGGTTTGGTCTTGGGGAGATGTTTTGTTCGTATGTAAATGTTATGTATAATGATATTTGTAGTGTGGTGTTGGTGAACGGTTGGAAAACTGACCCCTTTCCAGTATTGTCTGGGGTCAGACAAGGCTGCCCTCTCTCACCTCTGCTTTTTGTCTGTTGTATAGAGCTCTTCGCCCGAAGCATCAGACGGAACCCAGAGATCAGAGGGATCACCGCACCAGGACCGGACAGACGGGAGGTCAAGTGCTCGCTCTACATGGACCCTAACCCTAAGGCGCTCCATCGACACACTCGCCCAGACGTGTGAGGACTTCGGCCAAGCTTCAGGGGCAAAGGTCAACTGCGGGAAGTCGGAAGTCATCCTATTCGGAAAGTGGTTCCTGCCTTCTTCTGCACCCATGCCCTTCAGCGTTAAAGCAGACTTCATCAAAATCCTTGGGGTCTGGTTTGGAGCAGAGGGCGCAGCCCTGAAGTCCTGGGAAGAAAGACTGACAAAGATGCGACAGAAGTTTGGACTTTGGAGCCTCCGAGAACTCACCATCGAAGGTAAAACACTGGTACTCCGCAGTGAGATTCTCCCTGTGTTGCAGTACCTCGCCCAGGCCTGGCCCCCCCGGGTTAACACCTGCAAGGCCATCACCAGGGCAGTGTTTCACTTCATCTGGAGTTCCAAAATGGACAGAGTAAAGCGGGCGGTTATGTTCAAGGAACCCCTCAAGGGCAGTAAGGGCGTGCCCGACATCGCCACCCTACTGAGGGTCTTCTTTGCTTGTAACTGCATCCGCAGAACTTTGGTGGACAGAACTGTAGACTCTGGTGGTAACTCCATGTCCCGTTTTTTCCTCCTGCCTCTCTGGAGGTCCCTTGGATGGGACAAATGGGACAGCTCCATCCCCTACAACTGGGACACTCCTTGGTATTACTTGGACACTTTCAAGTTTATTAAGGAGCGGGGGCTACATAGAGTGAAGCCCGACTTGTGGAAGCCAAAAACTATCCACAAGTTGATCAGAGCATCGGACATTGTTGAGACTGTTCCAGGCCTCCCTTCAGCCACTTGTAAAGTGGTCTGGAGGAATGTTTCTTCAAAGAGACTTACCAACAGGCACAAAGATCTGGCATGGATGGCAATCCAAGGGGGGTTGCCACTCAGGACATTCATGTGTAGCGGGGTCTCTTTAAGGACTATAAAACTACTGTTCCCAGAACCCCGCTGGTTCCCAGGATGTTTGGAGTTATGCCCCAGAGACTCATGGGGGAGGGCATATAAGGAGGGGGAGAGGCCTAGTTCGCTCTCTTTGGACTCCCCCCCCTCTCCTAGCAAGAGGAGGTCTGTGCTGAACTGCTGGAGGCACAAGGCCTGAAGCCTGGGCCTTGTGCTCTTTTCCAAAGAGCCCTCTGCCAGCCTAGCTGCACCTGAGAGACATTTTCTCATCCTTGCTGCAGTACACCAGAAGGATTGAAGACTCGGAGGTCGGTGGATTCCTGTTCCTAGACGAATCGGCGGAGGAAACGGACCTGGACTTGTCCGGGTGGTGAGAGCTGTTTAAAGACAGATACTTTATCTTTATTATTCGTTTGGATTACAAAGTTGTTCTTCAAGTGCACCACCGAAAGATTGCTAGCGAATATTGTTTCACTGGACTTCCATCTAGATCAGTCAGGCCTGACTGCATAGGTAGATAGTGCTGGGTGTTAGTTTACCCATGCGGGGAAGTAGCTGAAAAAGGGCAGCGCTAGAGTTGCATAGCAATACTTTATTATGCTGATTACTCTGTTTATCTTTATTACTGGTTACTGCAGGGACCTGCTTATGTGTTGCAAACCAAATGTTCGATTCATGTTATTCCTTTTATAAAAACAACAAGTAAAGTCAGTTATATACTTTCAAAGATTGTCTATGAGCTTGAGTTATCCACCCACGCACACACACACACATATTTAGAGTATAAGTGATTTAATGTGTATTGCTAGATACTAACTGTGCCAGAGTGGGTAGAGCAGCTTGCCGGGGGGGTTGGCGGAGCTGTGCTCAGGGCCCAAACCAAACTTGCGGCCCTCTTAAGTGAGGGTATCGCTATACGTGGGGGCTCGTAAATCCGGGATTTCTGAGACAGCGGTGAACACACCAGAGGTACCGGCATGGACCCACAGGGAGTCAGAGCGTGGTGTGAAGCGGCTAAGGCCGACCCAAGTCAGTCAGTGGTCATTAGCCTCCCAGGGGAGAAATGGTCGACTGAGACCGTAGAGGAGTTAATGAAGTCAGTGTCCCCAGACCATGAACCATGGGTGATGGAGATAAAATCAGACCCAGACATCTCATATCAGTACGCGCTAGTGGAATACTGGGATGGGATGCCGGAGGCTTGCAAGCGCAACTGTGTACGGACACAAGACAACAGATCCTATAGGTTGGCGCACGCAACAAAGGAGGAGCCATCGCCAACGGGATCACCGCAGGCTGCGGCCCGTACCTCACCCGAGAGTCTCAGATCAGCACCGGCCACCCTTAGCGCAGAACTGTGTGCTATCCTGGGGGAGATTGTGGCCCAGTGCAAGAAGGATCCCACAGATTACCCGATGTCGGGGTACAGAAAACTCCGGATGTTTTCAGGGAGGAAACCTGTACCTTCGGAAGAAGAGGGATTTGAAGAGTGGTTAGATAGCGCAACTCAGGCACTAGAGGAATGGGAAGTTCCAGAGCGCAGAAAGAAGCAGAGGATTGTGGAAAGTCTAAAGGGGCCTGCTCTAGAGGCAGTACGCAACCTGAAGATGAGCAAGACAGACTGTAATGCGCAGGAGTACCTAGATGTATTACAGAATGTGTTTGGTGGGACAGAGAAAATCTCTGAGCTTGCTTATCAGTTAGAGCATTGCTACCAGAAGAAAGGTGAAAAACTATCAGACTACATGGGACGTTTAGATAAAATCCTGCATAGGATGATCCTAAGGAAGGGGATCAGCCCAGGGAAAGTAGATGAGGCCCGTGTTCAACAGGTACTGAGGGGAGCTCAACCCATGGATCCTATTGCATGGACACTGCGTGCCCGACAGGATGGGAAGAATCTGGAGTACACTGACCTCATCCGAATGATCAGAGAGGAAGAGGCCCTACTGGAAGAGAAAACGGAAGAACATCTCACCGAGCCCATCAAACAACCGGTAGCAATAGTTACACCGGCCATGACTCCCGCTAGAGATAAGGAGGTGGACACTCTGAAGTTACAGATGTCCCAGGTGATGGAGATGTTGACTGCTATGATGGCGAAAGGTCAAGGGGGAGCCGAGAAACCAAGTCCTAGGAAGGAGTTGTTTCCAGATACACCAACACCAAGCCCCACTGGAGACCGAGAAGAGATGCTATGCTACAACTGCGGGGGCAGTGGCCACTTTGCCAGTAGATGTTCCAGTCCCAAGAAGAAGAAGATAGATAACCGCCAGCCGGCGGGAAACTCCAGAGGGCCCAGGTGAGGGAGTCAACCGGGTGCCCATGCCTTTCAGTGAACTCCAAACTGAATAGAGGAAGAGAAAGAGAGAAAACCAGACCCCTCAGAAGGAATGCCTACAAATAAGAAACAATAACATCCCTCAGCGGGTTTGTACTCCCATTAATGTGGGGAGGGTCAATGCATACCAGGCTCGAAAAAGAATAAAGTCAAAAACCAACTGGATGAAGATGGTCCCCAGAAGAGGGTGGTCTCAACCCGGCCCTACCCAGAAGAATTGGTCGGCCCGTCCCCCACTGTCTCCATCCAGGTGGAAGGAGTCTACACGAAGGCCCTCCTGGACACTGGAGCTCAAGTGACTTTGTTGTACAGAGACTTCTATGATAGGCACTTGAGCCATTTGCCTATACAGAAGATAGAAGAGCTGGAGATATGGGGCCTGGGAGCTCAGAGTTTCCCCTACGATGGTTACCTGCCCATAAAGCTGACCTTCGATCCATCTGTGGCGGGGAAAACAGAGGTGTTTGACACCCTGGCAGTTGTGTGTCCTAGACCGCTCGGGGCCAGCAAGATGTCCCTCATCATAGGGACCAATACGGATCTGGTGCGAAGACTTCTGACCCCTCTAGTGAAGACGAGAAACCATCAAGATCCCAATATCCATCCCATGCTGAAGACAGCCTATCAACGGTTGGTCCTAGAGCAGAAGACCCCAGGAGAGGGGATAGGGAAGGTGTGGAGACTTGGGAGAGAAGGAGTGGTGCTGCAGCCCGGAGAGGTAGCCTGCCTCAGGGCCACGGTGAAGCTTACCTGGGAGCAGCCTGGCCCCTTTGTCATGCTGGAATCCGATCCAAGGGAGGACCACTCAGGCCTGGAAGTGATACCGGAAGTGATTCCAATCAAGGCCCTGAAGAAGGCTCGAGGAAGAGTCCCAGTGAGTGTGAGAAACCCTACGGAGAGACCCATAGAGATCCCTGCCAGGATGCTGTTGGGGCAGGTGAGTCCTGCGGCCCCAGTCAGCTGGTCAGAAGTAAAAGGAATGGGTGAAGGAGGAGATGTTTGGGAAAAACTTTCCATGGAGAACCCGGACCTACCTGGAGCCTGGAAGGAGAGAGCCAAGGCCCAGCTGACTAGATGGGAGAGGATTTTCTCAAAGGATGAGTTTGATGTGGGATGTGCCAGGAGTGCCACCCACCGAATCCGCCTCCAAGAAGACAAACCCTTCAGGGAAAGGGTTAGGCGGGTCCCTCTAGCTGATCTGGAGGATCTGAGGGAGCAGCTTGCGGAGTTGAAGAAGACTGGTGTGATTCGGGAGTCTAGAAGTCCCTATGCCTCCCCCATAGTGGTGGTCAGGAAAAAGAATGGGTCGTTGAGGCTTTGTATCGACTACAGGACTCTCAACAGGAGGACCATCCCTGACCAGTATACCACACCGAGAATAGAGGATGCCCTACAGAGTTTGTCTGGTGCCAAGTGGTTCAGTGTAATGGACCTCAAGAGTGGGTACTACCAAATCCCCATGCACCAGGAAGACCGAGAGAAGACAGCTTTCATAACCCTAGTGGGATTCTTTGAATTCAACAGAATGCCTCAGGGCCTGTCTGGAGCCCCTGCTACCTTTCAACGCCTCATGGAGAAGACCTTTGTAGACATGAACCTCATAGAAGTCCTTGTGTACTTGGACGATGTCATTGTCTTCGGGAAGACTTTGGAAGAACATGAGGCCAGGTTGGAGAAGGTGTTGAGAAGACTCAGCGAAGAGGGACTCAAGCTTTCTCCCGAGAAGTGCCGGTTTTACCAATCCTCTGTGAACTATCTGGGACACATAGTGTCTGAAAAGGGAGTGGCTACAGACCCTGAGAAGTTGGAGGCAGTTACCTCTTGGCCAAGACCGACAACAGTCACAGAGCTCAGATCTTTCCTGGGGTTCTGCTCCTATTATAGAAGATTTGTGGATGGGTTTGCCCGGATTGCCAAGCCACTAAACGAATTGCTCAAGACTGAAGGAGAAGAGGATGGCTTGGGACCTAGGAGGGCCGGTGAGTCGGTTCAAGATCAGTGGAACCCAAGGTGTGAAGAGGCTTTCCGAACCTTGAAGAGGAGCCTTACCACGGCCCCAGTCCTGGCCTATGCCGACCCCACCAGACCATATGAGCTACATATCGATGCCAGTCATGAGGGCCTAGGCGGAGTGCTCTATCAAGAGTATGAAGAGCAGCTGCGACCAGTGGCCTATGTGAGCCGGAGCCTGACTCCCTCGGAGAAGAACTACCCCACTCATAAATTGGAGTTCTTGGCCCTCAAATGGGCAGTAGTAGACAAACTGAAGGACTATCTCTATGGGGCGGAGTTTACCGTAAAGACAGATAACAATCCTCTGACCTACCTCTTCACTACTGCAAAGTTAGATGCAACCGGACACAGATGGTTGGCTGCATTATCCGGATTCAACTTCAGTCTAAAGTACAGACCAGGGGCTGGAAATAGGGATGCAGATGCCCTGTCCCGAAGATCTCATGTCATGGTCAATGACTGGGAAGACTGGACCCAGGTAGCACCAGAAGGAGTGCGAGCGCTCTGTCAGGGTGCTGAGTTTCTGAGGTGCTGAGGGGGCTCCAGAGCAGAGGAGATAGGAGTCACCGCAGTGGGAGTCCCTCAACCCTACTATGGGGTAACTCAACTAGCAGAGGAACTCCTGCCAAAGCTGTCCAGAAAGGAGCTGAGCTATGACCAATTGGAAGACCCCATGGGGAGATTGGTCCTTGAAGCTTTGGAGAACGAGAATCCAGAGGGACTTCGACATAACCCTTCCAAGGAGGCTCGTCTGCTGAGGAAAGAGTTGGATAAGCTACAAGTACATCAGGGAGTGGTCTACCGAAGGGGCCCCTCTGATAACTCAGAAGATAAGTGGCAGTTGTTTCTCCAAGAGAAGCACAGAGAGACGGTACTAATTGCCTTACATGACCAGCATGGCCATCTAGGGGCGGAGAGAACTTTCCAGCTTGTCAGAAGCCGGTTCTATTGGCCCTGTATGAGGGCAGAAGTGGAGGAATATTGTCATTCTTGTGCACGATGCATCCAGAGGAAGACTCTACCCCATCAAGCTGCCCCAATGGGCCACCTACAGAGTCAGGGTCCAATGGATCTGGTGTGCATTGACTTTCTCTGCCTCGAACCCGATTTGAGTGGATTGGGAAATGTTCTGGTGGTAACCGATCATTTCACCCGTTATGCCCAGGCTTTCCCCACCAAAGACCAAAAGGCCTCCACTGTGGCCAAGGTGCTCATGGAAAAATACTTTGTCCACTATGGATTACCACAGAGAATCCACTCAGACCAAGGAAGGGACTTTGAGAGTCGTCTGATCCGGAACCTACTGGACTCATTGGGAGTAGAGAAGACCACGACTACACCTTATCATCCACAAGGAGATGCCCAACCTGAGAGGTTTAATCGGACCTTACTAAACATGCATGGAACTCTAGAGACAGAGAAGAAGCAACACTGGAGCCAACACATATCAGCTTTGGTGCACGCTTACAACTGCACCACAAGTGATGTGACGGGTTACACCCCCTACCGGGTCATGTTTGGGAGAGAAGCAAGATTGCCGGTGGATCTGGCCTTTGGCATTTCCCTAGACCATGCCTCTGCTACCTCCCACAAGGGATATGTGGACCGACTTAGACACAATTTGAAAGTGGCCCATGAACGAGCTCAGGCGGCCTCGGACCAAAGGGGAGCCCGCAACAAGAAGAACTTCGATCTGAAGGTTCGAGTGCAAGACCTGCAGCCTGGGGACCGTGTACTGCTACGCAATCTGGGGATCCCTGGGAAGCACAAGCTTGCTGATAGATGGAGATCGGAGCCCTATGTCATTTGCAGAAAGTTACCTGGATTGCCTGTGTATAAGTTAAAACCAGAGGGGAAAGTGGGGCCCTTGAAGACTTGGCACAGAAATCATTTTCTCCCGCTTACTGAAGCAGTCAGAATACCTCCAGTGAGAAATCCACCTGAATCTGTTTCCATTCTGGATACCCCGGGACCTAGCACTCGGTCTCAGACCCCCCGGGTTAGAGATGGACAAGATTCCCAACGAGGTGAAGGTGGAAGAGGAGAGCTTGAGTGGTTGTGGCCTTCATCAACTCCAGGAAATTCTGCCATAGATCTCCCACCTACTGAGGATACACAGGATGGGACGCTGAACCCAGAAGCTACAGAGTTCATTCCATCTAGTGGTGTGCCTGAAGGCTGGGAAGATATCCCTAGAATTTACTCAGAAGAGGAAGGGACCGATGTTCCAGAACCAGTGATGCTGTCAGAGTGTGTTCCTGAAGTAGAGCCTGTGGCACCAGAGCCTGAAGTCCCAAGAGAACAGAGAGCTCGCCGAGTTGTGAGACCCCCCAAGAAGCTAACCTACTCTCAAATGGGGGAGAGCTCTGAGGACTCTGTTGTGACTGCTAGAAGAAGTGCTGAACGCTCTAATCCCTCCACTGACCATTTGGTGGAGGGCAACCCCAGCTCACTCTCTGGCACAGTTAGGCAGGCCACTCATGCCAGTGTGACCTGTGGGACAGGGAATCCCACCTCTGAGTTCTGGTGGAAATTCCCTGTACCAACATCATACCCAGCACTTTCAAAATTGGTACAGGATATGTGTTAAAAGTTTATCTTTGGGGACCAAAGAGTTTAAGTGGGGGGAGTGTGTAGCGGGGTCTCTTTAAGGACTATAAAACTACTGTTCCCAGAACCCCGCTGGTTCCCAGGATGTTTGGAGTTATGCCCCAGAGACTCATGGGGGAGGGAATATAAGGAGGGGGAGAGGCCTAGTTCGCTCTCTTTGGACACCCCCCCTCTCCTAGCAAGAGGAGGTCTGTGCTGAACTGCTGGAGGCACAAGGCCTGAAGCCTGGGCCTTGTGCTCTTTTCCAAAGAGCCCTCTGCCAGCCTGGCTGCACCTGAGAGACATTTTCTCATCCTTGCTGCAGTACACCAGAAGGATTGAAGACTCGGAGGTCGGTGGATTCCTGTTCCTAGACGAATCGGCGGAGGAAACGGACTTGGACTTGTCCGGGTGGTGAGAGCTGTTTAAAGACAGATACTTTATCTTTATTATTCGTTTGGATTACAAAGTTGTTCTTCAAGTGCACCACCGAAAGATTGCTAGCGAATATTGTTTCACTGGACTTCCATCTAGATCAGTCAGGCCTGACTGCATAGGTAGATAGTGCTGGGTGTTAGTTTACCCATGCGGGGAAGTAGCTGAAAAAGGGCAGTGCTAGAGTTGCATAGCAATACTTTATTATGCTGATTATTCTGTTTATCTTTATTACTGGTTACTGCAGGGACCTGCTTATGTGTTGCAAACCAAATGTTCGATTCATGTTATTCCTTTTATAAAAACAACAAGTAAAGTCAGTTATATACTTTCAAAGATTGTCTATGAGCTTGAGTTATCCACCCACGCACACACACATATTTAGAGTATAAGTGATTTAATGTGTATTGCTAGATACTAACTGTGCCAGAGTGGGTAGAGCAGCTTGCCGGGGGGTTGGCGGAGCTGTGCTCAGGGCCCAAACCAAACTTGCGGCCCTCTTAAGTGAGGGTATCGCTATACATGCATGCCAGAAACCTGTGCAGATACAGACACTGCCCCTTTTGCATCATCCAGGAGGAAACTGCTCTGCATGTTTTCTGGGAGTGTCCCTTTGCACAGGGCCTGTTGAGGGCTCTGGAACCTGATCTCAAAGACTTTGTTCCACAGACTGCCATTACACACTTTGGTGTGCTGAACGGACTCTTTTGTGGAACTCATTCACAGGAGGACATTGATAGTACCTGGCGGGTGCTGTGTTGCTTTAAGGACGCTGTTTGGTGTGCCAGAAAGCGCCTCATCCACCAGAGGGAGAGGATGTCCATCGAGGACTGCCGCAGACTGATTCACAGTCTGCTCAGAGACTATCACCTGATGGACAACAAGGAGGAAGAGGAGGTCTGAAGATTTCCCCTTCCCCCCCCTCCCACCACTATGTACCCTTTTTGGCAGTTCAATAAAGCTTCGGGCCTGTGAACTCTTTCCCCCCCCCCCCCCCCCATCACACCTGTTGCTCATTGAAAATGCCATTTTGATTTTGACTTTGACTAAGACTGTATGACTTGACATGTTTTTGGTAATGTTTTTGGTAATGCTTTCAGGGTAATGCGGCGTCATGCATGATGTGATGTTTCGGGGTATTATTACTCTGCACAACACATCAGGCATCATACCGCAGAACGAATGTAATTTATTTGTATGCTTGGAACTGTATTGTTATGTAGTGTATTTTATGCGCTGCGTCGCAGTACAGTGTGGAATGTACCCTGTTAAAAGTATTTTGTTTTTTGTATATTTTCTTGCAAAATAAAGTATACATTTTCAAAAAAAAATCAAGATGGATAGAAGATCTTCTGCAGGAGATGAAGCAGTGGCATAACGTGGCAAAACGTGACAAAACACACACAAATAAAATAAATAAAAAGTGAGGAAAGGGATAGTGAAAAGGTGGTCACTGTGCAATACAATGGCCAGGCCCTCCGGCCAGGAATCAAAAGTTCCTCTGGTCCTAGCCAAAAGGCCGGGCCCTAGAGGCAGGTGTGAAAAAGCGTGTTAATGGTGACGTGACCTAGGTGCCGAATATCAAAGTGCGTAGCACAGTGAGTATAAGGAACCCCTGGACTGCCACTCCAGGGGCACATCACCATGGGCTTTCCAACAGAAGCATCCCTGACCCCCAGCCCAGACCATGACAGCCCCCACCCCAGTCAGGAAGGCATGGAGATCCAGGAGCTTAGTGAGACCCTTTACCATCAGGTCACACCCTCGCTCCCATCACTCCTACCTAATTACATTCGGGAAGTACAGGCCGCTCCCCCGGTGGGAGAAAGTGGAACAAACGTTCCCTCCCGAAAAACTGACCGGAGCTAAAGCTGCCACAATCCAGGCCAGAAGGCCAGGGTCCCCTCCCCTGGCTTCGACCATTGGTTCTCCGCCCCCATCAGAAGGCTTCCCTTTCAGCTACGAAGCACTCCAGGTCACCTTTACACTAACAGGCTTTGCATAGCAACCGCCACCCCTGCTCCACCTCGCTGTAGAACAGGGACGGAAGCAAGCGCCACCTATTGGTAACTGATAAGAACAGATACTACACTTGATCTTAGCCAAAAGGCAGAGAAGCCTTGTTGTCCCCCCTATAGATTGTAAAGCGCTGCGTAAACTGTTGGCACTATATAAATAGTATATAATAATAAAAATTCTGGGGGAGCAGGGAGAAGCATACGCTATCATTCTGGGGGAGCAGGGAGAAGGATAAGTGATCATTCTGGGGGAGCAGGGAGAAGAATAAGCTACCATTCTGGGGGAGCAGGGAGAAGGATAAGCTACCATTCTGGGGGAGCAGGGAGAAGACTAAGTTACTATTCTGGGGAAGCAGGGAGAAGGATAAGCTATCATTCTGGAGAAGGATAAGCTATAATTCTGGGGGAGCAGGGAGAAGGATAAGCTAACATTCTGGGGGAGCAGGGAGAAGGATAAGCTACTATTCTGGGGAAGCAGGGAGAAGGATAGGCTACCATTCTGGGGGAGCAGGGAGAAGGATACACTACCATTCTGGAGGAGCAGGGAGAAGGATAAGCTACCATTCTGGGGGAGCAGGGAGAAGGATAAGCTATCATTCTGGGGGAGCAGGGAGAAGGATAAGCCACTATTCTGGGAGAGCAGGGAGAAGGATAAGCCACTATTCTGGGGGAGCAGGGAGAAGGATAAGCCACTATTCTGGGGGAGCAGGGAGAGGGATAATTAACCATTCTGGAGAAGCCGGGCTAAGAGAAAAGAGAGAAAGAGGAGTGACCATACTGAAGGATAAATGAGGTAACCCTACTAACCACTCAACCCAAGACCTATGGAAACACTAAAACCAAAATTCTAAACAACAAAAAGCAAAGAAAAACAACAATCAAAAACCACAAGCCCACAAGCAGCACACACCATCAAAAAGCACAAACCAATGTCTTAGCGGCTGCACAGTCCTGATTCTTCAGGTAAAGCAGTTAAGAGGCTGCTATTCCAGTGTGTGTGTTGCTGAGTAAAGCTGGGTACACATTGGCAGGAAATCGCCCAGTTCCTGATGAACTGCCCGACTATCTGTCAGTGTGTACAACTGTCTGACGAAGGGACATGCTGGACAACCAGCAACCAATGACTGAAAATGCTGCTCAGTGTATTCTGTCGGGGAGGGGGAAGTCCCCCTGTATAGTGTGAATGTGTGAGTGTGGCTGAGTCAGACAACATCCTAGCCGCTGCACAGTCCCATTACTAGTTCAGGAATATCAGCAGCGAGGAGGCCGGTATCTGATATGTGGTGGTAAAATCGTCCTACCTTACATCAAAGGGTGTCCTTGGTGCTCCTTCACCTCCTCCCATAGTCCAATCCAGAAGAAATCCTCTGTAGATGATGGGATGCCTTAACATCTGGCAAGGAAGGCAGATCACAGCTTCTTTCTTCTCTGTCCTCAGAAGGTTCTTCACTCCACAGAACATCTGAAAGGTGACAGTATTCTGGGTCAGAGAAAACCATCATAAGACAGGGAGTTACCCTGAGGTGACAGAAAAAAGCCGAACACAGAGTCTGGAATTGCTGCCTCCTGGCTATCAAAGGCTATCATCTCCAAAGGACTGGATTCCCTAATTCCAGAGCCTCTAACCCAAAGAATGCAGATTGTTCTTACTTTACTGGCTGAAGACTAAAATAATAACACCTGGCTTCAATACACAAGTGTCAGCACTGCAGGACCACTTCTTATTCCATGCTTGTTCATCTGCCATCTATCCCCTCTCCCTCATCTATGTCTGGAGGAACCCTACACCTCCATCCCTCCCCTCTATCTCACTGTTCTCACCTGTACATCTATGTCTACACCCCATCCCTCCCCTCTATCTCACTGTCCATCTATGTCTGGAGGTACCCTACACCCCCATCCCTCCCCTCTATCTCCCTGTCCTATGTCTGGATGTACCCTACACCCCATCCCATCTAGCCCCCCCCCCCCCCCCCCCGTAATATATATTACTAGCCACTGCTTCATCTCCTGCAGAAGATCTTCTATCCATCTTGATTTTTGATTGAAAATGTATACTTTATTTTCCAAGAAAATATACAAAAAAACAAAATACTTTTAACAGGGTACATTCCACACTGTACTGCGACGCAGCGCATAAAATACACTACATAACAATACAGTTCCAAACATACAAATAAATTACATTCATTCTGCGGTATGATGCCTGATGTGTTGTGCAGAGTAATAATACCCCGAAACATCACATCATGCATGACGCCGCATTACCCTGAAAGCATTACCAAAAACCATTACCAAATACATGTCAAGTCATACAGTCTTAGTCAAAGTCAAAATCAGAATGACATTTCGATGAGCAACAGGTGTGATGGGGGGGGGGTTGGAGAAGGTGGGGAGGGGAGGGAGAAAAGAGTTCACAGGCCCGAAGCTTTATTGAACTGCCAAAAAGGGTACATAGTGGTGGGGGAGGGGGGGGGGAGGGGAAATCTTCAGACCTCCTCTTCCTCCATGTTGTCCATCAGGTGATAGTCTCTGAGCAGACTGTGAATCAGTCTGCGGCAGTCCTGGATGGACATCCTCTCCCTCTGGTGGATGAGGCGCTTTCTAGCGCACCAAACAGCGTCCTTAAAACAACACAGCACCCGCCAGGCACTATCAATGTCCTCTTGTGAGTGAGTCCCACAAAAGAGTCCGTTTAACACACCAAAGTGTGTTATAGCAGTCTGTGGAACAAAGTCTTTGAGATCAGGTTCCAGAGCCCTCAACAGGCCCTGTGCAAAGGGACACTCCCAGAAAACATGCAAAGCAGTTTCCTCCTGGGTGATGCAAAAGGGGCACCATTCTGGGGGAGCAGGGAGAAGGATAAGCTACCATTTTGGGGGAGCAGAGAGAAGGATAAGTGATAATTCTGGGGAAGCAGGGAGAAGGATAAGCTACTATTCTGGGGAAGCAGGGAGAAGGATAAGCTATCATTCTGGGGGAGAAGGATAAGCTACAATTTTGGGGGAGCAGGAAGAAGGATAAGCTATCCTTCTGGGGGAGCAGGGAGAAGGATAAGCTACTATTCTGGGGGAGCAGAGAGAAGGATAATCAAACATTCTGGAGGAGCAGGGAGAAGGATAAGTGATCATTCTGGGAAGCAGGGAGAAGGATAAGATATCATTCTGGGGGAGCAGGGAGAAGGATAAGCTACCATTCTGGGGGAGCAGGGAGAAGGATAAGTGATCATTCTGGGGGAGCAGGGAGAAGGATAAGCTAACATTCTGGGGGAGAAGAGTAAAGGCTATGTGACAATTCTGGGGGAGCAGGGAGAAGGATAAGCTACCATTCTGGAGGAGCAGGGAGAAGGATAAGCTACTATTCTGGGGGAGCAGGGAGAAGGATAAGCTACTATTCTGGGGGAGCAGAGAGAAGGATAATCAAACATTCTGGAGGAGCAGGGAGAAGGATAAGTGATCATTCTGGGGTATCAGGGAGAAGGATAAGCTATCATTCTGGGGGAGCATGGAGAAGGATAAGCTACTATTCTGGGGGAGCAGGGAGAAAGATAAGCTATTCTGGAGGAGCAGGGAGAAGGATAAGCTACCATTTTGGGGGGGCAGGGAGATGGATAAGCTACCATTCTGGGGGAGCAGGGAGAAGGATAAGCTAGCATTCTGGGGGAGCAGGGAGAAGGATAAGCTACCATTCTGGGGGAGCAGGGAGAAGGATAAGCTATCATTCTGGGGGAGCAGGGAGGATAAGCTATCATTCTGGAGGAGCAGGGATAAGGATAAGCTATCATTCTGGAGGAGCAGGGATAAGGATAAGCAACTATTCTGGGGGAGCAGGGAAAAGCATAAGCTACTATTCTGGGGGAGCAGGGAGAAGGATAATCAACCATACTGGAGGAGCAGGGAGAAGGATAAGTGATAATTCTGGGGAAGCAGGGAGAAGGATAAGCTACTATTCTGGGGAAGCAGGGAGAAGGATAAGCGATCATTCTGGGGGAGCAGGGAGAAGGATAAGCTACTATTCTGGGGAAGCAGGGAGAAGGATAAGCTACCATACTGGGGGTGAAGGATAAGCTACAATTTTGGGGGAGCAGGAAGAAGGATAACCTATCATTCTGGGGGAGCAGGGAGAAGGATAAGCTATCATTCTGGGGGAGCAGGGAGAAGGATAAGCTATCATTTTCTGGGGGAGCAGGGAGAAGGATAAGCCACTATTGTAGGGGAGCAGGGAGAAGGATACGCTACCATTCTGGGGGAGCAGGGAGAAGGATAAGTGATCATTCTGGGGTAGCAGGGAGAAGTATAAGCGATCATTCTGGGGGAACAGGGAGAAGGATAAGCTACTATTCTGGGGAAGCAGGGAGAAGGAGAAGCTATCATTCTGGGGGAGAAGGATAAACTACAATTTTGGGGAAGCAGGAAGAAGGATAAGCTACTATTCTGGGGAAGCAGGGAGAAGAAAAATCAAACATTCTGGAGGAGCAGGGAGAAGGATAAGCTACTATTCTGGGGGAGCAGAGAGAAGGATAAGTGATCATTCTGGGAAGCAGGGAGAAGGTTAAGCAACCATTCTGGAGGAGCAATGAGATGGATAAGTGATCATTCTGGGGTAGCGGGGAGAAGGATAAGATATCATTCTGGGGGAGCAGGGAGAAGGATAAGCTACTATTCTGGGGGAGCAGTGAGAAGGATAAGCTATCATTCTGGGGGAGAAGGGTGAAGGCTATGTGACAATTCTGGGGGAGCAGGGAGAAGAATAAGCTACCATTCTGGGGAAGCAGGGAGAAGGTTAAGATACCATTCTGGAGGAGCAGGGAGATAGATAAGTGATGATTCTAGGGTAGCAGGGAGAAGGATAAGCTACTATTCTGGGGGAGCAGGGAGAAGGATAAGCTATCATTCTGTGGTAGCAGGGAGAAGGATAAGCTATCATTCTGGGGTAGTAGGGAGAAGGATAAGCTACTATTCTGGGGGAGCAGGGAGGATCAAATAATTTGCTATTACCTTTTGTACCACCACCCCCTCCCTTTAGAATGTAAGCTCTACGAGCAGGGCCCTCCTGTAACTTTTGTATTGAACTGTACTGTAATTGTGTTGTCCCCCCTATAGATTGTAAAGCGCTGCGTAAACTGTTGGCACTATATAAATCATATATAATAATAAAAATTCTGGGGGAGCAGGGAGAAGCATAAGCTATCATTCTGGGGGAGCAGGGAGAAGGATAAGTGATCATTCTGGGGGAACAGGGAGAAGGATAAGCAACAATTCTGGGGGAGCAGGGAGAAGGATAAGCTACCATTCTGGAGGAGCAGGGAGAAGAATAAGCTACCATTCTGGGGGAGCAGGGAGAAGACTAAGTTACTATTCTGGGGAAGCAGGGAGAAGACTAAGTTACTATTCTGGGGAAGCAGGGAGAAGGATAAGCTATCATTCTGGAGAAGGATAAGCTATAATTCTGGGGGAGCAGGGAGAAGGATAAGCTAGTATTCTGGGGAAGCAGGGAGAAGGATAGGCTACCATTCTGGGGGAGCAGGGAGAATAATAAGCTAACATTCTAGAGGAGCAGGGAGAAGGATACACTACCATTCTGGGGGAGCAGGGAGAAGGATAAGCTACCATTCTGGGGGAGCAGGGAGAAGGATAAGCTATCATTTTGGGGGAGCAGGGAGAAGGATAAGCCACTATTCTGGGGGAGCAGGGAGAGGGATAATCAACCATTCTGGAGAAGCAGGGATAAGAGAAAAGAGAGAAAGAGGAGTGACCATACTGAAGGTTAAATGAGGTAACCCTACTAACCCCTCAACCCAAGACCTATGGAAACACTAATACCAAAATTCTAAACAACAAAAAGCAAAAAAAACAACAATCAAAAACCACAAGCCCACAAGCAGCACACACCATCAAAAAGCACAAACCAACGTCTTAGCGGCTGCACAGTCCTGATTCTTCAGATAAAGCAGTTAAGAGGCTGCTATTCCAGTGTGTGTGTTGCTGAGTAAAGCTGGATACACATTGGCAGGAAATCGCCCAGTTCCTGATGAACTGTCCGACTATCTGTCAGTGTGTACAACTGTCTGACGAAGGAACATGCTGGAGAACCAGCAACCGATGGTTGAAAATGCTGCTCAGTGTATTCTGTCGGGGAGGGGGAAGTCCCCCTGTATAGTGTGAATGTGTGAGTGTGGCTGAGTCAGAGACAACATCCTAGCCGCTGCACAGTCCCATTACTAGTTCAGGAATATCAGCAGCGAGGAGGCCGGTATCTGATATGTGGTGGTAAAATCGTCCTACCTTACATCACAGGGTGTCCTTGGTGCTCCTTCACCTCCTTCCATAGTCCAATCCAGGAGAAATCCTCTGTAGATGATGGGATGCCTTAACATCTGGCAAGGAAGGCAGATCACAGCTTCTTTCTTCTCTGTCCTCAGAAGGTTCTTCACTCCACAGACCATCTGAAAGGTGACAGTATTCTGGGTCAGAGAAAACCATCATAAGACAGGGAGTTACCCTGAGGTGACAGAAAAAAGCCGAACACAGAGTCTGGAATTGCTGCCTCCTGGCTATCAAAGGCTATCATCTCCAAAGGACTGGATTCCCTAATTCCAGAGCCTCTAACCCAAAGAATGCAGATTGTTCTTACTTTACTGGCTGAAGACTAAAATAATAACACCTGGCTTCAATACACAAATGTCAGCACCACAGGACCACTTCTTATTCCATGCTTGTTCATCTGCCATCTATCCCCTCTCCCTCATCTATGTCTGGAGGCACCCTACACCTCCATCCCTCCCCTCTATCTCACTGTCCTCACCTGTACATCTATGTCTACACCCCATCCCTCCCCTCTATCTCAATGTCCATCTATGTCTGGAGGTACCCTACACCCCCATCCCTCCCCTCTATCTCCCTGTCCTATGTCTGGATGTACCCTACACCCCATCCCATCTAGCCTCCCCCCCCCCCCCCCGTAATATATATTACTAGCCACTGCTTCATCTCCTGCAGAAGATCTTCTATCCATCTTTATTTATTTATTTATTTTAAAGCCTGTGGCGTGCAAAACACACTCCAAAAAACTTCACCCGGTGCATAAAAAATGTGCACACACATAAAGAGTGACACAAAAAAGTGCAACGGGTACACAAGGCCTCTAAAATCAGAGGACCTTGTCCTGAATCCCCTGGGGCATTAGGCTCCTGACAGGGACAAGGACAGTTAAAACTTGGTCTTCCTGGCCGAAACAGACCCACCCAAATACTAGGTGAGGCTCCCCCTGAAGGGAGACCCCAACCCTAAGGCAGAGGGTGAACTAAGCCAGAAGGCCATGTCCACCCCCACACCAGACTTTCAGGACAGGCCCTAGAACCTGTGACCCTACTCATCACAGCAAACGTGCAAAGTGACAAAACAAGACGTGACAAAACACACACTGAAAATAAATAAAAAGTGGGGAAGGGATAGTGGAGAGGAGAGTGAAAAGGTGGTCGTTGTGTAAAACAACGACCAGGCCCTCCGGCCAGGAATAAAAAATCCCTCTGGTCCCAGCTAAAAGGCCCGGCCCAAGAGGCAGGTGCTAAAAAAGCGTGTTATGGTGCAGTGACCTTGGTGCCCAAAATCAAAGTGACCCTCACTCACAGTGATTCTTAGGCACCCCCGGACTGCCACTCCAGGGGCACATACACCATAGGCTTTCAAGACCGCCCTGACCCCCGGTCCAGACCACAGCAGCCCCCACCCCGGACAGGAAGGCATGAAGATCAGGAAGCTTGGTGAGAGCCCTTTGCCATCAGGCTCCACCGTCGCTCCCGTCACTCCTTCCTAATTACATTCGGAAGTACTAACCGCTCCTCCCCCCACCAAGGGAGGAGCCGGTTTTCCCTCCGAAAAACTGCCCGGGGCTAGAACTACCCCAATCCAGACCAGAAGGCCAGGTACCCGACCCTCTGGATCCGACCAGGCAGCACCCATCCTCACCAGGAGCATCCTTCCAGACGGCTCAGACTCGACCATGCATTGGCCCCCAGTTTACTGTCGGGCGGCACGACGTGGCCCCTACCGAAACCGTCCTTCCGGATGCAAATTACACCATCCGAGAGGGCCGCCCAAACTCTCTCGAATAGGGATGGACCAGCGCCTCCTTTGGCAACTGATAAGAACAGATACTACACTTGATCTTAGCCAAAAGGCCGAGAAGCGACCATTCCGGGGGAGCAGGGAGAAAGATAAGCTATCATTTTGAGGGAGCAGGGAGAAGGACAAGCTACCATTCTGGGGGAGAAGGGAGAAGGATAAGATACCTTTCTGGGGGAGCAGGCAAAAGGATAAGCTATCATTTTGGGGAGCAGGGAGAAGGACAAGCTACCATTCTGGGGGAGCAGGGAGAAGGACAAGCTACCATTCTAGGGGAGCAGGGAGAAGGACAAGCTACCATTCTGGGGGAGCAGGGAGAAGGACAAGCTACCATTCTCGGGGAGCAGGCAAAAGGATGAGCTATTATTTTGGGGAGCAGGGAGAAGGATAAGCTATCATTCTGTGGGAGCAGGGAGAAGGATACGCTACCATTTTTGGGGAGCGGGGAGAAGGATAAGCTACCATTCTGGGGGAGAAGGATAAGCTACCATTTTTGGTGAGAAGGATAAGCTACATTCTGGGGGAGCAGGGAGAAGTATATGCTATCATTCTTTGGGAGCAGGGAGAAGGTTAAGCTACCATTCTGGGGGAGCAGGGAGAAGGATAACCTACCATTCCGGGGGAGCAGGGAGAAGGATAAGCTACCATTCTGGGGGAGAAGGGAGAAGGATAAGCTACCATTCTGGGGGAGAAGGGAGAAGAATAAGCTACCATTCTGGGGAAGCAGGGAGAAGAATAAGCTACCATTCTGGGGAAGCAGGGAGAAGGATAAGCTATCATTATGGGGGAGCAGGGAGAAGGATAAGCTACCATTCTGGGGGAGCAGAAAAGAGTGGTAAAGGAGAAGAGAGAAGAAGGATGAGTGATCATACTAGTTGAGAAAGAGAGAATGATGAGTGACGATCCAGGAGAAGCGGGTATAGGAGAAAAGAGAGAAAGAGGAGTGACAATACTGTAGGATAAATGAGGTAACCCTACTAACCCCTCAACTCAAGACCTATGGAAACACTAAAACCAAAATTCGAACCAGCAAAAAGCAAAAGACAACATTCAAAACCACAAGCCCACAAACAGCACACACCATCAAAAAGCACAAACCAACGTCTTAGCAGCTGCACCATCCTGATTGTTCAGATAAAGCAGTGAAGAGGCTGCTATTCCAGTGTGTGTGTTGCTGAGTAAAGCTGGGTACACATTGATAGGAAATCGCCCAACTCCTTATGAACTGTCCGACTTTCTGTAAGTGTTGTGGTAGTACAGAATCTCCAATCCTGGGACCGGGTTTTGGGACCAGCCAGCAGTCTGGCTGGATGATTGCACAGGTGGGTCTTGGGCTTAAAACAAAGC
The DNA here is from genome assembly GCF_037356315.1 of Lithobates pipiens. Classification (NCBI taxonomy): domain Eukaryota; kingdom Metazoa; phylum Chordata; class Amphibia; order Anura; family Ranidae; genus Lithobates; species Lithobates pipiens. The sequence continues at coordinate 48,785 of NW_027507788.1, forward strand.
CAACACCATGGTTCTGGGCTCCACCCTCCCGAGGAGTCCAGGCGTGTAAGGGAGAAGAAGTGTGCATGTCTGCACAGGTCGGTCTGTCAGAGCAGACAGAGGGTCCAAGCTTGTGGGCTGAAAGAGAAGCTGTTAAAGAGTGCTGAGGTACTGGGTGTACAGGAACTCTGTTAAAGAGCCAAGAGGGCTGCAGCAGAAGTCTGAGCAGCAGTGCTGCTAAAGAGAGCCAGGTGGCTTGGTATTTTTGGTTCTACATACATTACTGCTGTGGAAAGCTGAAACCCCTGTGTGGGCAACTATTTTGTTATCTGACTTTACTTTCTTTAATAAAAGTGGGCCTACGAGCCCTTAAACGACATCTGGTGTGGATCCAGCTCACTGGTAAGCTCTACCTTTAAGCTAAAATAACCCCCAAATATTACAAGTGGTGTTCGAATGCGGGCACAAGACGGTGGAATCCGGGTCCTTGCTCCACAGTAAGTTCAAGTCAGGAACTATTGGCTGTGTGTGAAAGTGCAGCCAGGCAAAAGGCATTCCGTGTTGCAGGTGGTGTACCTGTGAATGAAAAGTCAAATTTTTTTTTTCCTTGCTATGAACTGTGTTTGTGTGTATGAGACAGCACAATCAGTGTGTGCAATGTGCAGGTGAGGAAAGCTTGCATGAAGAGAAAAGCAACTTGCTTTAAAAGAGACACTTTCATTTTCCTGGACTGTTTAAAGTTGCTCTGGAGTCTCTAAGTATGGGGCGGTCAAAGCTCTTAAAAGAAGCCAGGTTTGCTGAAATGAGAGACAGAGCTCTGTGGTTGGAGGGGATGTTACCGCCTGAACGAGCCCCATACATACCTGATCAGAGTTTATCAAGGAGAAAAAGGGCTGGGGTTGTCCCTAGCAACCCTGGTGCAATGAGTGCACAGGTGACTGCTGTTATGGAGAGTCCACCAGCATTTGAATCTGCAGTGGATTGGTGCAAGCGGCATTTAGCAGCACTGGACCAAGCTACAGAGGAAAGGAAGCCAACCCTCAGTGCAAGGGGAAAGCCGCTGGATGTCCATAACTGGAAGAGGGCTGTTGTTGCCCCTGGCAAAGCTGATGCAGTTAAAACAGCTATTGTGAATGTGTCACAGCATGAGACGGGATCCAGCAGAGAGAAGCCCATGCTATATGCAAGGAGAGAGGCTGATCAAAGGCTGAGGATGAGAGTGGTTGCCCATAGCAACGCAGAGGAAGCCAGTCGGGCTGTCTCTGTACCATGGGCTATGTCTAATAAGGATCGTGGAAAGTGGCTTAAGGAGGAGCCAGTTTATCATGTTGGAGAGAGCCAGCAAAGTTCTGCTGGGAGAGTGCGGTCTCCCATGGCAACCGGAGTGAAATTTATGCCTGAAAGGAGCTGCAGTAGAGGTTTCGTTCAGCGTCCCCACAAAGAGGCCTGTGCATTCCGGCCAGCTGGGAATCACCAGGAGAGAATCGCTTTGGGAAAAAATCGTCCAGTACCATGCCTGGAATGTGGCCAGCTGGGGCATGGCATGTTTTCTTGCCCTAGGTTGTGGAATACGGCTGGAGATAATGTTGCTGAGAAAGTTTTGTCTGTAGGCTCAGATTCCGGTGAAAATATGTTTGCAGTCACCCCTAGCAACAAGAAGTTTCCTGTTGTGCCTGCAGGGGGTGCTAAACGGTGGGAGATGCCTGCTGTAGTTTCATCCCATGGCCCCCAGGAGGAGTTGGCCAGTAAAAGTGCAGCAGAGGACTGGTGCATAAGACGACGTACTCAAATGAAGATGGTGACCCCAACTACTGTGGTGGGTAAGACTGTCTTTAATGAAATGATGGCTGGAACTGCTGATTTCATGTTTAAAAGGACTGGTTACGAGACTGTCCATGACGATGTGAGAGTGACCCCAGTTAGTGGGGCCACTGAATGTGCACTTGAGAATGACTTTTCCCTATATAGTGGGAATGCAAGGGTTAAAATCCAAATAGAACCTGTGTTGATGTCTAAAAGATTTGTGTCTAATGACTATCAGGCTCAAGTTGACCATGGGCTAGGACAGCCTACAAATGCGAAAAATGCTATAAGTGTTACTGTTAATGAAAAGTTTAATGCTGTTGGGAAAACGTTTGCTCTGAAAGAACCTGGGGTTATCAAAAATGGGCTGTTGCCTGTAGCAACTGGTGGTAAGACAGCACAGTTGTCCACAGGAATCTCCAGGGAACTTCATGTGTTGGAGTCAGAGGTTGCCCTGGACAACTGCGATGTCACTCTGGTGGGACAGAATGGAACTGTACTGTGTAATGGTAATGTGTTAGTGCAAGCTGCTAGTACTAAAAATGTGCAGGTAAATGGTGGATTAACACAACCTATAAAAAATGCAAAGGTGTGTGAGGCTTATGAAATGCAAGCAGAGCAAGGTGGTGAATATGGTGTATTGCAACCTGTGCTACCACAGTCTGACGTGATTTACAATGACTGGTGTTATGAGTCTGCAGCTGAGCCAGTCTGTTCTTATGTGTCTCCTTGGGCAGATGGATCGGTGCTGAGGAATACCGCAGAAGGGAGCGCACATACAACAGATTGGGATAGTTGGAGCAAAGATCTTATCTCCCTGATAGATAAGGCTTTTATGCACAAAGATAAGGTGGACAAGGTTTCTGCTGGGCCAGCAGGAGGGGCTGCAGAACAGCCTGTACCTGAGGGCGCGGTGGCTGCTGCAGGAGTTAACCCTGGTGAGCAGGATGAACCAAATAAGGGCACAGCAGAGACATTGTCCGTGACCCACAAAACTGAGGTTGGCATGGAGTGGCAACGTGACGTCACTGGTAATGTTCTGGAGCAGTTCACTGATGCTGAGCCTGAGAAGTTGGGTATGAGTCCAGCAATTGGCAGCGCTCTGATGGAGCACCAGGCTGTGTTTACCTCCAGCTGCGAGAAGGTTCCGTTAACCATTGCAACTTTTCAAGTCTCAGCAAGTGAGTCTCTCTGCATCCCCAGTGTCATGAAAATCCCCAGGAAGGACTTAGGTCTGGAGTCAAGGGCCTGGTTATTAACGGAAGCATTAAAAGAGATGCTTGAACTTTGGGATGTACAGCCAATCTATACTAGTGTGTCTCCTCCACAGTCTTATGGTCTGGTATTGCGGAGTACCACTAGGTGGAGCACTGTATGGCAGGCTGTACAGAGCAAAGCAATACAGGACAGGAATGGTTTATTCCTAAATTTGCTACTTTTGTTAAAAGTTGCCGCTACGTATGCTGCTAGATTAGCTCCAGAAGAAATATTTGAGACAGATATTGGAGAAGTTGAAAATAAGCCTAAAATGTCTGTGGTTACACCTCCTAACAGCCAGATGGGAAGCATTTCTGCTGCTATGGTCCAGTGTGGTGCTGGTCAGTTGTTGGTGAAGGGCACGTATACTGCACCAGTAGAAAAACCACATGAGGTGGAAGGGCCATGTGTGGACCTGAAAGCAGCAGAGATCCTGACCAGGGCTCAAACAAAGGTGGTTAAAGAGACTGGGGTCCCCAGTCCAGTGCTTGGTTTAGGTGACAAACCTAATAAGGTCCCTGGGACAGGGGAATGGACAAGGAGTGTGATAAAAATTGTATGTGGATCAGACCAGAGCTTGCCTGTTCCGGTGGATAAAAATACAGATGGCATCAGAACAGGTCAAGTGATAGGACAGCTGCCTGCAGAGTGGGTGAACCCAGGGGAGGTGGCGTCCTGTGAGGTTCCAGTGGGTGATGGCGGCCCTCCAGTATGTGTGCCCTCTGTGGACTCTACCCTAGCAAATGTTGGAAAAAAAGGCATTGGTGACATGTGCAACATTGAGAGGTCTAATGTTGGTTTGAATATGTCTGTCAATGATGAACCAAATAATGTGTTAATGGTACATGATAATGTGGTGTCCAAAGGTACAGGTAAACCTAGTAATCAATTAGTGACTGCTGAGGCAGGTACCAGAAATAAGAGGTGGGTTTCCGTTCTAAACACTATAGAAATAGGCCCCCTACAGTCTCAGAACAGTACTGCTGAGATAGTTTTGGGGAAACCTGGGAACCTGAAGCGTGGAGGCAGAAGGGTTGGTAGAAAGACCAACGGGAACCCATTAAGATTTCAGGAGAGGAAGTGCTTATGGAAATTCACTCGGAAGAAAAGTTGGGAAGGTCGCATCAAAGCTCATAGCAGAGTGACAGTAAGGCTTAGAGGGAGACACCAAAGGAGGCATTGGGTGGAGTTCCCCGTTAGGAGAAGCGAGGTTGGACAGGAGGGTACTTCTGTAAATGGTATCTGGCACAGAGGTGCCAAAAGTAACTTGGGTGTTCCGCCCTCGGGGTCGAAACAAAGGGGGGGGGATATGTGGTAGTACGGAATCTCCAATCCTGGGACCGGGTTTTGGGACCAGCCAGCAGTCTGGCTGGATGATTGCACAGGTGGGTCTTGGGCTTAAAACAAAGCCAACACCATGGTTCTGGGCTCCACCCTCCCGAGGAGTCCAGGCGTGTAAGGGAGAAGAAGTGTGCATGTCTGCACAGGTCGTTCTGTCAGAGCAGACAGAGGGTCCAAGCTTGTGGGCTGAAAGAGAAGCTGTTAAAGAGTGCTGAGGTACTGGGTGTACAGGAACTCTGTTAAAGAGCCAAGAGGGCTGCAGCAGAAGTCTGAGCAGCAGTGCTGCTAAAGAGAGCCAGGTGGCTTGGTATTTTTGGTTCTACATACATTACTGCTGTGGAAAGCTGAAACCCCTGTGTGGGCAACTATTTTGTTATCTGACTTTACTTTCTTTAATAAAAGTGGGCCTACGAGCCCTTAAACGACATCTGGTGTGGATCCAGCTCACTGGTAAGCTCTACCTTTAAGCTAAAATAACCCCCAAATATTACAGTGTGTACAGCTATCAGATGAAGGGACATGCTGGAGAACCAGCAGCCAATGGCTGCAAATGCAGCTCAGTGTATTCTGTCAGGGGGTGTGGGAAGTCTCCTGTCAGAACACAACAGCACAGCGGGAGAGATCACCACATCCCTTGGTGTTAGTACGGAGATCTGACACACTGGTTGAATGAAGAACAAATTTCAGTGTGTAACAGACTTAAAGCTGGGTCCAATGTTTTTGCAGCAGTCTCTGAACAAACAGGATTGTGCAGCAGCTCATACGTTGTTACGGCTTTACTAAGCAACACACACAACTACATTCCAGCCTCTTTGCTGTGGCACAGTCCTGTTTGTTCAGACACAGCTGCAGAGTATTCCGTTGTGTGTGGCTAAGTATGGCCGGGCCAACGTCTTTGATGCTATGTCAGGACAGGACTCTACAGCAGCAAAGACATTGGCTCGGCCTTACTAAGCCTCATGTACACAAAGGAATGGCAGGCTCTCTGCAGCTGTGTCTGAACAAACAGGACTGTAGGACTGAAGCAAAGAGGCTGGAATTTAGTTTTGTGTTTTACTGAGTAAAGCCGTGACAACTACTTAGCTGTCACACAGTCCTGATTGTTCAAAGACATTGGACCCAGCTTTAAAGACTGTGCCACAGAAGAGGCTGGTATTGTGTCCATATGGCTGAAGTCTTTGCTGCTATATCTGAACAGGAAACAGGACTGTGCATCAGCAAAGAGGCTGACATTCTATAGTGTGCATGTGGCTGAGGCTAAGCCAACGTCTTCACTACTGCACAGTCCTGTTTGTTCAGAAACAGCAGAAAAGAGGCTGACAGTTAGTTTTGTGCATGTGGCTGAGTAAGCCCGGACCAAGAACTAAGCTGTTGCGCAGTCCTGTTGCTTGTTCAGGTAGAGTAACTATGTTGCCCTCTCACCCCACCCCCCTTATATTTACCTGAGTCCTATCATGATCTAGTGCTGTGCCCCTTTACAGCGGCTCTCTCCTCTCTCTCTGCTCAGAGAGGCAGCTGTGGGAGACAATGGCTCCTGTTGTGGTCTATGAAATCATGGGAGCAGAGAGTGGGGGACAGGGTCAAGCTGTACTGTGTGTGTCAATAGACACACAATGCATGGCTCAGAATCGGGAGGTGGCACCGTTATTCCAGTGTGATTGGCTGGGGAAGCCCGGGTCAATGTCTAGCTCCTGCACAGTCTTCTTTCCTTGTTATGTCGGGAAAGAGTGAATGTGGCTGAGTCAGAGACAACATCCTAGCCGCTGCACAGTCCCATTACTAGCTCAGGAATATCAGCAGCGAGGAGGCCGGTATCTGATACATGGTGGTAAAATCCTCCTACCTTACATCACAGGGTGTCCTTGGAGCTCCTTCACCTCCTGCCATAGTCCAATCCAGGAGAAATCCTCTGTAGATGATGAGATGCCTTAACATCTGACAGGGAAGGCAGATCACAGCTTCTTTCTTCTCTGTCCTCAGAAGGCTCTTCACTCCACAGACCCTCTGAAAGGTGACAGTATTCTGTGCCAGAGAAAACAATCATAAGACAGGGAGTTACCCTGAGATGACAGCAATAAGCTGAACACAGAGTCTGGAATTGCTGCTTCGTGGCTATCAGCCACAAAAGGACCCTACACCCCATCCCTCTCCTCTCACTGTCAATCTATGTCTGGAGGTACCCTACACCCCCATCCCATCTAGCCCCCCTCTAATATATATTACCAGCCACTGCTCCATCTCCTGCAGAAGATCTTCTATCCATCTTGATGCTGCAGTCGGGGGGACAGTCTTATGGTGTCACTGTAGATTTTCTCCTCAGGTTGTACCTTCATTGTGCTGCAAAGAGAATATTATTATGTTAGTGAGACTCACTAGGGATGGTTTAATGGTTCCCAGTCCAGTTTTATTTTTGTAGACAAAGTACTTCCCACTCATCTCTCTGAATATGGACAAAGTTCCCAACTGTTCTGACTTCACTGGCAGCTTGCTTGCTGCAGAGAGTACACTTCACAGTAATTCAGAAGTCTTAGAATTAAAGATGAGCAGTGAGTATGTGATGTGTGTGAGGGAGGACATTCTGGGAGTCCCATGAAAATACAAACTATCTCTAGCCCACCATGATAGAAATACAAAAATACAACATTTATTATCCCTCAAACATTGTCAGTGCAGCCTGAGAAAAGGGTTCTCGGGGTACCTGAGATGGCACACTATCTGGGGGCAATAAATCTCCTATTTCTGTATTATTACCATGCAGTGCTGGTGATTACATTCCAGACTTTTCTACAGACAACGCCATTACTTATAACCTGCCCCCCCTACACCCCCGGCCACCATTACCCCCCATTTGATCCACCCATTCCTTCCATTACGCCCCCGGCCACTGTCATCCCCCCATTTCATCCATCAATTCCCTCCATACACAACCCCTGGCCCCATCAACCCCATTTCATCCCTTCATGACCCCCTTCACTCATACACACCTTTGGCCACCTTCATGCCATACACCCCCCAGCCACCATCACCCCCTCATTCCTTCCATACACCCTCTGGCCACCATCACACCCCATTACATCCATCCATTCCCTTCATACACCCCCCCAGCCACCATCTACCCCCCCATTTCATCCACCCATTTACTCCATGCACCCCCTAGCCCCATCAACCGCATTCCATCCCTCCATCACCCCCTTCACTCATACACCTGCTGGCCACCATCACCCCCCTCACCCATACACCAGCCCCCACCATCCTCCCTATTCCATCCATACATCGCCCTTCACCCATACACCCCCAGCCACCATCACCCACATTCCCTCATACACCCCTCAGACCCCATCACTCCATTCTATCTCTAAACTCGCCCATATAACCTCCCTACCCCATGACCCCATTATATCCCTCTATTTCCCTGTATACACCCATTCCATCCACCCCTTCCCTTCATACACCCCCCGCCACCATCAACCCCCCCATTTCATCACCCTCTTCACCCATACACCGCCCTTCACCCATACACTCCTGGGCCACCATCCCCCACACACCCCTCATACCCCCATCACTCCATTCTATCCCCCAACTCCCCCCATATAACCCCCCTTCCCCGTGACCCCATTATATCCCTCTATTTCCCTGTATACACCCATCACACCCATTCCATCCCCCCTTCCCTCCATACACCACCCCATCCACCATCAACCCCCCATTTCATCACCCCCCTCACACATACACCCCCCCCACCATCACCCCCATTCCATACATACACCGCCCCCTTCACCCATACACCCCCAGCCACCATCACCCACATTCCCCCTATACACCCCTCAGACCCCCATCACTCCATTCTATCCCCCAACTCCCCCCACATAATCCCCCTTCCCCATTACATCCCTCTACTCCCCTCATACACCTCCTAAACCCCCATCTCCCCTATTCCACCCCCTACTCTCCCCATACATACCTCCACCCCCCATCACATGCCCCTATTACCCCATAAATCCTCCAATATTCCATCCCCTTATTACCCCCATTTCATCACCCTATCCCCATAAACCCCCAGATCCCTTTTCCATCTTCTTATCCCCTTACACCCCCATGTCATCCTCCCATACACCCTGAGGCCAAACTCCGCCCCCAAAAATCTAATTGGACAGTTTATAATGTTTCTGAGACTTGGAGCCGGAAATTATTTTGTTAGAGAGAAAATGACCCGCATGCAGTTTATTTTCAGCTAATGAACCCGGAGCTACAAGAAGTGGGTTCTGTATAACGACTAGTCCGCCATTTTATTGAGGACCGGTGTTTTGTCTGATTAGGCGACCCGTCAGAATGTGTCAGAATGCGCCGCCATCTTGCTACACCCAGCCCTCCTCCATAGTAAGGATACACTGTATACACCCATCCCATCCACCCCTTACCTCCATACACCTCCCCAGCCACCATCAACCCCCCCCCCATTTCATCACCCCCTTCATCCATACACCCCCCCCCCCACCATTACCCCTATTCCATCCATACACCACCCTTCACCCATACACCCCCAGCCACCATCACCCACATTCGCCCCACACACCCCTCAGACCCCCATCACTCCATTCTATCCCCCAATTCCTCCCACATAACCCCCCTTCTCCATGACCCCCATTACATCCCTCTACTCCCCTCATACACCTCCTAGACCCCCATCTCCCCTATTCCACCCCCCTACTCTCCCCATACATACCTCCACCCCCCATCACATGCCCCTATTACCCCATAAACCCCCCAGATCCCTATTCCACCCCCTTATTACCCACATATCTATCCCATGCCCTCATCACCCAAATACACTCCCATTCCTTCCCCCTAATCCCTCATCTCACCAATTTCCCCAATCCTACTTCCGGTGTGAATGCCTCGGTCTTCAACAAGATGGCGGCCGCAGACATCCAAGATTAATAGCTTCTACGAACAGCAAGTTCTTCTCCTATTGCTTGTAAACTAAGCAGATCCTCAATAATATTTTTTTGCCGTGGACGTGACACACTGTGCTCCTTGCCAGCCCGGATTGTGTTGGGAAAATTTAAAATATGTGAGAGACCTTCAGAGAAAGTCATACCAGGTTAAAACACCAGATGGCAGTATTTTACGGCCATATAGTGTGCTACCACGTTTATCCACAAGGCGACGACAGAGTACCAGTCATATTCCGCGTATGAGTGTGAGCGCTACTAGGATCAGCCAGTAGGTGGCAGCATAGTGTTTACATGACATAAAGCGCATGCCCAGTCCGCTGCCATTTTATATGATCCTTAGGAAAATGGCGGCGATGAGGACTTTTCTGTTTAATGTATTGCGGAGGACCAGAGCAGCTGCCATTATAACGAGCGGGATAAAACTCTGGTCTTCGGTAATATGGCGGCCGTCCAGGACATTTTCCTCATACAGTTAGATTTCCCTGTCGGGCTCTGCTGCCGCTTTGTAGAATATGGAGCACCAATCACTGTGCGTTGGGCGTTTCCATGTCCAACGGCCGTGGTTTACAAAGGCGGGGTAACTGGCCAGGCTCCGCCCAACAATCTAACTGAAAAATGTATAATGTTTCTTAGACTTGGATCTGGACTTTATTTTGTTATAGAGAAACTGAAACGCATGGAGATTAATTTCACGTAATGACTCAAGAGCTACGTGAAGTGGGCTTTATAGTACGACCAGTCCGCCATTTTATTGAGGACCGATGTTTCAGAATGTATCGGAAGTGACGTCAATCGGCGCCATCTTGCTACACTCCGCACTCTATGGTAAGAAGGAAAAAAGCGGACATCTTGTTACACCTATTTTAACATTAAAGTGCGTTTATATAGTGAAAAACAGGACTTAGAACTCCGTCTGACTGGTTAGATGTTGAATTTTAAAAGCAGCGATCTTCTATCAGATAAGCAAACCTGTGAGATTGGCAGGCTTGCCGCTGCTTTTAACATCTAACCAGTCAGGCGGAGTTCTAAGTCCTGTATTTCACTATATAAACGCACTTTAATGTTAAAATAGGTGTAAAATGCAAAACTCCGGTGGGTGTAACAAGATGTCCGCTTTCCCTTCTCAGTGTATCTTTACTATGGAGGAGTTCGGCGACGAAACGTCACTTCCGTTAAACATTCTGACCGGTCGCCGAACCTAACGAAACATGGCCATCTTGTTGAGGACCACTGCATATGGTATTATAAAAAATGGCGGCTCAGGCATGCGCAGACGAATATATGAAGATAACACTCGTTATGATGCCCCCTTGTGGTTGGATCCGGTATGACTCCCCCTATGTTACTATACATGTAATATTACCGTCACTCTGCCCCCTTGTAATTGTATCTGGTATGACTCCCCTGTGCTATTACCGTATATATATAATATTACCGTCACGCTGCCCCCTTGTGGTTATATCTGGTATGACCACCCCCTGTGTTACTATACATATAATATTACCGTCACGCTGCCCCCTTGTGGTTGGATCTGGTATGGCCAACCCCTGTGTTACCATACATACAATATTACCGTCACTCGGCCCCCTTGTGGTTTTATCTGGTATGACCCTCCCCTGTGTTACTACACATATATTACCATCACTCCGCCCCCTTGTGGTTGGATCTGGTATGACCCCCCTGTGTTACTACACATATATTACTGTCACTCCGACCCCTTGTGGTTGGTCCTGTATGACTCCCCTGTGTTACTATACATATAATATTACCGTCACTCCGCCCCTTGTGGTTGGATCTGGTATGACTCCCCTGTGTTACCATACATATAATATTACCGTCACTCTGCCCCCTTGTGGTTGGATCTAGTATGACTCCCCTGTGTTACTCTACATATAATATTACCGTCACTCCGCCCCCTTGTGGTTGGATCTGGTATGACCCCCCCTGTGTTACTATACATATAAGATTTCCGTCACTCTGCCCCCTTGTGGTTGGATCTGGTATGACTCCCCTGTGTTACTATACATATAATATTACCATCACTCTGCCCCCTTGTGGGTTTATCTGGTATGACCCCCCCCATGTTACTACACATATATTACCGTCACTCTGCCCCCTTGTGGTTGGATCTGATATGACTCCCCTGTGTTACCATACATATAATATTACCGTCACTCTGCCCCCTTGTGGTTGGATCTGGTATGACTCCCGTGTTACTATACATATAATATTACCGTCACTCGGCCCCCCTGTGGTTGGATCTGGTGTGACTCCCCTGTGTTACTATACATATAATATTACCATCACTCTGCCCCCTTGTGGTTGGATCTGGTATGACGCCCCTGTGTTACCATACATATAATACTACCGTCACTCTGCCCCCTTGTCGTTGGATCTGGTATGACTCCCCCTGTGTTACTATACATATAATATTACCGTCACTCTGCCCCCTTGTGGTTGGATCTGGTATGACTCCCCTGTGTTACCATACATATAATATTACCGTCACTATGCCCCCTTGTGGTTTTATCTGGTATGACCCCCCTGTGTTACCATACATATAATATTACCGTCACTCTGCCCCCTTGTGGTTGGATCTGGTATGACTCCCCTGTGTTACTATACATATAATATTACCATCACTCTGCTCCCTTGTGGTTCTATCTGGTATGACTCCCCCTTGTGGTTAGATCGGGTATGACTCCCCCTGTGTTACTATACATATAATATTACCGTCACTCTGCCACCTTGTGGTTGGATCTGGTAAGACTCCCCCTGTATTACTATACATATAATATTACCGTCACTCTGCCTCCTTGTGGTTGGATCTGGTATGACTCCCCTGTATTACTATACATATATTATTACTGTCGCTCTGCCCCCTTGTGGTTTGATCTGGTATGACTCCCCTGTGTTACCATATATATAATATTATTGTCACTCTGCCCCCTTGTGGTTGGATCTGGTAAGACTCCCCTGTGTTAGCATACATATAATATTACCGTCACTCTGCCCCCTTGTGGTTGGATCTAGTATGACTCCCCCTGTGTTACTATACATATAATATTACCGTCACTCTGCCCCCTTGTGGTTGGATCTGGTATGACTCCCCTGTGTTACTATACGTATAAAATTACCATCACTCTGCCCCCTTGTGGTTGGATCTGGTATGACTCCCCTGTGTTACTATACATATAATATTACCGTCACTCTGCCCCCTTGTCGTTGGATCTAGTATGACTCCCCCTGTGTTACTATACATATAATATTACCGTCACTCTGCCCCCTTGTGGTTGGATCTGGTATGACTCCCCTGTGTTACCATACATATAATATTACCGTCACTATGCCCCCTTGTGGTTTTATCTGGTATGACCCCCCTGTGTTACCATACATATAATATTACCGTCACTCTGCCCCCTTGTGGTTGGATCTGGTATGACTCCCCTGTGTTACTATACATATAATATTACCATCACTCTGCTCCCTTGTGGTTCTATCTGGTATGACTCCCCCTTGTGGTTAGATCGGGTATGACTCCCCCTGTGTTACTATACATATAATATTACCGTCACTCTGCCACCTTGTGGTTGGATCTGGTAAGACTCCCCCTGTATTACTATACATATAATATTACCGTCACTCTGCCTCCTTGTGGTTGGATCTGGTATGACTCCCCTGTATTACTATACATATATTATTACTGTCGCTCTGCCCCCTTGTGGTTTGATCTGGTATGACTCCCCTGTGTTACCATATATATAATATTATTGAAACTCTGCCCCCTTGTGGTTGGATCTGGTAAGACTCCCCTGTGTTAGCATACATATAATATTACCGTCACTCTGCCCCCTTGTGGTTGGATCTGGTATGACTCCCGTGTTACTATAATATAATATTACCATCACTCTGCCCCCTTGTGGTTAGATCTGGTATGACTCCCCCTGTGTTACTATACATATAATATTACCGTCACTCTGCCCACTTGTGGTTGGATCTGGTAAGACTCCCCCTGTATTACTATACATATAATATTACCGTCAGTCTGCCTCCTTGTGGTTGGATCTGGTATGACTCCCCTGTATTACTATACATATAATATTACCGTCACTCTGCCCCCTTGTGGTTGTATCTGATATGACTCCCCTGTGTTACTATACATATAATATTACCGTCACTCTGCCCTCTTGTGGTTGGATCTGGTATGACTCCCGTGTTACTATACATATAATATTACCGTCACTCGGCCCCCCTGTGGTTGGATCTGGTATGACTCCCCTGTGTTACTATACGTATAAAATTACCATCACTCTGCCCCCTTGTGGTTGGATCTGGTATGACTCCCCTGTGTTACTATACATATAATATTACCGTCACTCTGCCCCCTTGTGGTTGGATCTGGTATGACTCCCCTGTGTTACCATACATATAATATTACCGTCACTATGCCCCCTTGTGGTTTTATCTGGTATGACCCCCCTGTGTTACCATACATATAATATTACCGTCACTCCGCCCCCTTGTGGTTGGATCTGGTATGACCCCCCCTGTGTTACTATACATATAAGATTTCCGTCACTCTGCCCCCTTGTGGTTGGATCTGGTATGACTCCCCTGTGTTACTATACATATAATATTACCATCACTCTGCCCCCTTGTGGGTTTATCTGGTATGACCCCCCCCATGTTACTACACATATATTACCGTCACTCTGCCCCCTTGTGGTTGGATCTGATATGACTCCCCTGTGTTACCATACATATAATATTACCGTCACTCTGCCCCCTTGTGGTTGGATCTGGTATGACTCCCGTGTTACTATACATATAATATTACCGTCACTCGGCCCCCCTGTGGTTGGATCTGGTGTGACTCCCCTGTGTTACTATACATATAATATTACCATCACTCTGCCCCCTTGTGGTTGGATCTGGTATGACGCCCCTGTGTTACCATACATATAATACTACCGTCACTCTGCCCCCTTGTCGTTGGATCTGGTATGACTCCCCCTGTGTTACTATACATATAATATTACCGTCACTCTGCCCCCTTGTGGTTGAATCTGGTATGACTCCCCTGTGTTACCATACATATAATATTACCGTCACTATGCCCCCTTGTGGTTTTATCTGGTATGACCCCCCTGTGTTACCATACATATAATATTACTGTCACTCTGCCCCCTTGTGGTTGGATCTGGTATGACTCCCCTGTGTTACTATACATATAATATTACCATCACTCTGCCCCCTTGTGGGTTTATCTGGTATGACCCCCCCCCCCTGTGTTACTACACATATATTACCGTCACTCCGCCCCCTTGTGGTTTTATCTGGTATGACCCCCTTGTGTTACCATACATATAATATTACCGTCACTCTGCCCCCTTGTGGTTGGATCTGGTATGACTCCCGTGTTACTATACATATAATATTACCGTCACTCGGCCCCCCTGTGGTTGGATCTGGTATGACTCCCCTGTGTTACTATACGTATAAAATTACCATCACTCTGCCCCCTTGTGGTTGGATCTGGTATGACTCCCCTGTGTTACTATACATATAATATTACCGTCACTCTGCCCCCTTGTCGTTGGATCTAGTATGACTCCCCCTGTGTTACTATACATATAATATTACCGTCACTCTGCCCCCTTGTGGTTGGATCTGGTATGACTCCCCTGTGTTACCATACATATAATATTACCGTCACTATGCCCCCTTGTGGTTTTATCTGGTATGACCCCCCTGTGTTACCATACATATAATATTACCGTCACTCTGCCCCCTTGTGGTTGGATCTGGTATGACTCCCCTGTGTTACTATACATATAATATTACCATCACTCTGCTCCCTTGTGGTTCTATCTGGTATGACTCCCCCTTGTGGTTAGATCGGGTATGACTCCCCCTGTGTTACTATACATATAATATTACCGTCACTCTGCCACCTTGTGGTTGGATCTGGTAAGACTCCCCCTGTATTACTATACATATAATATTACCGTCACTCTGCCTCCTTGTGGTTGGATCTGGTATGACTCCCCTGTATTACTATACATATATTATTACTGTCGCTCTGCCCCCTTGTGGTTTGATCTGGTATGACTCCCCTGTGTTACCATATATATAATATTATTGTCACTCTGCCCCCTTGTGGTTGGATCTGGTAAGACTCCCCTGTGTTAGCATACATATAATATTACCGTCACTCTGCCCCCTTGTGGTTGGATCTAGTATGACTCCCCCTGTGTTACTATACATATAATATTACCGTCACTCTGCCCCCTTGTGGTTGGATCTGGTATGACTCCCCTGTGTTACTATACGTATAAAATTACCATCACTCTGCCCCCTTGTGGTTGGATCTGGTATGACTCCCCTGTGTTACTATACATATAATATTACCGTCACTCTGCCCCCTTGTCGTTGGATCTAGTATGACTCCCCCTGTGTTACTATACATATAATATTACCGTCACTCTGCCCCCTTGTGGTTGGATCTGGTATGACTCCCCTGTGTTACCATACATATAATATTACCGTCACTATGCCCCCTTGTGGTTTTATCTGGTATGACCCCCCTGTGTTACCATACATATAATATTACCGTCACTCTGCCCCCTTGTGGTTGGATCTGGTATGACTCCCCTGTGTTACTATACATATAATATTACCATCACTCTGCTCCCTTGTGGTTCTATCTGGTATGACTCCCCCTTGTGGTTAGATCGGGTATGACTCCCCCTGTGTTACTATACATATAATATTACCGTCACTCTGCCACCTTGTGGTTGGATCTGGTAAGACTCCCCCTGTATTACTATACATATAATATTACCGTCACTCTGCCTCCTTGTGGTTGGATCTGGTATGACTCCCCTGTATTACTATACATATATTATTACTGTCGCTCTGCCCCCTTGTGGTTTGATCTGGTATGACTCCCCTGTGTTACCATATATATAATATTATTGTCACTCTGCCCCCTTGTGGTTGGATCTGGTAAGACTCCCCTGTGTTAGCATACATATAATATTACCGTCACTCTGCCCCCTTGTGGTTGGATCTGGTATGACTCCCGTGTTACTATAATATAATATTACCATCACTCTGCCCCCTTGTGGTTAGATCTGGTATGACTCCCCCTGTGTTACTATACATATAATATTACCGTCACTCTGCCCACTTGTGGTTGGATCTGGTAAGACTCCCCCTGTATTACTATACATATAATATTACCGTCAGTCTGCCTCCTTGTGGTTGGATCTGGTATGACTCCCCTGTATTACTATACATATAATATTACCGTCACTCTGCCCCCTTGTGGTTGTATCTGATATGACTCCCCTGTGTTACTATACATATAATATTACCGTCACTCTGCCCTCTTGTGGTTGGATCTGGTATGACTCCCGTGTTACTATACATATAATATTACCGTCACTCGGCCCCCCTGTGGTTGGATCTGGTATGACTCCCCTGTGTTACTATACGTATAAAATTACCATCACTCTGCCCCCTTGTGGTTGGATCTGGTATGACTCCCCTGTGTTACTATACATATAATATTACCGTCACTCTGCCCCCTTGTGGTTGGATCTGGTATGACTCCCCTGTGTTACCATACATATAATATTACCGTCACTATGCCCCCTTGTGGTTTTATCTGGTATGACCCCCCTGTGTTACCATACATATAATATTACCGTCACTCTGCCCCCTTGTGGTTGGATCTGGTATGACTCCCCCTTGTGGTTAGATCGGGTATGACTCCCCCTGTGTTACTATACATATAATATTACCGTCACTCTGCCACCTTGTGGTTGGATCTGGTAAGACTCCCCCTGTATTACTATACATATAATATTACCATCACTCTGCCTCCTTGTGGTTGGATCTGGTATGACTCCCCTGTATTACTATACATATATTATTACTGTCGCTCTGCCCCCTTGTGGTTTGATCTGGTAAGACTCCCCTGTGTTACCATACATATAATATTACCATCACTCTGCCCCCTTGTGGTTGGATCTGGTATGACTCCCGTGTTACTATAATATAATATTACCATCACTCTGCCCCCTTGTGGTTAGATCTGGTATGACTCCCCCTGTGTTACTATACATATAATATTACCGTCACTCTGCCCACTTGTGGTTGGATCTGGTAAGACTCCCCCTGTATTACTATACATATAATATTACCGTCAGTCTGCCTCCTTGTGGTTGGATCTGGTATGACTCCCCTGTATTACTATACATATAATATTACCGTCACTCTGCCCCCTTGTGGTTGTATCTGATATGACTCCCCTGTGTTACTATACATATAATATTACCGTCACTCTGCCCTCTTGTGGTTGGATCTGGTATGATTCCCCCTGTGTTACTATACATATATTCCCCCTTCCACCTGACTAGTCCCCCCATACACCCCCCAGACCCTCATCACCCGATTCCATCCCCAAATATACCCCTTATACCCCTATCACTCCCATTACATCCCCCTTTCCCTCCCCACCAATGTTCCATCCCTCTACTCCCCCTATTCACCCCACAGGTCCTTATCTCCCCTATTCCAATCCCCTACTCTTCCCATACATATCTCTAGACCTCCATCACCCCTATTCCATCCCCCTATTACCCCTATATCAACCCCAGGCCCCCATCATCCCCATTCCTTCCCCCTAGAAACCCCCAGGCCCCACCTCTGGCATTTCATACCCCTACCCCTGTCCCAACAATCTAATTGGACAGTTTCTAATATATCTAAGACTTGGAGCCAGAAATTATTTTGTTATAGAGAAAATGACCCACATGGAGTTTATGTTCACATAATGAACTGACGCGTTTCACACTACATACAGTGCTTACTCGAAGCTATGAGTAAGCACTGTATGTAGTGTGAAACACGTCAGTTTTTCTGTCTGCTCTTCTGTGGCATGTATTTTTGACCCTGTGTTTTTTGAATAAGAGGCAATTTTTTCGGAGTGTGACTGTCAAGAAATACTTCCTATTTATTGCTATATGCATTGCCAGCACCCGTGGCTTCTCAACTGGTGAAGAGGTTTACCATTGTTTGACCTTCCTGAAGCGGTTACACGCCCTCCTTCCCTGTCGTGAGAATCTGATGGCACGAGAGAAGGTAAGAATGACAGGGACAGCTAGAAGGGAATTGTTCACGAACCCCGACCAGGTCTGGGCATGGTTTCCTGTTTGTACACGGTGGTGGATTGAGCTTATGAAACAATTGAGCAATTTCTCATCCATTGAGGAGGGGATGTTTCATGTAACCGGTGAAGTTACAAGGAAGTTCCCACAGGAATAGCGGCAAATCAAGACCTTTTTATTAAAATCATGACCCATTATTATCTGTTGGCATCCAAGGGGGGTTTCTGTGAATTCATAGGGTAAAGATTGTTATACCCGTAAGGGGCATACTAGTGTAGTGATGCATTTTTCAAAGTTAAAGTTATGCTTGAACTGCAGTTCGGTTTGGGTACAATTGTCTAAATTTGGACTTCATCATCAGTCTGACTGGACTGTGAGATGTTCAGCCTGGCCACAGGGTGCACTGTCTCTTCTGGCAGGCATGGAACTATGGTCTGGTTATGTGCTTAAGTTACTCTCTCTCGGAGCCCGCCCAGTGGGAGTGGCACTTCTGGGAGGGGGTATTTAAGATGCGGACATCACGTGGTTCAGGGTTCGGGTCCAGAATGATGTACTGACTTCATGGTCCTGGTCCTCCTGACCAGCCCCCAGGAAGGCTATGGCCTGGGGTGTGGATCCACCTGATCTTGATGTCTCGGGGCTGGCTAGCCTGAGGCAAGGAAACTAAAGGAGGATTCTGAGGTAGTTGGGTGCCGTCTCCGGTTTGGGAGAGACCTAGTGACTTCAAGCATTCCAGGGGAGGACTCTTCAGAAGAAGACCACGTACGGGTTGGTTTCTTAATAAGAGCCTGGAAGGGCTGAATTACCCAAGAGAATTCCGGTCTCGTGGATATCCCAAGCTGGCTGAAAGATCCAGGATTCCACAAGTGTTCTTTAAGTTTAGTTTCCCGACGTGTTCTACAACGTCTGTGGCAGAGACATTATCTTGTATGTTCTACAGCAAGGTCTGTGGCAGAGACATGTTAATGCGTAAGCACCTTGTTGGCTGCTCACCGTGATTGGATCTCTGTACCATTGTGATAGAAACTTGTAATTTTTCTATTGTGAGAACCCGGATATGGAAGATTTGTGTGTAACTAGGAATGAAGTATTCCATTGTACAGGAAATATTTCCATTCCCAGGTCTCTTGACCATTTTTGTGTAAACTTAAACGAGTCTAAACGCGGCAAAACGCGGGTTTCTAAACGCGTGTTTCAGCTTTTTTTTTTAGCAGAGTTTCCACCTGCATCTTGTGTGCATGAGGCCTTAGACAGAGTATTGTATGTGCACAGCTGTATGTCTTTGTAGATTAGGGATAGCGGATGTTTGGGTGTCTGATTTAGATCACACATATTCTCAAAGGTAGTAAGAGATCCGTGGCCCTGTCCTGAGAGATGAAGTGTCTTATAGTGTTTCGTTAGGGCTAACATGGAAAGCCAGTCTATCGTGGTGAGTGATTGGGCATCTGGCTGTGGGTGGAATTGGCCCCTGGAGGTCTGGAAATATTGCCTAGCCATAGGCCATTGTTCTCTAGTGTATACGCTAGATTGCCCTCTAGTGTTGTACATAGGGAGTGTGGGGTTGTCGAACAGGAAAGATAGAGTCCTAGGGTCTGTGGAGAGTGAGAAGGCGGTTTGTTTACGGTACCAAATGGATAATGCTGCCACCGTCAGTGGGGACATGCCATTCATGGCGCAAAATTTTGTATTGTATCCCCATAGAAGAGCTCTGAGGGCTACTTGTGCCATGTCCTGTTCCATGGTTGTGGATGGTTTGACCAAGGGACGTGGGAACCATTCAAGGAGTCTCGAGATTACAGCGGATGTGTGATATAATTGAAAATCTGGGAGGCCAATGCCCCTTCTATTTTTAGGGGCGCAGAGGGTTCTATGTTTGAGCCTAGAGGGATGGTTTTTCCTGATGAACTTGACCACTAAGGAGTGGAGCGTGAGGAAGAAGGTTGTAGGGAGGATTATGGATAATGATTGGAACAGGTATTGCAATTTGTCGACACCAGGATAGTTTGAGAAGAAGCCATGATTCTAGTGAATGTCGAATTTTCGTCAACATGGGACTGTAATTCAGGGCATAAGTGTCATGTATGTTTCTGGGAATCTCTGTCCCTAAGTATTTGATTAAGCATGGTTGCCATTGAAATGGGAACCATTTCTTAAGTAGGGATAGTGTAGTCGGGGTTCAGGGAGATGTTCAGGGCTTCTGTCTTTGTGATATTTAGTTTGAAATTGCTGTATGCTCCAAAGCGGTCAAGCTGTTGAAGTAAGGCGGGAATACCAACTTGTGGTTGTGTGATATAAAGGAGTAAGTCGTCTGCGTATAATCATAATTTGAGGTGGGCCAAAGGTGTGAGGATCCCGTGTATGGTGTCATTGCTACGGATGGCTTGAGAGAGGTGTTCGACCGTAAGTGCAAATAGCAAGGGTGACAACGGGCATCCCTGTCTTGTACCATTTCAGATTTCGAACCTCTCTGAGGTCCCCCCGTTGGCCGCTACCTTAGCTGAGGGGTTAGTGTAGAGGGGCATCATTTTGGTTAGCATTTTTGGTCCCAGATCTATCTGATGGAGTGATGCATATAGAAAGGGCCAGCTTACCCTATCAAAAGCCTTCTCAGCGTCGCACACCAAAGGGCAGGTGGGGATATCATGCTGTTGGGCATATAAGATGAGATGTAAGGTTTTTGTAGTGTTATCACAGGCTTCTCGATTTGGTATAAAGCCTACTTGGTCGCCATGAACGAGAGATGGGAGTAATGGGGCTAGGCGGGTGGCTATGATTTTAGAGAATAATTTGAGGTCGACGTTTAAAAGAGAGATGGGTCTATAGTTGTTATATTGAGAGTGGTCCTTTCCTGGTTTGGGTAGTACCACAATCTGAGCTTGGAGGAGTTGGAGGAGTTGAGAGGATAAAGGGTATGCATCATCTACCTCACGAGCCATTATGGGGGCCAATTGTTGCGCAAACGTTTTGTAAAATTGGGGGGTATATCCATCTGGGCCCGGGCTTTTTCCATTCTTGAGTCCCTTGATTGCTAATAGAAAGTCTGAGGTAGTGATTGGTGAGCCTAGGTTATCAGCATCTGCAGAGGGTATGCTCAGAAGAGCAGTAGCCTGGATATATTGATGTAAGTCTGGGGAGACCTCGTTGTGCTGTACATTCTGTGCACTACATGGTTGAAGATAACAAAGAGCAGAATAGTAGTTTCTAAATTCGGCGATCTCTGAGTTTTTGTGTTTTTTCTATTTGGTCAGAGATATTATATAGGGGATGTTTTGTCTTTGTTGTCTGGGGTGCAGGACCCTAGCTAGGTGCATGAAGATGTATTTAATATGTATTGTCATAGTGTCTACCAGTGTTAGTTCTCCCACAACCCGCTCTAAAGAGCTGACAGGGGCAGACTGATGCTGGTTGAGATCCATCTGGTAGTGGAAAGCTCCTTGGGGATGTAGAGAAGTATTTGCGGAGTGAGGATATGTCCCCTGTGCGATGCACAGAACAATCGTCTGGGGGGATGTGTTCGTTCTGCAAAGACATTATCAATTTAGCGGATGTGCGCTCGCGTCACCCCTGTGTGCCTGATCAACATATTTGGGGGGGCTGTGGCATACACCTGCAGATAGTCTCCAATCCACACTGGACGGTAGTATAGTCCGGGTATGCTTTGTTCTCTGAACAAAGAAGAATAAGGATTCACAAAAAATGGAAAAAACTTGAGTTTGAATCGTTGTCGTTGGGAACAGCATTCATGAGCTCAAGCTTCCTTTGTGTAGCTTATCCTTGTCCCTGCTCCCCCAAAATGATAGCTTACAGAGAAGGGGGCATGGGATCGTACATGCTGCCCCCGCCCAGGCAAGCCCATAAGAATCATCTAGTCACTGTTCATTGGTTGTTGTATAACCCCTCCTGTTTGAGGGAATGCCTGTGCTTCATTGGTCATTTGTGAAACCATGAGGCTCTATTTGTTATATGAATAAAGATTGCTCAGGGCAGGTCAGTTGGTTTTGAGCGATGGAGCTAACAAAGTCAGAAAGTTGACTATGTCTGTTTATTGGGGAAGAGCGGGAGACATGGGTTATTTAAGCATGCATTATACTGAAAAGCTGGAAGGGCGCTTAATAGCGCAAAAGCGTATAGTGGGTTTTTTCATGACACCCTCAAGCTGCCCACTAGAGGACATCCTGCCTCGTTGGAGTTGTGGCTCCTCTTCCTCCTCACTTTCCTCCTCTCTCCTCTCTGGTATCCTCGTAGAGTAAGTGACCTCATCATCCCCTCCCTCCTCATCACTGGAGGAAACATGGCAGTATGCTGCAGCTTGGGGAACATGACTGCCAGTTTCTAGTCCTTCTTGGGTACCTCCTCTCTCTGGGCTCACGTTACTCCCTTCCTCAACCTGGGAACCAACATCAGAGCCTTCAAAACGCTGCATATCCTCCAGCAGCATGTCCCTGTCACTGTGGTCGAATCATTCTGCTGACGCCTCCGTGCATGATGGTGGGACTACGGAAGGAGTGACTGTGGACAAGGAGCCGATGGAATAGGCCACTTTGGCAGCTGCATTGGTAGGCAAACTACTCTGAGCCTGGGGGACAGAGGATGAGGAGGATGAGGACGGCTTTGTTATCCACTCCACCAACTCTTCTGCACTTTGTGGCTCAATAACACAATATATATACTAGATATATATATACTAGATTATATATACAGTATCTAATCTGACAAAAGTGAGTACACCCCTCAGTCACATTTGTGTAAATCTTTTCTTCTCTCTTTTCATGTGACAACACTGAAGAAATGACACTTGTCTACAATGTAAAGTAGTGAGTGTACAGCTTGTATAACAGTGTAAATTTCCTGTCCCCTGAGAATTACTCAACACACAGCCATTAATGTCTAAAATGCTGGCAACAAAAGTCAGTACACCCCTAAGTGAAAATGTCCAAATTGGGCCCAAAGTATCAACATTTTGTGTGGCCACCATTATTTTCCAGCACTGCCTTAGGCCGCGTACACACGGGCGGATTGTCTGGCCAACTAAGTTCGTCAGACAATCCGACAGACAGTCTGTTCAAAATTTGCATGAACGGACTTGACCACACACGATGAGCAGACAGTCCGCTGAAAGCTTGCGCGATGACGTGTACGGCACGTACGACGGGACGAAAAATTCGACGTCCAATACACTGCAATGCAACCTTCGCCGTGTAAATCCTTTCTGAGCATGCGCCAAACTTAGTCTGTCGAACTAGCCTACTCACGAGCGGACTGTCCGCTGAAACCAAGTTTGGACGGACTGTCTTACGGAAATTCCGTAAGACTTTGTTCGTCAGACAATCCGCTGAAAAAGTCCGCTGAAGCCCACACACGAGCGGATTGTCTGCTGAAACACTGTTCAGCGGACTAAGTTGGGCAGACAATCCGCCCGTGTGTACGCGGCCTTAATCCTTAACCTTGGGCATGGAGGTCACCAGAGCTTCACAGGTTGTCACTGGAGTCCTCTTCCCCTCCCCCATGATGACATCACGTCGCTGGTGGATGTTGGAGACCTTGTGCTCCTCCACCTTCCGTTTGAGGATGTCCCACAGAGGATCAATAGGCTTTAGGTCTGGAGACATGCTTGGCCAGTCCATCACCTTTACCCTCAGCTTCTTTAGCAAGGCAGTGGTGGTGTTGGAGGTGTGTTTGGGGTGGTTATCATGTTGGAATACTGCCCTGCGGTCCAGTCTCTGAAGGGAGGGGATCATGCTCTGCTTCAGTATGTCACATTACATGTTGGCATTCATGGTCCCCTCAATGATCTGTAGCCCCCCAGTGCCAGCAGCACTCATGCAGTCCCAGACCAAGACACCCCCACCACCATGCTTGACTGTAGAGACACACTTGTCTTTGTGGTCCTCACCTGGTTGCCCCCACACACGCTTGTCACCATCTGACACCAAATACGTTCATCTTGGTCTCATCAGACCACAGAACATGGTTCCAGTAATCCATCTCCTTAGTCTGCTTGTCTTCAGCAAACTGTTTGCGGGTCAGGTCAGTGGGAGTGAATAATTCAAGCACCTAACCAGACCATAGTTCCACCATAGCTGCCACCAGAGACAGTACCCCCCTGTGGCCAGGCTGAACATCTCACAGTCCAGTCAGACTGTCACAGAAGCGGAATTTAGTCAATTAGGCCCAAACCAAACTGTAGTTTGGGTAAAGCTTTAACTTTGAAAAACATAGCGCATGCTCTTCTGGAGCACACACCACTACATATATAGATTGATATATATAGTTCTGTTTTATATATATATAGTTATATATTTAAATTGAGTTTATATTTTATAAAAATTGTTATTTGTTAATAAAGGGGCCGGGTGGCCATTTGAGCCAGAAGGTGTGTTGTGTTTATTTTAATAAGTAAGGTAATGCAAGTAGTTGGGTGGGGTTTTTTGGCCTAGGTAGAGCACATGGGAAATCAGCTGTACACCAGTCATGAAATCTCAGCTGAAGTGTCAGCAATGGGGCAGAGTAACAGTGTGCTTTGCCTATCTCCACCCACAGCTATGGAAGTCTTATGGCGGATGCAGCAAGTGTTGACCTTGACAAACCCATTTATGCACAGGATTAGCTTGGATAGAGAAATGCGTCTGTCCAACTGCAGTTCAAGGGCTTGGGTGAAGAGGAAGCTGTCCTCATTTCCCAGACATGGATCACAGAAAGCATGGATTTACTAGACTTTTCATCAGAGTATGTTATGGATGATGAGTCTCCTGCCAAAGTGTTGGCACTGGGCCCAAAGGCCACCAGCCCATGCCCTTGATTTTGAGCAATTCCAGAGACTGGGGATTTAATGTAGAGAAGGAAACACCTAGCAAACCCCCAGCAGAAGTGCTGGCAGCAGGACAGAGTACTGCAGACCCCTGCTCCACACTCATGGCAGTTTCAGAGACCGAGGTGAGAAGCTGGTGGTTCTTCCCCAGTGGATTTCAGAGATGTAGGGAGGGGAAGCAGCCATTCCTCCTCCCCAACAAGGATTTGTTCACCTGGGATACAGTACCAGAGTGTCAGGCTAGGTGCAGATAACAAGTAACAGTTCAGGTGTGCTGATTATACAAAGAGTTCAAAGCACATACCATGAGCTGGTCTAAGCAGAGCAGGTCAGCTGGGACTAGTAGTACACCGCTGCAGACGAAGGTAGATGATTGCTGGACCTTGTAGTTCACTGCTGTAGGTGAGGATAGATGATTGCTGGACCTTGTAGTTCACTGCTGTAGATGAGGATAGATGATTGCTGGACCTTGTGGTTCACTGCTGCAGATGAGGGTACTAGTAGAATCAGGCAAAGCGTAGTCTAGGCAAGCTGGGTCATACACAGGTAGATCAGAATCCAAACGGTACAGAATCAGAAGCAAGTACGGAGGGTCAAACAAGCCGGGTCAAACACGAAAGTCACAGAGCAAATATCAGCTGGATCAAACACGAGTGAACTCTAACACGAGCGCTGACTGAATGCTGATACAGGTGATTTAAACGTGAGCAGGCCAATCACTGTTGTTTCCCAGACACAGGCTGTGTCAGGTGAGTTGTGCTGGGTCCTAAAGGGATTCTAGTACTGACAGTACCCCCCCTTTCTCGAGGGGTTGCTCCTGCACCCCCAGGCTTACTTGGATAACGGAGATGGAACTTCTTCTTAAGTCGGTCAGCATGAAGATCACGAGCTGGTACCCAAGATCGATCCTCTGGACCGAACCCTTTCCAATGAACAAGATATTGTAAGGAATTGCGCACTCGTCTGGAATCAAGAATAAATGCCACTTCATATTCTTGACTGTCCAACATATCCACAGGTTCTGGTTCATTTACTAGGAGGCTGGAATGAACAGGTTTCAACAATGAAACATGAAAGACATTTGGAATGCGCATGGATGGTGGAAGTTTTAATCTGTAGGACACAGGATTAACAATCTCCGAGATTTCATAAGGCCCGATGAATTTTGGGCCAAGCTTTTTAGATGGAACATGCAGGGACAGATTCCGAGATGATAACCACACTTTGTCACCAACTTTATATTCTGGAGCCTTTAAGCGCTTCTTGTCAGCAGTTTTCTTAAAAGCCTGCACAGAGCGGGAAATAGCATGATTTACATCGGACCAGATTTTGGAGAAATGTTCAATAGTGGTGTTGGCATCTGGAACATCAGAGGGCGGAAGATCAAAGGAGCACACACGAGGATGCAACCCGTAAACACAAAAGAAAGGAGAGGTCCCTGTAGATGTGCTGGCACAATTATTAAAGGCAAACTCTGCCCATGGAAGGATGTTGACCCACTCCACCTCATCTTTGGCCATCAGACAACGTACCATCTTCTCTAGAGTCTGATTAGTCCTTTCTGTTTGGCCATTAGTCTCAGGATGATATGCTGAAGAATATGATAATTTAATCCCCAGCTGAGAGCAAAGGGCCTTCCAAAACTGGGCTATGAACTGAGAGCCACGGTCAGAGACAATGTTAACTGGTGCCCCATGGAGCCTGAAAATGTGCTTAATGAATAAAGATGCCAGTTCTTTAGCAGATGGAAGCTTCGGAAGCGGAACAAAGTGGGCCATCTTACTGAACCTGTCTACCACCACCCAGATCGTGGAACATCCCTGGGACAGAGGCAAGTCTGTGATAAAGTCCATAGATAAATGGGTCCAGGGACAGGTAGGTATTGGTAGAGGACGAAGGAGACCGGGGGGCTTAGAGGTACTGCTCTTGCTTCTGGCGCAAACTTCACAGGCCTGGACGAAGGCTAACACATCCTGCCTAAGCGATGGCCACCAGAGGTTGCGAGAGACAATCTCAAAAGTTTGTCTAAACCCTGGATGTGCTGCGGGTTTTGATGCATGTACTTGTTGCAATACCTGCAAACGAAGAGCCAGGGGCACAAAGAGCATACCAGGGGGAGTGGAGGGAGGGGCTTCAGCCTGTGCTGGTAACAAGGCCTCAGAGATGTCAGTCTGGGTAAAAGCCAAAATCCTATCCTCAGAGATAATGGGTTGAGGAGGAAGCGGAGGAGGAGACTCTGATAAAAAACTACGAGACAAGGCATCGGCCTTAATGTTTTTTGGACCTGGTAAATAAGAAATTGTAAAGTCAAATCTGGAGAAGAACAATGACCACCTGGCTTGACGCGAGTTCAGTCTTTTAGCAGAACGGATATATTCAAGGTTTTTGTGGTCAGTCAGAACTATGAATGGATAGCGAGCTCCCTCCAGCCAATGTCTCCACTCCTCTAAAGCTAGCTTTATGGCTAAAAGTTCTCTGTTGCCTATATCGTAATTGCGTTCTGCTGGGGAATATTTACGGGACAAGAAGGCACAAGGGTGGATGGCAGCGCTTACAGGATCTTTTTGTGACAAAAGCGCCCCCACTCCTACTTCAGATGCATCTACCTCTACAATAAAAGGTAGCTCAGGAACAGGATGGCGTAGAATTGGTGCAGAGGTAAAGGCTTTCTTTAACTGGGTGAAGGCTGCCTGGGCTTCAGTAGTCCATTTAAATGTACTAGGAGTCTTCCTGGTGAGAGAGGTGATGGGATGTGCAATGGTGGCAAAGTTCTTAATGAATTTTCGATAGAAATTTGCAAAGCCCAGGAAGCGTTGAACTGCCTTCAGGTCTGAAGGTGGTGCCCAGTCTAGAATGGCTTGAACTTTGGCTGGGTCCATGGTGAGGCCTGTGTCAGAAATTAGGTAGCCCAGGAAAGGTACTTGTTTAACATGGAAAATACATTTTTCAGGCTTTACAAAAAGGGAGTGAGTCTTTAGTCGGGCTAATACCGAGCAGACATGCTTCTGATGTGTTTCAAGATTGGGAGAGTAAATCAAAATATCGTCTAAATAAACAAGCATGAAGCGACCCATCATGTCACGGAAAATGTCATTCATGAAGTTCTGAAAGACGGCTGGTGCATTCCTGAGGCCGAAAGGCATGACAAGACATTCGTAATGACCATCCTTGGTGTTAAAGGCCGTCTTCCATTCATCGCCTGCACGGATTCGCACCAGATTATAGGCTCCCCTTAAATCCAGTTTGGAGAAGATTTTGGCTCCCTGGATTTGAGAGAACAACTCTGTGATGAGAGGGAGAGGATACCGATTGGGAATGGTTATTTTATTTAGACCTCTGTAATCAACACAAAGTCGCAGTCCTCCATCCTTCTTCGGGACAAAGAAGCATCCTGCTCCTGCGGGAGAAGTGGAGGGACGGATGAAACCCTTAGCTAGGTTTTCCTGGATGTATTCTTGCAAAGCAAGATTCTCTGGTTCAGACAGTGGAAAGACTCTCCCTCGAGGAGGTGTAGTGTCAGGCAAGAGGTCAATGGGACAATCATAACTGCGATGAGGAGGTAAAGTGTCAGCAATTCCTTTAGAAAACACATCCCGGAAGTCCTTATAACAAAGTGGAATCTGTTCTATTCCCACTTGACAGGTATCAAGTCGAACAAGGTGTTGGATGCAGCTCTTTTTACACTGATTGGACCAAGCCAGAATATCTCTTGTTGGCCAGTCAATTACAGGATTGTGCTTCTGAAGCCAAGGAAGGCCTAGGATCAAAGGAGTGGATGGAGAGTCAATGACAAGACAAGAAATCTTCTCCCAATGCAAAGCCCCTACTTGTAACTGGAAAGGGTTGGTGGATTTGAGCACCTGGTCTTGTGAGAGAGGCCGATTATCCACAGAGATCAGGCGGACTGGACAATCTAGAGCATGAGTTTCCAGGGACAAAGAGGTGATCAGAGTTCTATCAATAAAATTCTCAGCTGCTCCAGAATCCACCAAGGCCAGCAGTTCATGAGCCCCTGTCCCAAAGTGAATGACAGCGGGTAAAAGTATGCGATTATCCCCCTGGGGAGATGAGAGTAGACCTAAGGTGACCTCCCCGCAATCACCTAGGTCCTGGCGTTTCCCGGACGTGTAGGGCACGAACGGAGCATATGACCCTTGAGGCCACAGTATAAGCAGAGTCCCATATTACACCTGCGTTTGTGTTCCTGGGCAGATAACCGGGTGGAGCCTAACTGCATAGGTTCTTCCTCAGATTTAGCACTGGAGATGGAATAATCAGGTGGTAAGGAAGGTATACAGTTTGCCACAGCCATTGTTTGTTCTCGCCTCCTCTCTCGCTGGCGGCGGTCAATTCTAATAGCTAGACACATAGCCTCCTCCAGTGAGGCTGGGTAGGAGAAGTTGACCAGAGCGTCTTTAATCGCATCTGAAAGGCCAATTCTAAACTGGCTGCGGAGAGCTGCATCATTCCAGCCAGATTCCGGGGCCCACCTGCGAAACTCTGAGCAATACATTTCAGCTGTGGTAGTTCCTTGTTTTAAGTTACGCAGGGTCGATTCTGCAGTAGCAGCACGATTTGGATCATCATATAGCAACCCAAGGGCTTCAAAGAAGGCATCTACTGTTAGTAAGGCTGGATGGTTAGGTTCCAGGTTAAAGGCCCAAGCCTGGGGGTCACCCTGTAGCAGAGAGATAATGATTTGAACCCTCTGAGTTTCATGGCCAGACGAGGATGGCCTCAACTTGAAATATAATTTGCAGCTGTTTTTAAAGTTGCAAAACGCTTTACGGTCACCAGAAAACCGGTCGGGCAAAGGAATTTTAGGTTCAGATGGAGTTTTAGTAATGGTGGTAGTAGAAGGAGATTGCACCTTGGTGAGCTCTGTGGCCATTTCCTGAACTTGATGTGATAAACAGCAAAGTTCTTGTGCAAACAACTGAGCCTGTTCAGGATTCATGATAGGTTTCCCTTTATGTATTGGCTCGTGTTAATGTCAGGCTAGGTGCAGATAACAAGTAACAGTTCAGGTGTGCTGATTATACAAAGAGTTCAAAGCACATACCATGAGCTGGTCTAAGCAGAGCAGGTCAGCTGGGACTAGTAGTACACCGCTGCAGACGAAGGTAGATGATTGCTGGACCTTGTAGTTCACTGCTGTAGGTGAGGATAGATGATTGCTGGACCTTGTAGTTCACTGCTGTAGATGAGGATAGATGATTGCTGGACCTTGTGGTTCACTGCTGCAGATGAGGGTACTAGTAGAATCAGGCAAAGCGTAGTCTAGGCAAGCTGGGTCATACACAGGTAGATCAGAATCCAAACGGTACAGAATCAGAAGCAAGTACGGAGGGTCAAACAAGCCGGGTCAAACACGAAAGTCACAGAGCAAATATCAGCTGGATCAAACACGAGTGAACTCTAACACGAGCGCTGACTGAATGCTGATACAGGTGATTTAAACGTGAGCAGGCCAATCACTGTTGTTTCCCAGACACAGGCTGTGTCAGGTGAGTTGTGCTGGGTCCTAAAGGGATTCTAGTACTGACACAGAGAAAGGGTGTCCAAGTAGCAGATGACGCCCCAGATTGATGACACCAACCCAGCGGAAGCGCTGGCAACCGGACAGAGGGTCCCAGACCTCTGCCCCAAACCTACAGCAGTTCTGAAGGTCCAGGGAGAGGAAATGGCAGTCACTCCCAAGCAGCAGATCAGGATCCAAGGGGAGAAGGGAGAAGAGGTTGTCGTCTTTCCTCCCCAACAGTCAGCTAGATTGGAGGAAACTGTCTTCCCTCTCCAACAGTTATCCGGAATGGATGATGTGAGCGTTGGAGTGCTAACAGTGCAGAACTCTACTGGCCTCTGCACACAACAATCCACTCCACAGGAGCTCCAGGGAGAGAATGTGATCATGACCTCACAACGGCAGCTTGAGCTGGTGTCGATGGATAGGACTGCAGTCTCCACTAACAGAAACCCAGCAGAAGTGCTGGCAAGAAGGCAGAGTGACAACCTCTGCCCATCACCGTCAACAATTGCAGAGTTTCAAGGGGCCGGGGCAGTCGGCCTCCTTTCCCAGTAACCAGCTGATGTAGTGATGCTTCTACTCCCAGTTGAATCACTGGCAACAGGACAGAGTGCTGCTGGCCTCTGCCCTCCACTAACAAAGGATGGATTTCCTGTGGAAGTGGATGAGACAATCAGTCGCCACTTGTATACCCTAGGGATGCTGGGGAGTGAGCCCAGACCTCCAACAGCAAGACAGAGTGAGCCCAGTCTTCTCTCCAGCATTTGAAGGGACTCCAGGGGGAAGGGCCAGTCTGCACTTCCCCACAGCAGTGGGTATCTTATACGAGAGAGGCAGAGTGTCAGGGCTGGCTTAGCCCTTCCTTCTTTGGGCTGGCTGCTCAGCTGTCAGCTAATTGCCAGCTCTCTTCTCTCTCCACATTTAACAGCTGTTCCTGATGATGCTCGTCTGACCTGCCTACTTAAAGCCTTCCAGCTCACTTTACCTCTGCCTTCGCCTTGGTCACATCAGAAGAAACCATCTCCTGCGGTTTGTTTAAAGACTGGCTTGCTGACATCCCTTCTGGCTCCTTATTCTTATTAATACATGTATAAAATACTTGCACATATAGAAAGCATAGTATAGTGCATTTCCACTGTGCAGCATTGTGACTGCTGAGCGGTTCTGCAGCGATACTACAAAGAGTGACAAACGCAATGAAAAAAAGTATTATAACTGGTGTGATAGACCAGTGGCCCCCAAAAACGACAGATTGAAGCGGGGTGTTATATACCTTCTTCCACATACATACTGCACTTCTTTAGAGACTTTTGTCACAGGGTCATTTAAAAAATGACAGGCAGAGGAAGAGGCAGGCCCTTCCGCAGGGGTGCTAGGAGTAGGGCAGGAGCAACAGGCTTGAGCCAAAATGGCAAATTGCAGAAGGTGCGTGCGATTACGTCAAAGGACGCACCAGACTTGGTTGAGTGGCTCACTCAGCCTTACTCTTCTGCACCCTCCTCATCCTCTCGATCTGCACCCTCTTCTTCACTCTCTGCTGTGTGCACCCCCTAAGACACTACCACCAACACCACCACCACCACCATATACCTTCCGCTTGAGTCACAGGAATTATTTTCCGATCCATCACAAGACATTTCCGATGCGCAGTCATTCTTGGCATTGGATCAGGAAGAGGAGGTAGCAATAACCGCCACTCAGCAGTCTGAGGACAGTACCCAGATCAGCCCAAGGAGGTTGGTCCCCGATGTTGCTGCCTACTCCGAGATCTCTAATTATAGCGGTGGGGAAGGTGACGTCGATGATGACGTGTCTACTGATGTCACGTGGGTGCCCACAAGAGAGGAAGAGGAGGGGAGTTCAGAGGGCGATATGGACCAGCAGATAGGGAGGAGAAGCAGGCGGAACTTACATTGCACAGGAGGGACAAAGCAGACTGCAAATGTATCAGGAGCGAGGCATCAACCATGTACAGTCACATCTGCCGCTCCCAGGACGCCGGCACATGGCTCTGCAGTGTGGGCTTTTTTTTTTTAACGTGCCCGCTGCTGACAATAGTGTTGCCATCTGCAATCTTTGCAGTCAATGCATAAGTTATGGTAAGCCCAACACTCACCTAGGGACGACCGCCTTAAGAAGGCACATGATCAGCCATCACCGAGCCCAGTGGGAGCAACAGAACCCACAAAGCCACACTCCAGGCTCTCACCATCCAGCTTCGTCTTCTACTTCTCCTTCTCCTCTCTCCTCACAATTGTCTTCCACTCCACCTTCCATCATGCCGTCCTCACGTTTTTCTGGAAAAAGGCAGGCTTCCGTGGGCCAAATGTTCGAGCGTAAAAAAATGATGACGCCGGATAACCCTCTTGCCCAACGGTTGACGGCTGGCTTGTCAGAAATGATAGCCCGCCAAATATTGCCATATAAACTGGTGGACTCGGAGGCCTTTCGAAAATTTGTGGCCATTGGAACACCACAATGGAAGGTCCCAGGAAGGAAGTATTTCTCAAAGAAGGGCATCCCAGAGCTATATGGCCATGTTCAGCGGCAAGTGAATGTATCTCTGGCACACAGTGTCGGTACCAAGATACATCTGACCACAGACACGTGGTCTAGCAAACACAGACAGGGAAGGTATAAAACTTTTACTGCCCATTGGGTGAACCTTCTGACGGCTGTCAAGCATGTAACCCATGGCACCCATGTAGATTTGGTTTTACCACCACGAATTGTATGCAGGCCTGCCTCTTCTTCTCCTCCTCCTACTCCATCCTCCTCCCTCTCCTCCTCGCGCCGCCCAAGATCCCCAGAAATTTGACATGCCAGGTGAGACGTTGCCATGCTGTGCTGAGTCTGTTGTGCCTGGAAGCCAAGAGCCACACTGGCCCTGCACTGCTTTCAACTTTGCGTTCACAGGCAGATCAGTGGCTAGCACCGCTCAATTTGACAGTTGGTAAAGTGGTGTGTGACAACGGTGCCAATCTGCTTAGCGCATTGAAACAGGGCAAAATTACACACATGCCATGCATGGCACACGTTTTAAACTTGGTCGTGCAGTGATTCGTTGTCAAATACCCTGGGGTCCAGGACATCTTGCGGCAGGCAAGCAAAATCTCGGCCCATTTCAGAAGATCTTACATGGCCATGGCTCGCCTTGCTGACACTCAGCAGCGACACAATCTGCTGGTCAGACATCTTATTTGCGATTGCCCGTCGCGATGGAACTCAACCTTCTATATGCTTGATAGGCGGCTCCATCAGAAACGTGCAGTTAACGACTACCTGTACGAACTCTGCAGCAGAACAGGTTCTGGGAAGCTTGGGGTTTTTTCACCGCGCCAGTGGCTGCTCATGCGTGACGCATGCAGACTTCTGCGGCCATTTGATGAGATCACCAAACTGGTCAGTCGCAGCCATCTCGCCATCAGTGACATGGTACCTTATGTCTTCTTTATGGAGCGTGCATTGCGTTGTGTCATTGATCAAGCCGTGGAGGAGCAGGAGCAGGAAGATGAGGAAGTCGCAATGCTGGATGAATTCCCAGGGGGGGCTACTCTATCTGAGACAAGTCAACAACAGGAGTCTGAAGAGGAGTCAGAGGAGGATGGTGCCGGGGCGGATGAGGAGGAGCAAGAAGAGCATGCTTTAAACCTTTCTGGGATCCCTGTTGTTGTGCGTGGATGGGGAGAGGAGAACGAGGAGGACGACATTATCCTGGATGATGAGCAGGAGCCAGGCCACCACACCACTTCCAGTTTAGTGCAAATGGGGACCTTCATGCTCTAGTGTTTTAACAGGGACTCTCGTATAAAAAGCATAAGGGTCAAGGACCAGTACTGGGTGGCAACGTACTTAGACCCCCGGTACAAACACAAAATGGCAGAAATGTTACCACCATCACAGAGGGCTGTCAGAATGGATCACTTACAGGCCTTGCTTTGAAAAATGCTGCATTCTGCTTTTGCGTGCGCTGGCAGAGGAGGAATTCCCACTTCCAGAGAAAGAGTTGCGGGTACCAATCCAACAGCACCTGCAAGAAGAGGGCGGTTTGAAGATGTGTTGGTGACCTCTGATATGAGGTCATTCTTTCAGCCGACCCATCGACAGGTCTCATCCGGATCCAGCATCGGGGAACGCCTAGACCGACAGGTGTCCGACTACATCGGGTTAACGGCCGATGTGGACGATCTGAGAATTGATGAACCCTTGGACTACTGGGGGGGGTAGGCTTGACCTCTGGCCAGAGCTTGCCCAATTTGCAATGGAACTGTTGGCTTGCTCCTCATCCAGTGTCCTGTCTGAAAGGACGTTCAGCGCAGCAGGGGGGGTCATGACCGATAAGCGCACTCACCTAGCTCACGACAGTGTTGAGTACCTCACATTTGTAAAAATGAATGAGGCATGGATCTCGGAGGAATTCAACACGTGACCAGTAGACAATGTATATGCATAACTCTATAAACGATTTATTTAATCGAGCACATGGACCTTTTTTCTACCTTTGGCTCACTTCCTTGTACAAAAAAATGCACACCGTACTATATGCCCATACCCTCCTGTTTGAATAAGTTGAGTGGTGTCATATTTTTGGGTCCCGCAGCGAGTTGCTGGTATCAGTGCTCTCAAATTTGGTACTGGTGTCAGTGCTCTCTCTCGGTCTCGGTGCTGGTGTCAGTTCTCTCTATCACGGTGCTGGTGTCAGTGCTCTCTCTCTATCTCGGCGCTGGTGTCAGTGCTCTCTCTCTATCTCAGTGCTGGTGCTGGTGTCAGTGCTCTCTATCTCGGTGCTGGTGTCAGTGCTCTCTATCACGGTGACCACTGTAGTGGAGCCCTGCATAGGTGGGGGTAAGGGCTGGGCAGAGGGAGGGGCTCAAGCATAGGTTGGCACACTGGCACAGGACTGCGCTGCCCTGACTGTGGCACTGATCATCTCCTGCACCCCCTTCATAGCCTGCCCTGACCTTGCCTCTCCTCCCTGGCCTTCATGCGCTCCTGAATTGTCAAAATTTCACAGATAAAAAAAGAATGCATGTTGTTGTTGATCCCAGATTCACTTAATACTTTTGTTATGTCAGTGTCCATGTTGTGGGACTATGTGTGCACAGCTAGTAAGTATTTTGTGGCTGAAAATATGACCTGGAGGTTTTTAAGGTTCGCCTGCCATTAAAGTCAATGGGGTCCGCCGCGAACTTTGCGGTTCACAAACTTTTGGCCGCGTTCTCGGTTCGCGTTTGCGAAACGTCCCTTCGGAAGTTTGTCCATCACTACTCCCTTGGATATTGTGGGATGTGTATGTAGATTAGCTGTGAGATTGGTGGGGGGGGGGGGGGGTATTCCTCCAACAGCTCTCCCTGCTGATAAGACTGTTTACTGATGAGAAATTTGAATACACCTGACCTGTGTGTCTATTGTGATTGAACAGTTTACCCCGTCCTGAATCCAAGGGTGGGGGGGAGTGTCTGTGAGTTGTATATCTGTGGTAACATGTGCTGGAATAAAGGAGTTTTGATGTTGTTGTTCACCCTACACTGAGTTACGGCTGGTGACTGGGTGGGCTAAAGGGTCTTGGATAGTGCTGGTTCTTGACAGAGGAAGCATTTACGGCAGACATAGTCCTGTGGAGGACAAGGGTTCATCACAACTGGTTGGCAGTAGCGGGATCACGTCCAAACTTCCACCTCAATCCAAGATCAGGATAGCAGACTTTGGTCACCCCAGCAGAGATATGGATCTGGCATCAGGGTTTCCGGGACTGCTGCGGATTGTGCTTTCAGCATACACCAGGTCTGTGTCTGCGGATGAATACCTGGAGCTCAGGTAGCAGATTTGGATAGAACTCTGGATTTGTGTTTGGACAATGAAGGGGAACCTACCCTTGAAGACCTGCAAGAATACAGAGAGGCTATGCTCGGTCTTGCAGGGGTCTCAGAGCTTAAACCTGACCTGGACCATTTGCTAAGGAAGGAACAGCATCTGGAAAGGGCATACAGGAAACTGCTAGAACACGCTCAGAAGCATGCCAGAGAATTGAGAGTTGAAACTCAGGAGATTGCCATTTCCAAAGCTGAAGTGCTGACAACTGGACAGAGAATCCAAGACCTCTGTCCCACACCTGCGGTGGTTCCGGAGGCCCAGGGTGAGAAGGAGATGGTCACGTCACAGCAGCAGATGGCACCCCAGAATGATGCCACCAACCCAGCAGGGGAGTTGGTATAAATGCCAGACATCACTGAGCTCTGCCCAGCACCAACAGCAGCATCTGTGGAGTTACCATATACTTCCCCAGCTGAAGCGCTGGCCATCGGACCGTTCCCCCATCTGCAGCAGTGCCAGGGGCCCATGGTGAGAGGGTGATGGTCACTCCCCAACATTTAGCCAGAGAGGATAATGTGGAGTCCCCAGCATAAGTGCTGGCAACAGGGCAGAATGCTAGCAACCTCTGCCCAGTACTGGCAACAACTACAGAGTTCCAGGGAGATGGGACAGTCAGCCCCTCTCTCCAGCGACAAGTGGATGTAGTGAAGCTTCTAATCCCAGCTAAATCACTGGCAACAGGACAAAGTGCTACCAACCTCTGCCCAACACCGGCAACAACTACAGAGTTATAGAGAGACTGGACAGTCTGCCCCTCTCCCCAGCAACAAGCAGATGTAGAGAAGCTTCTACGTCCAGCTGAATCGCTGGCAACAGGGCAAAGTGCCGCTGGCCTCTGCCTAGCACCTACAGTGGCTTTGGCCTTCTTGAGAGAAGAGGTAGTCGGCCTTTCTCCCACAACACTGACAGGGACATGGGATTTTCTGTCAGCAGCATTTGTGGAGTTACAACAAACTTCTCCAGCTGAAGCGCTGACAGCCGAACAGAGGATCTAAGACCTCTGCCCCACACCTGCGGGAGTTCTGGAGGCCCAGGGGGAAAAGGATATGGTCACTCCCCAACAAGGATTCATGCACCTTGGAGACAGTGACAGAGAAATGTCCACCTAGCAACCAGATGAGGGAACGGCTGAGGAAGCAGCCGCCTCACCTCCCCAGTGGCAGCTACACAGTTTGGGAGAGGCTATCCTCCCATCCCATGAGCAAATCCACAGTCTGTGAGTGGAGGAAGCCGGCCTCCCACCCCAAGGTTTAGCCGGAGTGGATGATATGGGGAAATCAGCTGAAGTGCTAAGAGAGCAAAATGCTACAGCCCTCTACACACAACTGCAGCTTGAGCTGATATCGGTGGATGGGACTGTGGTCTCCACTCACAACAACCCAGCAGAAGGGCTGGCAACCAGTCAGAGTGCTGCTGGCCGCTGCTCTCAACTAACAGAAGAGGGAGTTCCTGTGAAAATGGAGGGGACTTCGTTCTTCACTGGCACAACCGCAGAAAATGATGCGACACTGAGACAGGAGGATGTCAGCCATGCTTTGTAAACATGGGGGGGATTTTAACCTACCAAAAGTGGATGGGACTTCAGTCTCCACTTGTATACCCCAGGGATGCTGGGCAGTCAGCCCAGATCCCCAACAGCATGATGGAGTGCACCCAGTCCAGGCCTCTCCCCAGCAGCAGGGGGCATGTGCTCTGAGAGAGGTAGAGGTTGGCTGGGTGAGTAATGCTATGTTTGGGACAATTTATTTTGGATACTGTGTGTATAGCGGCATTGTGGGACTGGAACTACTCATTAACTCCAGAGTCAACCTGTCTGGGGTCTCCTCTTGTGTTAGTCTCCTGCCGAAAGGGGAGATGTGTGATGGGAGTCACTTTGGGTGGGGGGTTTGTGGAACTCAGCTTACCTTGGAGAGCTCTGGAGACTCCGTGTCCAGCTCCCCTGGCCACTCTTGTGTGTAAATCACCCTCTGTCCATTAGGGGCACAGGGTGACTGAGAACCTCACTCTGGTCTGTGCTATTTAAACACACTGTACAGCCACACTGGAATGTTGTATATATGTATATATTGTGTGTTGTCTCATGCTGTTGTGGACTCTTTGCTGTGATCGTTTGGGGTGGGAATGTATTCCAATGTTCTATTGTGTCTGTCTGCCTTGGATATTATGGGATGTGTATGTAGATTAGGGGCGAATTCCTCCAACAGCTCTCCCTACTGATAAGACTGTTTACTGATGAGAAACTTGAATACATCTGACCTGTGTGTCTATTGTCATTGGACAGTTTACCCCACCCTGAATCCAAGGGTGGGGGGAGTGTCTGTGAGTTGTATATCTGTGGTAACATGTGCTGGAATAAAGGAGTTTTGATGTTGTTGTTCACCCTACACTGAGTTACGGCTGGTGACTGGGTGGGCTAAAGGGTCTTGGATAGTGCTGGTTCTGGACAAAGGAAGCATTTATGGCAGACATAGACCTGTTGAGAACAGGGGTTCGTCACACTTATGTACATGGGATTTTTTTTTATTTTTAATAAATTTGCAAAGATTTCAAACAAACTATTTTCACGTTGTCATTATGGGCAATTGGTTCTAGAATTTTGAGGAAAATAATGAACTTAATCCATTTTGGAATAAGGCTGTAACATAACAAAATGTGGAATAAGTGAAGCGCTGTGAGTACTTTCTGGATGCACTGTGGATGGATAAGTATGGAAGTTGATGGAACGTATCCCCGTCATGAGGGAGGATAGCAGATCTCTGTGACTTCAGACATACCGGCCATTAAAGAGACAAGATATCTTTCCAATAGTTTTATTATTCTTGTGTTGCAGACTCTTGGCGATATCACCAACCTCGGCTGGCACGTTCTGTCTCAGTAAGAGCCACAAGCAGTTTATTCGTTCCTTTTCTTGTAACAAGAATACATTTCCCTCCCAATCATAATCTTAAAAAAAACACCCAGAAGAAAAAAAAAAGAAAACAAACAGAAAATGTTCATCTCATGTTGATGATTCCACACACCTTACACTTTGTATAGAAATCCAGAGAAAATAACCAGCCCAAATATTCCTG
Organism: Lithobates pipiens; assembly: GCF_037356315.1. Lineage (NCBI taxonomy): Eukaryota > Metazoa > Chordata > Amphibia > Anura > Ranidae > Lithobates > Lithobates pipiens. The sequence goes on from NW_027507788.1 coordinate 88,573, forward strand.
TGCCAGAGAGTTCAAAATCTGAAAGGTCTCCGTGCTCCTTTCCCAAAAACTAAATCATTTGTAAAAACATTTTTATACAGCTTTATTTTTGTTAAGTTCTGAAGATAATTGGCACATTTGTAAAGGGTTATATGGCACAGTACCTCTGAAAATAATCTTCTCTTCTCGAAGGCTGTAAACACCTCTTATGATTTTTTTGATTTTTTTGTTTTTTAAAAAAGCGTCATGAAAAACCTCAGAAGGTGACGATGATGTTTTTGTGGCAAAAAAACCTTTTCGGCCCATTTCCCTCCCAATCCTAAACTTACATAGAAATGTCCAAGCTATGGTGTCACCTGCCTGCCGGTTAGCGGGGCCCAGCTTCTCCTCGTCATCGCAGGCACCCTTGGCAATGTAAGAACTAAAGAAAATCACATTATATTTTTATATTCATCTTTCTTTTTAACATACCAGATTTTTTTTGAAACAGAAACCTCTCAGTGATATTATGGATTAAAAAGAAAAAAATCTGTCTCTTTAATCCATTATTGTTTTTTCCCATTCCATACACCTTTCCTTGATGAAAATATATCTGAAATAGAATTTACACATAAAGAGCTGTACCACAAAATAAGCTTTTTTCTTACATTTTTTTTTACTTTTCGTATCTATTTTCCCTTTTTCATATATTTTTTTCTTTTTTTATCCTTTTTTTAGTAATTCATCAGGTAGTCAGAGAGTGAAATATCCCTTTGAAGTTATCAAAAGAGTCTTCATTGTGTGTCAGTGCTTCAGTTGGAGTGGGTTTGTCTGTTTAAATGGGAATTTGGAGACAAGAGGATGAATTGTGAGCGAAGACGAACCCAGAGAGGCTCCAAGTACAGTCAGTCTATTCTCATACTCTGGAACACGTTCGTTTCTGGTCGGATTCTCCCATTAAACTCAAATTTATTGAGCTAAATTTGTGTTTCTTGCACATTTTCCTTTGAGCTGCTTTTAAACAAAAGAGGTTCATGAATGGAGTTTAGCATGGGGTTTTTGGCACAGTTAAGGGTTCCTGTATTGTTGTTATAATGAGCTTTGAATGCCGTGTAGTGGTTTAGGTGGTCATGCTCAATTGCTGGTAGTGCCATGTGGTTGTCTCCTGGGCCAGTGGCTGGTATTTCATCTTCTACATTGATGATCTCAATAGTTCGTGTTGGCCCATGATGCTTATGTAGCTGGTGCTGTTTACGCAGTTTGTAAAATGCAATCAGCATCACAGCTGCCATAAAGGTGATGGCCACAAAGCAGCCAATTATGATCTTTGTTGTCTTCATGACATCATCTAAATCTTTCATGATGTTTCCTGTCACATCTGTTATTGGAATAGTGAAAGTCTTCCCTGTGGAGGGTGTACTGCGTGGGGTAAGGGATGTGGTAGAGTAGGTTATTCCCCATCGAACTGTAGGAGTTGGACCAGGCTCCTTCTGAGTAGGCGTTATCTCCTCGGGGGAGGGATCCATTGTTTCCACTGTCACAGTAGTAAAATATGTGTAATCAGTTGTAGATGGATCAACAACAGCAGACACATTTAGTGTAGCTGATGCTGTTGTATTTCCCGCGGAGTTTGTAACCATACATGTGTACTGACCGGTGTCCTGTACTGTCACATTTGTGAAATTTAACGTCCCATCGTGGAGAACAGAGATGCGTACTCTGTAAGAGCCATGCGTCATCAAAGTTCCATTTGGTGTTAACCAATTTACGGAAGTCATTGATGTGCCAGTTCTACATTTCAGTTCAGCTGCCATGCCTTCAGTTACATTGAGGTCAGTTGGAGGCTCCACTATAACAGGTGCGTAGCAAGTGAAATGGCTCTGATCTAGTTCTCCGATGTATCTTGTTTTCAGGTTTGGTGGAGAATGACATCGAGCACAGCAGGTTGTATTGTTTGGTACAGTCTCTTTTAACCACCAACTCAACCATAACACATCACAGTTGCAGTGCCAAGGATTATGGTTAAGGTGCACTCGCTCCAGGCGGTGAAGAGGTGTAAAAAGGTCATGGGGAAGAGACATTAAATTGTTATGCGAAAGATTAAGCTCTTCCAAGGATTTTAAATCATCAAATGCATTGCGCTCTATTGTTGTAACATGAGCATGCATCAGCCACAGTTTTCTAAGGCTTGTTAACCCTTGGAAAGATCCAGGTCGAATAATTTCCAGGCGATTTCCAGACAACTCTAGCTCTTCCAGCCGGACAAGTGCTGTTAAGTTGGGGATATCTTTTAAATTGCACATTCCTAGGTTCAGGTATCTCAAATTTACAAGACCTTCAAAAGCAGCTTCAGAAATGTATTCCAGTTTCTTGAGCTCCCCCAGATCAAGTCGTCTCAAAGATGGAACCCTGTTGAAAGCATAGGATGGGATACTCTCAATTGGATTATTTCTTAACCACAACTCCCTCAGCTTTGATAGATATTCAAAGGCTTGTGTTGGAACAGTTGTCAAACGGTTATCAAAAAGCTCAAGTGTACTGAGATTTGGGAGTCCATTGAAAGCCCCCACCTCAATCTTACGAATTAGGTTTTTGCTGAGCTGTAGAATTTCCAGATGGCGAAGGTGTTTGAAAGTGTCTGTTTTGATGACCTGAATTATATTTTCCTGAAGGTTCAGGTATCGCGTATTGACTGAGATACCCTCTGGCACGTCAACCAGTTCTTTCCGTGTACAGGCAACTCTACTGGCCTGATTGCTGCATGAGCAGACAGCAGGACAAGATGTTGGAGATGTACCTCCCAGGGCCAAAGAAGTGACCCATGAGATAAGTAAAAGTTGTTTTAAAATCATTCTACAAATCTTCAAACCAGGCATTCCGTGGGTGCAATGATGAGTGACCATCTTCAATTTTCATAATTTAATAATATTCTTTTGGTGTATTTTTGTCTTCGGTAAATACCTAGGAAAGCAGACAAAATAAGATAAAACCATCATTAATTCTACACATTATAAACCAATCATAATAGAACACAGAAAAAAAAACATATTTTACATATGTATTTATCTGAATGGTACAGAAAATGTGGTAAAGAATTCTTCAGGAACTAGTTCTGGCTCAGTAGATTGTAGAGTTGCATGCATTCCTAAATGTACAAAATAAAACTGGATACTAACATGTCGAAGAAAATCCAACGTGGTATCATTATTGGTATCATTCTTCGACAGCACATATACTAAAAAAGGGCTGAGATATATCCCTGGAAACTACAGACCAGTCAGCCTAACATCATAAGCAGGCGCCAGACTAAGTGCAGTATTAAAATCACAGATTTATTGGTAAAAACAAATAGCAACTCATAAGATTGAAGAATCAAATAGGCATGTGCAATGGAATCACCAGTCATGGAGTCTATGTAAAAGCATCAGTATGGCCTATGGCAGCCACAAGCACAGATGGTATATGCAGCAGATTCAAGAATCAGGAACCAGGAAGCAGAGAGCAGCTGATCACAGCCGTGACCAGCATGGACCACAGAATGGTGCCAGGCCGGACTTGACCATTCTTCCAGAAGTGCATTTGTGAGGTCAGGCACTGATGTTGGGGTCAGGACTCTGTGCAGGCCAGTCAATTTCCTCCACCCTAAACTAGCTCACCCATGTCTTTATGGAGCTTGCTATGTGCACTGGTGAGCAGTTATGTTGGAACAGGAAGGGGCCATCCCCAAACTGTTCCCACAAAGTTGGGAGTAGGAAATTGTCCAAAATGTCTTGGTATGCTGACGCCTTAAGAGTTCCCCTCACTAGAACTAAGGGACCAAGCCCAACCCCTGAGAAACAACCCCCACCATAACCCCCCCCCCCCCCCCCCCCGCACACCATAATCCCCACCACCATAATCCCCCCTCCACCAAATGATTTGGACCAATGCACAAAGCAAGGCCCATAAAGACATGGATGAGGGAGTTTAGGGAGGAGGAAGATGGTCAAACATTCCCATAGACACACTCCTAAACCTTGCAGAAGACAGTGTGGGGTGCGCAGTCCTGCGCAGTCCTGGTATTTGAGTGGTTGTGTAGGGAACAATGCCAAGATGTAATCTGCCTTCCTAAAACAAGGTATGGGCAGCACCGTAAGAGGGGGCAGAGCACAGCTAGTTATAGCATAAACCAAAGTACAAGTAGAGACTGTGAGGGTTATTTACTAAAACTGGAGCTTGCAGGTTGTATTGCCAAAGCTTAATTGAAGAAGCTGATTGGCTGCCATGCACAGCTGCACCCGATTCTAAGCTCTCCCGTTTTAGGAATCCCCCCCTTTCCTTTCCCTTCTGATGTAATTGTGGACTCAACTGTATTCCCACGGGTATATATATATATATATGGTGAACTCAGAAAAACTGAGACTTGGGAGCAAGTCATGTTGAATTAAGAAGAATTGTAACCATGCAGTTCAAATGTTACCAAGTTAACCCTTGAGGGTTATTTGTCTACAAGAGAACATGTTTGAGAGGCATACATGTGTAACAATGAGATGACACCAGCTGACAGAAGAAGTGGTGACGGTGGCAGTTTCCCTGTGTGCACAAGGGCAGAATACAATTAGAGGTGCAGAGTTGAAACGTGAAACAAGCTGGTGGGGTTAAGTGCTCACTTAGTAATTGTTCCTTGAAATGTTTCAGTCATGTGTCGGGGTAGGAAGGAAAGCAGAAGAAGAGATGAGATCCTTCTGTAAGGGTGCTGGGCTCTAGCTGTGGGGTGACCTCTGGCCTGAAAGTGTTAATGTCCACATGGGCAATGTAGTGAGGAAATGTTGGAGTACCTTCCACATGTTATGGCCATAGGGGTGACTGTCCTCTTGAGTTCTCCCAAGCAGGTCATTGATGCAAATATAGAAAAGTAGAAACTAAGACAACGTTTGTTCAATTATTATCCATCATTTGAAGCTAGCATGTCTACGCCAGTCGAGAAGTCTTGCCAAAATGAGCAGCAGCGTGGTATGCAATTACTGTATATTTGGTAGAGCTATGCCTCCATGGGTTTTGGGTGGAGTCAGTAAGGCGAGTTTGAGTCTAGAGCCTTTATTGGCTCATGCAATATTCCTAATTGTAGCATTTACTTTCATCTAATGCCCCGCACACACAAGCGGATTTTCCGTCTGAAAAAATTTGGATGGTTTTTCTGACGGAATCCGCTCAAGCTTGGCTTGTAAACACACGGCCACACAAAAGTTCTCGGAACTTTCAAACGTCAAGAACGCGGCGATGTACAACACTACGACGAGCCAAGAAAATGAAGTTCAATGCTTCCGAGCATGTGTAGGAATTTTGTGTGTCAGAATTGGTACAGACGATTGGAATTTCTGATCGGTTGACCAAAAAATTGAGAACCTGCTCTCAATCTCAATTGCCCTAGCAAAAGTCAGATGGAGCGTACACACATTCCGAATTTCCGACCAAACGCTCTCATCTGACTTTTTCTGGCGGAATTTCCGATCGTGTGTACGGGGCATTAGAGGATGAAATAGATATAGGAGAGCCTGTAGGAGATTTGGAAATTTAGGAAATTTAGGCAAGATTATCACCTTGATTATGTTACACCAACCAGAAAAAAGAATCCTGACCTACCAGAGAAGTGCTGGAAAGGGAGATCTGTTTTATAGATATTGGGACAGTTCGGTTCTCTGTCATGGTGTTTTCTGCCCAGGATTATTATTTCGTGTGGAGGAATCTGTTTTATCAGTTTCCTCCGTGGTTTGTAAAATCCAGTTGGGAGCCTGGAGATTTTGCAGCGATGAAATCTCCAATCCTGGGACTGGCTTTTGGGAACAGCCAGGAGTTTGATTGTGCAGGTGGGTCCCGGGCCAGAGTCCGGACCAAGGTTCTGGGCTCCCCCGTCCCGAGGGGTCCATGGAAGGGAGAAGTGACAGAGGGCTCAAACCTGTGGGCTGGAGCAGCAGGAAAGCTATGAGGAAAATAGCTGGCGGAGGTTCAGTCCCCTCTCAGGATAAATCCCCCCATCAGTACAGACCCCCCTTCAGTATAAATCCCCCCATCAGTACAGACCCCCTCAGGATGAATCCCCCCATCAGTACAGAACCCCCTCGGGATAAATCCCCCCATCAGTACAGACCCCCTCAGGATAAATCCCCCCATCAGTACAGACCCCCTCAGGATAAATCCCCCCATCAGTACAGACCCCCCTTCAGTATAAATCCCCCCATCAGTACAGACCCCCTCAGGATAAATCCCCCCATCAGTACAGAACCCCCTCGGGATAAATCCCCCCATCAGTACAGACCCCCTCAGGATAAATCCCCCCATCAGTACAGACCCCCCTCAGGATAAATCCCCCCATCAGTACAGACCCCCCCTCAGGATAAATACCCCCCATCAGTACAGACCCCCTCAGGATAAATCCCCCCATCAGTACAGACCCCCTCAGGATAAATCCCCCTATCAGTACAGACCCCCCTCAGGATAAATCCCCCCATCAGTACAGACCCCCCTTCAGTATAAATCCCCCCATCAGTACAGACCCCCCTTCAGTATAAATCCCCCCATCAGTACAGACCCCCTCAGGATAAATCCCCCCATCAGTACAGAACCCCCTCGGGATAAATCCCCCCATCAGTACAGACCCCCTCAGGATAAATCCCCCCATCAGTACAGACCCCCCTCAGGATAAATCCCCCCATCAGTACAGACCCCCCCTCAGGATAAATCCCCCCATCAGTACAGACCCCCTCAGGATAAATCCCCCCATCAGTACAGACCCCCTCAGGATAAATCCCCCCATCAGTACAGACCCCCTCAGGATAAATCCCCCCATCAGTACAGACCCCCCTCAGGATAAATCCCCCCATCAGTACAGACCCCCCTTCAGTATAAATCCCCCCATCAGTACAGACCCCCTCAGGATAAATCCCCCCATCAGTAAAGAACCCCCTCGGGATAAATCCCCCCATCAGTACAGACCCCCTCAGGATAAATCCCCCCATCAGTACAGACCCCCCTCAGGATAAATCCCCCCATCAGTACAGACCCCCCCTCAGGATAAATCCCCCCATCAGTACAGACCCCCTCAGGATAAATCCCCCCATCAGTACAGACCCCCCTCAGGATAAATCCTCCCATCAGTACAGACCCCCCTCAGGATAAATCCCCCCATCAGTACAGACCCCCTCAGGATAAATCCCCACCATCAGTACAGACCCCGCTCGGGATAAATCCCCCCATCAGTACAGACCCCCCTCAGGATAAATCCCCCCATCAGTACAGACCCCTCTCAGGATAAATCCCCCCATCAGTACAGACCCCTCTCAGGATAATCCCCCCCATCAGTACAGAACCCCCTCAGGATAAATCCCCCCATCAGTACAGACCCCCCTCGTGATAAATTGCCCCATCAGTACAGACCCCCCTCAGGATAAATCGCCCCATCAGTACAGATCCCCCTCAGGATAAATCCCCTATCAGTATAGACCCCCCTCAGGATAAATCCCCCCATCAGTACCTACCCCCCTCAGGATAAATCCCCCCCATCAGTACAGACCCCGCTCGGGATAAATCCCCCCATCAGTACAGACCCCCCTCGGGATAAATCGCCCCATCAGTACAGACCCCCCTCAGGATAAATCCCCTATCAGTATAGACCCCCCTCAGGATAAATCCCTGCATCAGTACAGACCCCCCTCAGGATAAATCCCTGCATCAGTACAGACCCCCCTCAGGATAAATCCCCCCATCAGTACAGACCCCCCCTCAGGATAAATCCCCCCATCAGTACAGACCTCCCTCAGGATAAATCACCCCCTCCACGCAGAGGAGAGGATGGTGGGGGGAGGGCAGTGGAACAAGTTTTGGTTGGTTGGCTTGAGAAGGGATATCTGGGGGCTGAATAGAGGACAGTTAATACCTGAACTATTCTACAGACACCCCTCAGGATAAATCCCCTCCCCCCATCAGTACAGACCCCCTTCAGGATAAATCCCCCCATCAGTACAGACCCCCTCAGGATAAATCCCCCCATCAGTACCTACCCCCCTCAGGATAAATACCCCCCATCAGTACAGACCCCTCTCAGGATAAATCCCCCCATCAGTACAGACCCCCCTCAGGATAAATCCCCCCATCAGTACAGAACCCCCTCAGGATAAATCCCCCCATCAGTACAGACCCCCCTCGGGATAAATACCCCCCGTCAGTACAGACCCCCCTTCAGTATAAATCCCCCCATCAGTACAGACCCCCTCAGGATAAATCCCCCCATCAGTACAGAACCCCCTCGGGATAAATCCCCCCATCAGTACAGACCCCCCTCAGGATAAATCCCCCCCATCAGTACAGACCCACCTCAGGATAAATCCCCCCATTTGTACAGACCCCCTCAGGATAAATTCCCCCCATCAGTACAGACCCCCCTCAGGATAAATCCCCTCCCCCCATCAGTACAGACCCCCTTCAGGATAAATCCCCCCATCAGTACAGACCCCCTCAGGATAAATCCCCCCATCAGTACCTACCCCCTCAGGATAAATACCCCCCATCAGTACAGACCCCTCTCAGGATAAATCCCCCCATCAGTACAGACCCCCCTCAGGATAAATCCCCCATCAGTACAGAACCCACTCAGGATAAATCCCCCCATCAGTACAGACCCCCCTCGGGATAAATACCCCCCGTCAGTACAGACCCCCCTTCAGTATAAATCCCCCCATCAGTACAGACCCCCTCAGGATAAATCCCCCCATCAGTACAGAACCCCCTCGGGATAAATCCCCCCATCAGTACAGACCCCCCTCAGGATAAATCCCCCCCATCAGTACAGACCCACCTCAGGATAAATCCCCCCATTTGTACAGACCCCCTCAGGATAAATTCCCCCCATCAGTACAGACCCCCCTCAGGATAAATCCCCCCATCAGTACAGACCACCCCACAGGATAAATCCCCCCATCAGTACAGACCCCCCTCAGGATAAATCACCCCCTCCATGCAGAGGAGAGGATGGTGGGGGGGAGGGCAGTGGAACAAGTTTTGGTTGGTTGGCTTGAGAAGGGATATCTGGGGGCTGAATAGAGGACAGTTAATACCTGAACTATTCTACAGACACCCATCAGGATAAATCCCCTCCCCCCATCAGTACAGACCCCCTTCAGGATAAATCCCCCCATCAGTACAGACCCCCTCAGGATAAATCCCCCCATCAGTACCTACCCCCCTCAGGATAAATACCCCCCATCAGTACAGACCCCTCTCAGGATAAATCCCCCCATCAGTACAGACCCCCCTCAGGATAAATCCCCCCATCAGTACAGAACCCCCTCAGGATAAATCCCCCCATCAGTACAGACCCCCCTCGGGATAAATACCCCCCGTCAGTACAGACCCCCCTTCAGTATAAATCCCCCCATCAGTACAGACCCCCTCAGGATAAATCCCCCCATCAGTACAGAACCCCCTCGGGATAAATCCCCCCATCAGTACAGACCCCCCTCAGGATAAATCCCCCCCATCAGTACAGACCCACCTCAGGATAAATCCCCCCATTTGTACAGACCCCCTCAGGATAAATTCCCCCCATCAGTACAGACCCCCCTCAGGATAAATCCCCTCCCCCCATCAGTACAGACCCCCTTCAGGATAAATCCCCCCATCAGTACAGACCCCCTCAGGATAAATCCCCCCATCAGTACCTACCCCCTCAGGATAAATACCCCCCATCAGTACAGACCCCTCTCAGGATAAATCCCCCCATCAGTACAGACCCCCCTCAGGATAAATCCCCCATCAGTACAGAACCCACTCAGGATAAATCCCCCCATCAGTACAGACCCCCCTCGGGATAAATACCCCCCGTCAGTACAGACCCCCCTTCAGTATAAATCCCCCCATCAGTACAGACCCCCTCAGGATAAATCCCCCCATCAGTACAGAACCCCCTCGGGATAAATCCCCCCATCAGTACAGACCCCCCTCAGGATAAATCCCCCCCATCAGTACAGACCCACCTCAGGATAAATCCCCCCATTTGTACAGACCCCCTCAGGATAAATTCCCCCCATCAGTACAGACCCCCCTCAGGATAAATCCCCCCATCAGTACAGACCACCCCACAGGATAAATCCCCCCATCAGTACAGACCCCCCTCAGGATAAATCACCCCCTCCATGCAGAGGAGAGGATGGTGGGGGGGAGGGCAGTGGAACAAGTTTTGGTTGGTTGGCTTGAGAAGGGATATCTGGGGGCTGAATAGAGGACAGTTAATACCTGAACTATTCTACAGACACCCATCAGGATAAATCCCCCCCCCCCCATCAGTACAGACCCCCTTCAGGATAAATCCCCCCATCAGTACAGACCCCTTTCAGGATAAATCCCCCCATCAGTACAGACCCCCTCAGGATAAATCCCCCCATCAGTACCTACCCCCCTCAGGATAAATCCCCCTTATCAGTACAGACCTCCCTAAGGATAAATCCCCCCCTCCATGCAGAGGAGAGGATGGTGGGGGGAGGACAGTGGAACAAGTTTTGGTTGGTTGGCCTGAGGAGAGATATCTGGGGGCTGAATAGAGGACAGTTAATACCTGAACTATTCTACACCACAGGGGCCCAGGGTCCCTGCCTGCAAAAGGCAGTTTTACTGAGGCTGACTGAAGTAGTGTCAGGCCTAACCATGCAGTGATAGATAGTCTGGATGGGTAACAGCACACCCTTATTCCCCACATTGTGAGTGCGGAATGAGGGACACCTACCAGCAAACGTATGTAGGCATAGGACTCGCCCCCTGCCACACCCCTTAAACAACAATCCTCAACAATACAATACACAGGTACCCAACAATACAAAACACAGGTACCCTACAATACAATACACAGGTACCCAACAATACAATACACAGATACTCACAGAACTACGCCCACTCGCAAACCTCTCATAGAACTACGCCCACTCGCAGACCTCTCATAGAACTACGTCCACTCGCAGACCTCTCACAGAACTACGTCCACTCGCAGACCTCTCATAGAACTACGTCCACTCGCAGACCTCTCACAGAACTACGTCCACTCGCAGACCTCTCATAGAACTACGTCCACTCGCAGACCTCTCACAGAACTACGTCCACTCGCAGACCTCTCATAGAACTACGTCCACTCGCAGACCTCTCACAGAACTACGTCCACTCGCAAACCTCTCATAGAACTACGCCCACTCGCAGACCTCTCATAGAACTACGTCCACTCGCAGACCTCTCACAGAACTACGTCCACTCGCAAACCTCTCATAGAACTACGCCCACTCGCAGACCTCTCATAGAACTACGTCCACTCGCAGACCTCTCACAGAACTACGTCCACTCGCAGACCTCTCATAGAACTACGTCCACTCGCAGACCTCTCACAGAACTACGTCCACTCGCAGACCTCTCATAGAACTACGCCCACTCGCAGACCTCTCATAGAACTACGTCCACTCACAGACCTCTCACAGAACTACGTCCACTCGCAGACCTCTCATAGAACTACGCCCACTCGCAGACCTCTCATAGAACTACGCCCACTCGCAGACCTCTCATAGAACTACGTTCACTCGCAGACCTCTCATAGAACTACGTCCACTCGCAGACCTCTCACAGAACTACGTCCACTCGCAGACCTCTCATAGAACTACGCCCACTCGCAGACCTCTCATAGAACTACGTCCACTCGCAGACCTCTCATAGAACTACGCCCACTCGCAGACCTCTCATAGAACTACGTTCACTCGCAGACCTCTCATAGAACTACGTCCACTCGCAGACCTCTCACAGAACTACGTCCACTCGCAGACCTCTCATAGAACTACGCCCACTCGCAGACCTCTCATAGAACTACGCCCACTCGCAGACCTCTCATAGAACTACGTTCACTCGCAGACCTCTCATAGAACTACGTCCACTCGCAGACCTCTCACAGAACTACGTCCACTCGCAGACCTCTCACAGAACTACGCCCACTCGCAGACCTCTCATAGAACTACGTCCACTCGCAGACCTCTCATAGAACTACGTCCACTCGCAGACCTCTCATAGAACTACGCCCACTCGCAGACCTCTCATAGAACTACGTTCACTCGCAGACCTCTCATAGAACTACGTTCGCTCGCAGACCTCTCATAGAACTACGTCCACTCGCAGACCTCTCATAGAACTACGTCCACTCGCAGACCTCTCACAGAACTACGTCCACTCGCAGACCTCTCACAGAACTAAATCCACTCACAGACCTCTCACAGAACTACGTCCAATCGCAGACCACTCACAGAACTACGTGCACTCGCAGACCTCTCACAGAACTACGTCCACTCGCAGACCTCTCACAGAACTACATCCACTCGCAGACCTCTCACAGAACTAAATCCACTCGCAGACCTCTCACAGAACTACGTCCAATCGCAGACCACTCACAGAACTACGTCCACTCACAGACCTCTAACAGAACTACGTCCTCTCGCAGACCACTCACAGAACTACGTTCACTCGCAGACCTCTCACAGAACTACGTGCACTCGCAGACCTCTCACAGAACTACGTCCACTCGCAGACCTCTCACAGAACTACGTCCACTCGCAGACCTCTCACAGAACTACGTCCAATCGCAGACCACTCACAGAACTACGTCCACTCGCAGACCTCTCACAGAACTACGTCCAATCGCAGACCACTCACAGAACTACGTTCACTCGCAGACCTCTCACAGAACTACGTCCACTCGCAGACCTCTCACAGAACTACGTCCACTCGCAGACCTCTCACAGAACTACGTCCAATCGCAGACCACTCACAGAACTACGTTCACTCGCAGACCTCTCACAGAACTACGTCCAATCGCAGACCACTCACAGAACTACGTTCACTCGCAGACCTCTCACAGAACTACGTCCAATCTCAGACCACTCACAGAACTACGTTCACTCGCAGACCTCTCACAGAACTACGTTCACTCGCAGACCTCTCACAGAACTACGTCCAATCGCAGACCACTCACAGAACTACGTCCACTCACAGACCTCTCACAGAACTACGTCCAATCGCAGACCACTCACAGAACTACGTTCACTCGCAGACCTCTCACAGAACTACGTCCAATCGCAGACCACTCACAGAACTACGTTCACTCGCAGACCACTCTCAGAACTACCTCCTCTCGCAGACCACTCACAGAACTACGTTCACTCGCAGACCTCTCACAGAACTACGTTCACTCGCAGACCTCTCACAGAACTACGTCCAATCGCAGACCACTCACAGAACTACGTCCACTCACAGACCTCTCACAGAACTACGTCCACTCGCAGACCACTCACAGAACTACGTCCACTCGCAGACCTCTCATAGAACTACGTCCACTCGCAGACCACTCACAGAACTACGTCCACTCGCAGACCACTCACAGAACTACGTCCACTCGCTGACCTCTCACAGAACTACGTCCACTCGCAGACCTCTAATAGAACTACGTCCACTCGCAGACCACTCACAGAACTACGTCCACTCGCAGACCACTCACAGAACTACGTCCAATCGCAGACCACTCACAGAACTACGTCCAATCGCAGACCACTCATAGAACTACGTCCACTCGCAGACCTCTCACAGAACTACGTGCACTCGCAGACCTCTCACAGAACTACGTCCAATCGCAGACCACTCACAGAACTACGTGCACTCGCAGACCTCTCACAGAACTACGTGCACTCGCAGACCACTCACAGAACTATGTGCACTCACAGACCTCTCACAGAACTACGTCCAATCGCAGACCACTCACAGAACTACGTGCACTCGCAGACCTCTCACAGAACTACATCCACTTGCAGACCTCTCACAGAACTACGTCCACTCGCAGACCTCTCACAGAACTACGTCCACTTGCAGACCACTCACAGAACTACGTCCACTCGCAGACCTCTCACAGAACTACGTCCACTTGCAGACCACTCACAGAACTACGTTCACTCGCAGACCTCTCACAGAACTACGTCCAATCGCAGACCTCTCACAGAACTACATCCAATCGCAGACCACTCACAGAAATACGTCCACTCACACACCTCTCACAGAACTACGTCCAATCGCAGACCACTCACAGAAATATGTGCACTCGCAGACCTCTCACAGAACTACGTCCACTCGGAGACCTCTCACAGAACTACGTCCACTCACAGACCTCTCACAGAACTACGTCCAATCGCAGACCACTCACAGAACTACGTCCACTCGCAGACCACTCACAGAACTACGTGCACTCGCAGACCTCTCACAGAACTACGTCCACTCGCAGACCTCTCACAGAACTACGTCCACTCGCAGACCACTCACAGAACTACGTGCATTCGCAGACCTCTCACAGAACTACATCCACTCGCAGACCTCTCACAGAACTACGTCCACTCGCAGACCTCTCACAGAACTACGTCCACTCGCAGACCTCTCACAGAACTACGTGCATTCGCAGACCTCTCACAGAACTACATCCACTCGCAGACCTCTCACAGAACTACGTCCACTCGCAGACCACTCACAGAACTACATGCATTCGCAGACCTCTCACAGAACTACGTTCACTCGCAGACCTCTCACAGAACTACGTCCACTCGCAGACCTCTCACAGAACTACGTGCATTCACAGACCTCTCACAGAACTACATCCACTCGCAGACCTCTCACAGAACTACGTCCACTCGCAGACCACTCACAGAACTACATGCATTCGCAGACCTCTCACAGAACTACGTTCACTCGCAGACCTCTCACAGAACTACGTCCAATCGCAGACCACTCTCAGAACTACGTGCACTCGCAGACCACTCTCAGGACGCGTACACACGGGCGGACTGTATGGCCTACTTAGTCCGTCGAAACACATTTCAGCGGACAGTCTGCTTGTGTGTGGGCTTCAGCGGACTTTTTCAGCGTGCAGTCCGGAGTACTAAGTATTTCGGATTTTTCGAAATACTGTCCGTTATTCTTTGGTTTCAGCGGACAATCCGCTCGTCAGTAGGCTAGTTCGACGGACTAAGAATGGCGCATGCTCAGAAAGGATTTACACGGCGGAAGGTTGCATTGCTGTGTATTGGACTTCCTATTTCTAGTCCCGTCGTACGTGCTGTACACGTCATCGCGCAAGCTTTCGACGGACTGTTTGTGCATCCGTGTGTGGTCAAGTCCGTTCATTCGAAAGTAGGACGGATTGTCCGTCGGATTGTATGACGGACTAAGTAGGCCATACAGTCCGCCCGTGTGTACGCGGCTTTAGAACTATATGCACTCGCAGACCTCTCACAGAACTACGTGCACTCGCAGACCTCTCACAGAACTACGTCCACTCGCAGACCTCTCACAGAACTACGTGCACTCGCAGACCTCTCACAGAACTACGTCCACTCGCAGACCTCTCACAGAACTACGTGCACTCGCAGACCTCTCACAGAACTACGTCCACTCGCAGACCTCTCACAGAACTACGTCCACTCGCAGACCTCTCACAGAACTACGTCCACTCGCAGACCTCTCACAGAACTACGTGCACTCGCAGACCTCTCACAGAACTACGTCCACTCGCAGACCTCTCACAGAACTACGTCCACTCGCAGACCACTCACAGAACTACATCCACTCGCAGACCTCTCACAGAACTGTGTCCACTCGCAGACCTCTCACAGAACTACGTCCACTCGCAGACCACTAACAGAACTACGTCCAATCGCAGACCTCTCACAGAACTACGTCCACTCGCAGACCTCTCACAGAACTACATCCACTCGCAGACCACTCACAGAACTATGTCCACTCGCAGACCACTCACAGAACTACATCCACTCACAGACCACTAACAGAACTACGTCCAATCGCAGACCACTCACAGAACTACGTCCACTCGCAGACCTCTCACAGAACTACATCCACTCGCAGACCACTCACAGAACTATGTCCACTCGCAGACCACTCACAGAACTACATCCACTCGCAGACCACTAACAGAACTACGTCCAATCGCAGACCACTCACAGAACTACATCCACTCGCAGACCACTCACAGAACTACATCCACTCGCAGACCTCTCACAGAACTACGTCCACTCGCAGACCACTAACAGAACTACGTCCAATCGCAGACCACTCACAGAACTACGTCCACTCGCAGACCTCTCACAGAACTACATCCACTCGCAGACCACTCACAGAACTATGTCCAATCGCAGACCACTCACAGAACTACGTCCACTCGCAGACCACTAACAGAACTACGTCCACTCGCAGACCTCTCACAGAACTACATCCACTCGCAGGCCACTCAAAGAACTATGTCCACTCGCAGACCACTCACAGAACTACATCCACTCGCAGACCTCTCACAGAACTGCGTCCACTCGCAGACCTCTCACAGAACTACGTCCACTCGCAGACCTCTCACAGAACTGCGTCCACTCGCAGACCTCTCACAGAACTACGTGCACTCCCAGACCACTTACAGAACTACGTCCAATCGCAGACCACTCACAGAACTACGTCCACTCGCAGACCATTTACAGAACTACGTCCACTCGCAGATCTTTCACAGAACTACATCCACTTGCAGACCACTCACAGAACTACGTCCACTCGCAGACCTCTCACAGAACTACGTCCACTCGCAGACCACTCACAGAACTACGTCCACTCGCAGACCTCTCACAGAACTACGTCCACTCGCAGACCACTCACAAAACTATGTGCACTCGCAGACCTCTCACAGATCTACGTCCACTCGCAGACCACTCACAGAACTACGTCCACTCGCAGACCTCTCACAGAACTACGTCCACTCGCAGACCTCTCACAGAACTACGTCCACTCACAGACCACTCACAGAACTACGTCCTTTCGCAGACCACTCACAGAACTACGTCCTATCGCAGACCACTCTCAGAACTACGTCCACTCGCAGACCTCTCACAGAACTACGTCCACTCGCAGACCTCTCACAGAACTACGTCCACTCGCAGACCACTCACAGAACTACGTCCTCTCGCAGACCACTCACAGAACTACGTCCTATCGCAGACCACTCTCAGAACTACGTCCACTCGCAGACCTCTCACAGAACTACGACCACTCGCAGACCACTCACAAAACTATGTGCACTCGCAGACCTCTCACAGAACTACGTCCACTCGCAGACCACTCACAGAACTACGTTCACTCGCAGACCACTCACAGAACTACATCCACTCGCAGACCTCTCACAGAACTACATCCACTCGCAGACCACTCACAGAACTACGTCCACTCGCAGACCACTCACAGAACTACGTCCACTCGCAGACCACTCACAGAACTACGTCCACTCGGAGACCACTCACAGAACTACGTCCACTCGCAGACCTCTCACAGAACTACGTCCACTCGCAGACCACTCACAGAACTACGTTCACTCGCAGACCTCTCACAGAACTACATCCACTTGCAGACCTCTCACAGAACTACGTTCACTCGCAGAACACTCACAGAACTACGTGTATTCGCAGACCTCTCACAGAACTACGTCCACTCGCAGACCTCTCACAGAACTACGTTCACTCGCAGACCACTCACAGAACTACGTCCACTCGCAGACCACTCACAGAACTACATCCACTCGCTGACCTCTCACAGAACTGCGTCCACTCGCAGACCTCTCACAGAACTACGTCCACTCGCAGACCACTAACAGAACTACGTCCACTCGCAGACCACTCACAGAACTACGTCCACTCACAGACCACTCACAGAACTACGTCCACTCGTAGACCATTTACAGAACTACGTCCACTCGCAGATCTCTCACAGAACTACATCCACTTGCAGACCATTCACAGAACTATGTGCACTCGCAGACCTCTCACAGAACTACGTCCACTCGCAGACCACTCACAGAACTACGTCCTCTCGCAGACCACTCACAGAACTACGTCCTCTCGCAGACCACTCTCAGAACTACGTCCACTCGCAGACCTCTCACAGAACTACGACCACTCGCAGACCACTCACAAAACTATGTGCACTCGCAGACCTCTCACAGATCTACGTCCACTCGCAGACCACTCTCAGAACTACGTGCACTCGCAGACCTCTCACAGAACTACGTCCACTCGCAGACCACTCACAGAACTACGTGCACTCGCAGACCTCTTACAGAACTACGTCCACTCGCAGACCTCTCACAGAACTACGTTCACTCGCAGACCACTCACAGAACTACATCCACTCGCAGACCTCTCACAGAACTACATCCACTCGCAGACCACTCACAGAACTACGTCCACTCGCAGACCACTCACAGAACTACGTCCACTCGCAGACCTCTCACAGAACTACGTCCACTCGCAGACCACTCACAGAACTACGTCCACTCGCAGACCACTCACAGAACTACGTCCACTCGCAGACCACTCACAGAACTACGTCCACTCGCAGACCTCTCACAGAACTACGTCCACTCGCAGACCTCTCACAGAACTACGTCCACTCACAGACCACTCACAGAACTACGTCCACTCGCAGACCATTTACAGGACTACGTCCACTCGCAGATCTCTCACAGAACTACATCCACTTGCAGACCATTCACAGAACTATGTGCACTCGCAGACCTCTCACAGAACTACGTCCACTCGCAGACCACTCACAGAACTACGTCCTCTCGCAGACCACTCACAGAACTACGTCCTCTCGCAGACCTCTCACAGAACTACGTCCACTCGCAGACCTCTCACAGAACTACGACCACTCGCAGACCACTCACAAAACTATGTGCACTCGCAGACCTCTCACAGATCTACGTCCACTCGCAGACCACTCTCAGAACTACATGCACCCGCAGACCACTCACAGAACTACGTGCACTCGCAGACCTCTCACAGAACTACGTCCACTCGCAGACCACTCACAGAACTACGTGCACTCGCAGACCTCTTACAGAACTACGTCCACTCGCAGACCTCTCACAGAACTACGTTCACTCGCAGACCACTCACAGAACTACATCCACTCGCAGACCTCTCACAGAACTACGTCCACTCGCAGACCACTCACAGAACTACGTCCACTCGCAGACCACTCACAGAACTACGTCCACTCACAGACCTCTCACAGAACTACGTCCACTCGCAGACCACTCACAGAACTATGTCCACTCGCAGACCACTCACAGAACTACGTCCACTCGCAGACCACTCACAGAACTACGTCCACTCGCAGACCTCTCACAGAACTACGTCCACTCGCAGACCTCTCACAGAACTACGTCCACTCACAGACCACTCACAGAACTACGTCCACTCGCAGACCATTTACAGAACTACGTCCACTCGCAGATCTCTCACAGAACTACATCCACTTGCAGACCATTCACAGAACTATGTGCACTCGCAGACCTCTCACAGAACTACGTCCACTCGCAGACCACTCACAGAACTACGTCCTCTCGCAGACCACTCACAGAACTACGTCCTCTCGCAGACCTCTCACAGAACTACGTCCACTCGCAGACCTCTCAAAGAACTACGACCACTCGCAGACCACTCACAAAACTATGTGCACTCGCAGACCTCTCACAGATCTACGTCCACTCGCAGACCACTCACAGAACTACGTGCACTCGCAGACCTCTTACAGAACTACGTCCACTCGCAGACCTCTCACAGAACTACGTGCACTCGCAGACCTCTCACAGAACTACGTGCACTCGCAGACCTCTCACAGAACTACGTCCACTCGCAGACCTCTCACAGAACTACATCCACTCGCAGACCTCTCACAGAACTACGTCCACTCGCAGACCACTCACAGAACTACGTCTACTCGCAGACCACTCTCAGAACTACGTCCACTCGCAGACCACTCACAGAACTACGTCCACTCGCAGACCTCTCACAGAACTACGTCCACTCGCAGACCACTCACAGAACTACGTCCACTCGCAGACCACTCACAGAACTACGTACACTCGCAGAACTACGTCCACTCGCAGACCTCTCACAGAACTACGTCCACTCGCAGACCTCTCACAGAACTACGTCCACTCACAGACCACTCACAGAACTACGTCCACTCGCAGACCATTTACAGAACTACGTCCACTCGCACAGAACTACGTCCACTCGCAGACCACTCACAGAACTACGTCCACTCGCAGACCTCTCACAGAACTACATCCACTCGCAGACCATTTACAGAACTACGTCCACTCGCAGACCATTCACAGAACTACGTTCACTCGCAGACCTCTCACAGAACTACATCCACTTGCAGACCTCTCACAGAACTACGTCCACTCGCAGACCTCTCACAGAACTACGTCCACTCACAGACCACTCACAGAACTACGTCCACTCGCAGACCATTTACAGAACTACGTCCACTTGCACAGAACTACGTCCACTCGCAGACCACTCACAGAACTACGTCCACTCGCAGACCTCTCACAGAACTACATCCACTCGCAGACCATTTACAGAACTACGTCCACTCGCAGACCATTCACAGAACTACGTTCACTCGCAGACCTCTCACAGAACTACATCCACTTGCAGACCTCTCACAGAACTACGTTCACTCGCAGAACACTCACAGAACTACGTGTATTCGCAGACCTCTCACAGAACTACGTTCACTCGCAGACCTCTCACAGAACTACGTCCACTCGCAGACCACTCACAGAACTACGTGCAATCGCAGACCACTCTCAGAACTACGTGCACTCGCAGACCTCTCACAGAACTACGTTCACTCGCAGAACACTCACAGAACTACGTGCACTCGCAGACCACTCTCAGAACTACGTCCACTCGCAGACCACTCACAGAACTACGTTCACTCGCAGACCACTCTCAGAACTACGTGCACTCGCAGACCTCTCACAGAACTACGTTCACTCGCAGAACACTCACAGAACTACGTGCACTCGCAGACCACTCTCAGAACTACGTCCACTCACAGACCACTCATAGAACTACGTTCACTCGCAGACCTCTCACAGAACTACGTCCACTCGCAGACCTCTCACAGAACTACGTCCACTCGCAGGCCACTCACAGAACTACGTCCACTCGCAGACCACTCACAGAACTACGTGCACTCACAGACCACTCACAGACCACTCACAGAACTACATCCACTCGCAGACCTCTCACAGAACTACGTCCACTCGCAGACCACTCACAGAACTACATGCATTCGCAGACCTCTCACAGAACTACGTTCACTCGCAGACCTCTCACAGAACTACGTCCAATCGCAGACCACTCTCAGAACTACGTGCACTCGCAGACCACTCTCAGGACGCGTACACACGGGCGGAATGTATGGCCTACTTAGTCCGTCGAAACACATTTCAGCGGACAGTCTGCTTGTGTGTGGGCTTCAGCGGACTTTTTCAGCGTGCAGTCCGGAGTACTAAGTATTTCGGATTTTTCGAAATACTGTCCGTTATTCTTTGGTTTCAGCGGACAATCCGCTCGTCAGTAGGCTAGTTCGACGGACTAAGAATGGCGCATGCTCAGAAAGGATTTACACGGCGGAAGGTTGCATTGCTGTGTATTGGACTTCCTATTTCTAGTCCCGTCGTACGTGCTGTACACGTCATCGCGCAAGCTTTCGACGGACTGTTTGTGCATCCGTGTGTGGTCAAGTCCGTTCATTCGAAAGTAGGACGGATTGTCCGTCGGATTGTATGACGGACTAAGTAGGCCATACAGTCCGCCCGTGTGTACGCGGCTTTAGAACTATATGCACTCGCAGACCTCTCACAGAACTACGTGCACTCGCAGACCTCTCACAGAACTACGTCCACTCGCAGACCTCTCACAGAACTACGTGCACTCGCAGACCTCTCACAGAACTACGTCCACTCGCAGACCTCTCACAGAACTACGTGCACTCGCAGACCTCTCACAGAACTACGTCCACTCGCAGACCTCTCACAGAACTACGTCCACTCGCAGACCTCTCACAGAACTACGTCCACTCGCAGACCTCTCACAGAACTACGTGCACTCGCAGACCTCTCACAGAACTACGTCCACTCGCAGACCTCTCACAGAACTACGTCCACTCGCAGACCACTCACAGAACTACATCCACTCGCAGACCTCTCACAGAACTGTGTCCACTCGCAGACCTCTCACAGAACTACGTCCACTCGCAGACCACTAACAGAACTACGTCCAATCGCAGACCTCTCACAGAACTACGTCCACTCGCAGACCTCTCACAGAACTACATCCACTCGCAGACCACTCACAGAACTATGTCCACTCGCAGACCACTCACAGAACTACATCCACTCACAGACCACTAACAGAACTACGTCCAATCGCAGACCACTCACAGAACTACGTCCACTCGCAGACCTCTCACAGAACTACATCCACTCGCAGACCACTCACAGAACTATGTCCACTCGCAGACCACTCACAGAACTACATCCACTCGCAGACCACTAACAGAACTACGTCCAATCGCAGACCACTCACAGAACTACATCCACTCGCAGACCACTCACAGAACTACATCCACTCGCAGACCTCTCACAGAACTACGTCCACTCGCAGACCACTAACAGAACTACGTCCAATCGCAGACCACTCACAGAACTACGTCCACTCGCAGACCTCTCACAGAACTACATCCACTCGCAGACCACTCACAGAACTATGTCCAATCGCAGACCACTCACAGAACTACGTCCACTCGCAGACCACTAACAGAACTACGTCCACTCGCAGACCTCTCACAGAACTACATCCACTCGCAGGCCACTCAAAGAACTATGTCCACTCGCAGACCACTCACAGAACTACATCCACTCGCAGACCTCTCACAGAACTGCGTCCACTCGCAGACCTCTCACAGAACTACGTCCACTCGCAGACCTCTCACAGAACTGCGTCCACTCGCAGACCTCTCACAGAACTACGTGCACTCCCAGACCACTTACAGAACTACGTCCAATCGCAGACCACTCACAGAACTACGTCCACTCGCAGACCATTTACAGAACTACGTCCACTCGCAGATCTTTCACAGAACTACATCCACTTGCAGACCACTCACAGAACTACGTCCACTCGCAGACCTCTCACAGAACTACGTCCACTCGCAGACCACTCACAGAACTACGTCCACTCGCAGACCTCTCACAGAACTACGTCCACTCGCAGACCACTCACAAAACTATGTGCACTCGCAGACCTCTCACAGATCTACGTCCACTCGCAGACCACTCACAGAACTACGTCCACTCGCAGACCTCTCACAGAACTACGTCCACTCGCAGACCTCTCACAGAACTACGTCCACTCACAGACCACTCACAGAACTACGTCCTTTCGCAGACCACTCACAGAACTACGTCCTATCGCAGACCACTCTCAGAACTACGTCCACTCGCAGACCTCTCACAGAACTACGTCCACTCGCAGACCTCTCACAGAACTACGTCCACTCGCAGACCACTCACAGAACTACGTCCTCTCGCAGACCACTCACAGAACTACGTCCTATCGCAGACCACTCTCAGAACTACGTCCACTCGCAGACCTCTCACAGAACTACGACCACTCGCAGACCACTCACAAAACTATGTGCACTCGCAGACCTCTCACAGAACTACGTCCACTCGCAGACCACTCACAGAACTACGTTCACTCGCAGACCACTCACAGAACTACATCCACTCGCAGACCTCTCACAGAACTACATCCACTCGCAGACCACTCACAGAACTACGTCCACTCGCAGACCACTCACAGAACTACGTCCACTCGCAGACCACTCACAGAACTACGTCCACTCGGAGACCACTCACAGAACTACGTCCACTCGCAGACCTCTCACAGAACTACGTCCACTCGCAGACCACTCACAGAACTACGTTCACTCGCAGACCTCTCACAGAACTACATCCACTTGCAGACCTCTCACAGAACTACGTTCACTCGCAGAACACTCACAGAACTACGTGTATTCGCAGACCTCTCACAGAACTACGTCCACTCGCAGACCTCTCACAGAACTACGTTCACTCGCAGACCACTCACAGAACTACGTCCACTCGCAGACCACTCACAGAACTACATCCACTCGCTGACCTCTCACAGAACTGCGTCCACTCGCAGACCTCTCACAGAACTACGTCCACTCGCAGACCACTAACAGAACTACGTCCACTCGCAGACCACTCACAGAACTACGTCCACTCACAGACCACTCACAGAACTACGTCCACTCGTAGACCATTTACAGAACTACGTCCACTCGCAGATCTCTCACAGAACTACATCCACTTGCAGACCATTCACAGAACTATGTGCACTCGCAGACCTCTCACAGAACTACGTCCACTCGCAGACCACTCACAGAACTACGTCCTCTCGCAGACCACTCACAGAACTACGTCCTCTCGCAGACCACTCTCAGAACTACGTCCACTCGCAGACCTCTCACAGAACTACGACCACTCGCAGACCACTCACAAAACTATGTGCACTCGCAGACCTCTCACAGATCTACGTCCACTCGCAGACCACTCTCAGAACTACGTGCACTCGCAGACCTCTCACAGAACTACGTCCACTCGCAGACCACTCACAGAACTACGTGCACTCGCAGACCTCTTACAGAACTACGTCCACTCGCAGACCTCTCACAGAACTACGTTCACTCGCAGACCACTCACAGAACTACATCCACTCGCAGACCTCTCACAGAACTACATCCACTCGCAGACCACTCACAGAACTACGTCCACTCGCAGACCACTCACAGAACTACGTCCACTCGCAGACCTCTCACAGAACTACGTCCACTCGCAGACCACTCACAGAACTACGTCCACTCGCAGACCACTCACAGAACTACGTCCACTCGCAGACCACTCACAGAACTACGTCCACTCGCAGACCTCTCACAGAACTACGTCCACTCGCAGACCTCTCACAGAACTACGTCCACTCACAGACCACTCACAGAACTACGTCCACTCGCAGACCATTTACAGGACTACGTCCACTCGCAGATCTCTCACAGAACTACATCCACTTGCAGACCATTCACAGAACTATGTGCACTCGCAGACCTCTCACAGAACTACGTCCACTCGCAGACCACTCACAGAACTACGTCCTCTCGCAGACCACTCACAGAACTACGTCCTCTCGCAGACCTCTCACAGAACTACGTCCACTCGCAGACCTCTCACAGAACTACGACCACTCGCAGACCACTCACAAAACTATGTGCACTCGCAGACCTCTCACAGATCTACGTCCACTCGCAGACCACTCTCAGAACTACATGCACCCGCAGACCACTCACAGAACTACGTGCACTCGCAGACCTCTCACAGAACTACGTCCACTCGCAGACCACTCACAGAACTACGTGCACTCGCAGACCTCTTACAGAACTACGTCCACTCGCAGACCTCTCACAGAACTACGTTCACTCGCAGACCACTCACAGAACTACATCCACTCGCAGACCTCTCACAGAACTACGTCCACTCGCAGACCACTCACAGAACTACGTCCACTCGCAGACCACTCACAGAACTACGTCCACTCACAGACCTCTCACAGAACTACGTCCACTCGCAGACCACTCACAGAACTATGTCCACTCGCAGACCACTCACAGAACTACGTCCACTCGCAGACCACTCACAGAACTACGTCCACTCGCAGACCTCTCACAGAACTACGTCCACTCGCAGACCTCTCACAGAACTACGTCCACTCACAGACCACTCACAGAACTACGTCCACTCGCAGACCATTTACAGAACTACGTCCACTCGCAGATCTCTCACAGAACTACATCCACTTGCAGACCATTCACAGAACTATGTGCACTCGCAGACCTCTCACAGAACTACGTCCACTCGCAGACCACTCACAGAACTACGTCCTCTCGCAGACCACTCACAGAACTACGTCCTCTCGCAGACCTCTCACAGAACTACGTCCACTCGCAGACCTCTCAAAGAACTACGACCACTCGCAGACCACTCACAAAACTATGTGCACTCGCAGACCTCTCACAGATCTACGTCCACTCGCAGACCACTCACAGAACTACGTGCACTCGCAGACCTCTTACAGAACTACGTCCACTCGCAGACCTCTCACAGAACTACGTGCACTCGCAGACCTCTCACAGAACTACGTGCACTCGCAGACCTCTCACAGAACTACGTCCACTCGCAGACCTCTCACAGAACTACATCCACTCGCAGACCTCTCACAGAACTACGTCCACTCGCAGACCACTCACAGAACTACGTCTACTCGCAGACCACTCTCAGAACTACGTCCACTCGCAGACCACTCACAGAACTACGTCCACTCGCAGACCTCTCACAGAACTACGTCCACTCGCAGACCACTCACAGAACTACGTCCACTCGCAGACCACTCACAGAACTACGTACACTCGCAGAACTACGTCCACTCGCAGACCTCTCACAGAACTACGTCCACTCGCAGACCTCTCACAGAACTACGTCCACTCACAGACCACTCACAGAACTACGTCCACTCGCAGACCATTTACAGAACTACGTCCACTCGCACAGAACTACGTCCACTCGCAGACCACTCACAGAACTACGTCCACTCGCAGACCTCTCACAGAACTACATCCACTCGCAGACCATTTACAGAACTACGTCCACTCGCAGACCATTCACAGAACTACGTTCACTCGCAGACCTCTCACAGAACTACATCCACTTGCAGACCTCTCACAGAACTACGTCCACTCGCAGACCTCTCACAGAACTACGTCCACTCACAGACCACTCACAGAACTACGTCCACTCGCAGACCATTTACAGAACTACGTCCACTTGCACAGAACTACGTCCACTCGCAGACCACTCACAGAACTACGTCCACTCGCAGACCTCTCACAGAACTACATCCACTCGCAGACCATTTACAGAACTACGTCCACTCGCAGACCATTCACAGAACTACGTTCACTCGCAGACCTCTCACAGAACTACATCCACTTGCAGACCTCTCACAGAACTACGTTCACTCGCAGAACACTCACAGAACTACGTGTATTCGCAGACCTCTCACAGAACTACGTTCACTCGCAGACCTCTCACAGAACTACGTCCACTCGCAGACCACTCACAGAACTACGTGCAATCGCAGACCACTCTCAGAACTACGTGCACTCGCAGACCTCTCACAGAACTACGTTCACTCGCAGAACACTCACAGAACTACGTGCACTCGCAGACCACTCTCAGAACTACGTCCACTCGCAGACCACTCACAGAACTACGTTCACTCGCAGACCACTCTCAGAACTACGTGCACTCGCAGACCTCTCACAGAACTACGTTCACTCGCAGAACACTCACAGAACTACGTGCACTCGCAGACCACTCTCAGAACTACGTCCACTCACAGACCACTCATAGAACTACGTTCACTCGCAGACCTCTCACAGAACTACGTCCACTCGCAGACCTCTCACAGAACTACGTCCACTCGCAGGCCACTCACAGAACTACGTCCACTCGCAGACCACTCACAGAACTACGTGCACTCACAGACCACTCACAGACCACTCACAGAACTACATCCACTCGCAGACCTCTCACAGAACTACGTCCACTCGCAGACCACTCACAGAACTACATGCATTCGCAGACCTCTCACAGAACTACGTTCACTCGCAGACCTCTCACAGAACTACGTCCAATCGCAGACCACTCTCAGAACTACGTGCACTCGCAGACCACTCTCAGGACGCGTACACACGGGCGGAATGTATGGCCTACTTAGTCCGTCGAAACACATTTCAGCGGACAGTCTGCTTGTGTGTGGGCTTCAGCGGACTTTTTCAGCGTGCAGTCCGGAGTACTAAGTATTTCGGATTTTTCGAAATACTGTCCGTTATTCTTTGGTTTCAGCGGACAATCCGCTCGTCAGTAGGCTAGTTCGACGGACTAAGAATGGCGCATGCTCAGAAAGGATTTACACGGCGGAAGGTTGCATTGCTGTGTATTGGACTTCCTATTTCTAGTCCCGTCGTACGTGCTGTACACGTCATCGCGCAAGCTTTCGACGGACTGTTTGTGCATCCGTGTGTGGTCAAGTCCGTTCATTCGAAAGTAGGACGGATTGTCCGTCGGATTGTATGACGGACTAAGTAGGCCATACAGTCCGCCCGTGTGTACGCGGCTTTAGAACTATATGCACTCGCAGACCTCTCACAGAACTACGTGCACTCGCAGACCTCTCACAGAACTACGTCCACTCGCAGACCTCTCACAGAACTACGTGCACTCGCAGACCTCTCACAGAACTACGTCCACTCGCAGACCTCTCACAGAACTACGTGCACTCGCAGACCTCTCACAGAACTACGTCCACTCGCAGACCTCTCACAGAACTACGTCCACTCGCAGACCTCTCACAGAACTACGTCCACTCGCAGACCTCTCACAGAACTACGTGCACTCGCAGACCTCTCACAGAACTACGTCCACTCGCAGACCTCTCACAGAACTACGTCCACTCGCAGACCACTCACAGAACTACATCCACTCGCAGACCTCTCACAGAACTGTGTCCACTCGCAGACCTCTCACAGAACTACGTCCACTCGCAGACCACTAACAGAACTACGTCCAATCGCAGACCTCTCACAGAACTACGTCCACTCGCAGACCTCTCACAGAACTACATCCACTCGCAGACCACTCACAGAACTATGTCCACTCGCAGACCACTCACAGAACTACATCCACTCACAGACCACTAACAGAACTACGTCCAATCGCAGACCACTCACAGAACTACGTCCACTCGCAGACCTCTCACAGAACTACATCCACTCGCAGACCACTCACAGAACTATGTCCACTCGCAGACCACTCACAGAACTACATCCACTCGCAGACCACTAACAGAACTACGTCCAATCGCAGACCACTCACAGAACTACATCCACTCGCAGACCACTCACAGAACTACATCCACTCGCAGACCTCTCACAGAACTACGTCCACTCGCAGACCACTAACAGAACTACGTCCAATCGCAGACCACTCACAGAACTACGTCCACTCGCAGACCTCTCACAGAACTACATCCACTCGCAGACCACTCACAGAACTATGTCCAATCGCAGACCACTCACAGAACTACGTCCACTCGCAGACCACTAACAGAACTACGTCCACTCGCAGACCTCTCACAGAACTACATCCACTCGCAGGCCACTCAAAGAACTATGTCCACTCGCAGACCACTCACAGAACTACATCCACTCGCAGACCTCTCACAGAACTGCGTCCACTCGCAGACCTCTCACAGAACTACGTCCACTCGCAGACCTCTCACAGAACTGCGTCCACTCGCAGACCTCTCACAGAACTACGTGCACTCCCAGACCACTTACAGAACTACGTCCAATCGCAGACCACTCACAGAACTACGTCCACTCGCAGACCATTTACAGAACTACGTCCACTCGCAGATCTTTCACAGAACTACATCCACTTGCAGACCACTCACAGAACTACGTCCACTCGCAGACCTCTCACAGAACTACGTCCACTCGCAGACCACTCACAGAACTACGTCCACTCGCAGACCTCTCACAGAACTACGTCCACTCGCAGACCACTCACAAAACTATGTGCACTCGCAGACCTCTCACAGATCTACGTCCACTCGCAGACCACTCACAGAACTACGTCCACTCGCAGACCTCTCACAGAACTACGTCCACTCGCAGACCTCTCACAGAACTACGTCCACTCACAGACCACTCACAGAACTACGTCCTTTCGCAGACCACTCACAGAACTACGTCCTATCGCAGACCACTCTCAGAACTACGTCCACTCGCAGACCTCTCACAGAACTACGTCCACTCGCAGACCTCTCACAGAACTACGTCCACTCGCAGACCACTCACAGAACTACGTCCTCTCGCAGACCACTCACAGAACTACGTCCTATCGCAGACCACTCTCAGAACTACGTCCACTCGCAGACCTCTCACAGAACTACGACCACTCGCAGACCACTCACAAAACTATGTGCACTCGCAGACCTCTCACAGAACTACGTCCACTCGCAGACCACTCACAGAACTACGTTCACTCGCAGACCACTCACAGAACTACATCCACTCGCAGACCTCTCACAGAACTACATCCACTCGCAGACCACTCACAGAACTACGTCCACTCGCAGACCACTCACAGAACTACGTCCACTCGCAGACCACTCACAGAACTACGTCCACTCGGAGACCACTCACAGAACTACGTCCACTCGCAGACCTCTCACAGAACTACGTCCACTCGCAGACCACTCACAGAACTACGTTCACTCGCAGACCTCTCACAGAACTACATCCACTTGCAGACCTCTCACAGAACTACGTTCACTCGCAGAACACTCACAGAACTACGTCCACTCGCAGACCTCTCACAGAACTACGTTCACTCGCAGACCACTCACAGAACTACGTCCACTCGCAGACCACTCACAGAACTACATCCACTCGCTGACCTCTCACAGAACTGCGTCCACTCGCAGACCTCTCACAGAACTACGTCCACTCGCAGACCACTAACAGAACTACGTCCACTCGCAGACCACTCACAGAACTACGTCCACTCACAGACCACTCACAGAACTACGTCCACTCGTAGACCATTTACAGAACTACGTCCACTCGCAGATCTCTCACAGAACTACATCCACTTGCAGACCATTCACAGAACTATGTGCACTCGCAGACCTCTCACAGAACTACGTCCACTCGCAGACCACTCACAGAACTACGTCCTCTCGCAGACCACTCACAGAACTACGTCCTCTCGCAGACCACTCTCAGAACTACGTCCACTCGCAGACCTCTCACAGAACTACGACCACTCGCAGACCACTCACAAAACTATGTGCACTCGCAGACCTCTCACAGATCTACGTCCACTCGCAGACCACTCTCAGAACTACATGCACTCGCAGACCACTCACAGAACTACGTGCACTCGCAGACCTCTCACAGAACTACGTCCACTCGCAGACCACTCACAGAACTACGTGCACTCGCAGACCTCTTACAGAACTACGTCCACTCGCAGACCTCTCACAGAACTACGTTCACTCGCAGACCACTCACAGAACTACATCCACTCGCAGACCTCTCACAGAACTACATCCACTCGCAGACCACTCACAGAACTACGTCCACTCGCAGACCACTCACAGAACTACGTCCACTCGCAGACCACTCACAGAACTACGTCCACTCGCAGACCACTCACAGAACTACGTCCACTCGCAGACCTCTCACAGAACTACGTCCACTCGCAGACCTCTCACAGAACTACGTCCACTCACAGACCACTCACAGAACTACGTCCACTCGCAGACCATTTACAGGACTACGTCCACTCGCAGATCTCTCACAGAACTACATCCACTTGCAGACCATTCACAGAACTACGTGTATTCGCAGACCTCTCACAGAACTACGTCCACTCGCAGACCTCTCACAGAACTACGTTCACTCGCAGACCACTCACAGAACTACGTCCACTCGCAGACCACTCACAGAACTACATCCACTCGCTGACCTCTCACAGAACTGCGTCCACTCGCAGACCTCTCACAGAACTACGTCCACTCGCAGACCACTAACAGAACTACGTCCACTCGCAGACCACTCACAGAACTACGTCCACTCACAGACCACTCACAGAACTACGTCCACTCGTAGACCATTTACAGAACTACGTCCACTCGCAGATCTCTCACAGAACTACATCCACTTGCAGACCATTCACAGAACTATGTGCACTCGCAGACCTCTCACAGAACTACGTCCACTCGCAGACCACTCACAGAACTACGTCCTCTCGCAGACCACTCACAGAACTACGTCCTCTCGCAGACCACTCTCAGAACTACGTCCACTCGCAGACCTCTCACAGAACTACGACCACTCGCAGACCACTCACAAAACTATGTGCACTCGCAGACCTCTCACAGATCTACGTCCACTCGCAGACCACTCTCAGAACTACATGCACTCGCAGACCACTCACAGAACTACGTGCACTCGCAGACCTCTCACAGAACTACGTCCACTCGCAGACCACTCACAGAACTACGTGCACTCGCAGACCTCTTACAGAACTACGTCCACTCGCAGACCTCTCACAGAACTACGTTCACTCGCAGACCACTCACAGAACTACATCCACTCGCAGACCTCTCACAGAACTACATCCACTCGCAGACCACTCACAGAACTACGTCCACTCGCAGACCACTCACAGAACTACGTCCACTCGCAGACCACTCACAGAACTACGTCCACTCGCAGACCACTCACAGAACTACGTCCACTCGCAGACCTCTCACAGAACTACGTCCACTCGCAGACCTCTCACAGAACTACGTCCACTCACAGACCACTCACAGAACTACGTCCACTCGCAGACCATTTACAGGACTACGTCCACTCGCAGATCTCTCACAGAACTACATCCACTTGCAGACCATTCACAGAACTATGTGCACTCGCAGACCTCTCACAGAACTACGTCCACTCGCAGACCACTCACAGAACTACGTCCTCTCGCAGACCACTCACAGAACTACGTCCTCTCGCAGACCTCTCACAGAACTACGTCCACTCGCAGACCTCTCACAGAACTACGACCACTCGCAGACCACTCACAAAACTATGTGCACTCGCAGACCTCTCACAGATCTATGTCCACTCGCAGACCACTCTCAGAACTACATGCACCCGCAGACCACTCACAGAACTACGTGCACTCGCAGACCTCTCACAGAACTACGTCCACTCGCAGACCACTCACAGAACTACGTGCACTCGCAGACCTCTTACAGAACTACGTCCACTCGCAGACCTCTCACAGAACTACGTTCACTCGCAGACCACTCACAGAACTACATCCACTCGCAGACCTCTCACAGAACTACGTCCACTCGCAGACCACTCACAGAACTACGTCCACTCGCAGACCACTCACAGAACTACGTCCACTCACAGACCTCTCACAGAACTACGTCCACTCGCAGACCACTCACAGAACTATGTCCACTCGCAGACCACTCACAGAACTACGTCCACTCGCAGACCACTCACAGAACTACGTCCACTCGCAGACCTCTCACAGAACTACGTCCACTCGCAGACCTCTCACAGAACTACGTCCACTCACAGACCACTCACAGAACTACGTCCACTCGCAGACCATTTACAGAACTACGTCCACTCGCAGATCTCTCACAGAACTACATCCACTTGCAGACCATTCACAGAACTATGTGCACTCGCAGACCTCTCACAGAACTACGTCCACTCGCAGACCACTCACAGAACTACGTCCTCTCGCAGACCACTCACAGAACTACGTCCTCTCGCAGACCTCTCACAGAACTACGTCCACTCGCAGACCTCTCAAAGAACTACGACCACTCGCAGACCACTCACAAAACTATGTGCACTCGCAGACCTCTCACAGATCTACGTCCACTCGCAGACCACTTTCAGAACTACGTGCACTCGCAGACCTCTCACAGAACTACGTCCACTCGCAGACCACTCACAGAACTACGTGCACTCGCAGACCTCTTACAGAACTACGTCCACTCGCAGACCTCTCACAGAACTACGTGCACTCGCAGACCTCTCACAGAACTACGTGCACTCGCAGACCTCTCACAGAACTACGTCCACTCGCAGACCTCTCACAGAACTACATCCACTCGCAGACCTCTCACAGAACTACGTCCACTCGCAGACCACTCACAGAACTACGTCTACTCGCAGACCACTCTCAGAACTACGTCCACTCGCAGACCACTCACAGAACTACGTCCACTCGCAGACCTCTCACAGAACTACGTCCACTCGCAGACCACTCACAGAACTACGTCCACTCGCAGACCACTCACAGAACTACGTACACTCGCAGAACTACGTCCACTCGCAGACCTCTCACAGAACTACGTCCACTCGCAGACCTCTCACAGAACTACGTCCACTCACAGACCACTCACAGAACTACGTCCACTCGCAGACCATTTACAGAACTACGTCCACTCGCACAGAACTACGTCCACTCGCAGACCACTCACAGAACTACGTCCACTCGCAGACCTCTCACAGAACTACATCCACTCGCAGACCATTTACAGAACTACGTCCACTCGCAGACCATTCACAGAACTACGTTCACTCGCAGACCTCTCACAGAACTACATCCACTTGCAGACCTCTCACAGAACTACGTCCACTCGCAGACCTCTCACAGAACTACGTCCACTCACAGACCACTCACAGAACTACGTCCACTCGCAGACCATTTACAGAACTACGTCCACTTGCACAGAACTACGTCCACTCGCAGACCACTCACAGAACTACGTCCACTCGCAGACCTCTCACAGAACTACATCCACTCGCAGACCATTTACAGAACTACGTCCACTCGCAGACCATTCACAGAACTACGTTCACTCGCAGACCTCTCACAGAACTACATCCACTTGCAGACCTCTCACAGAACTACGTTCACTCGCAGAACACTCACAGAACTACGTGTATTCGCAGACCTCTCACAGAACTACGTTCACTCGCAGACCTCTCACAGAACTACGTCCACTCGCAGACCACTCACAGAACTACGTGCAATCGCAGACCACTCTCAGAACTACGTGCACTCGCAGACCTCTCACAGAACTACGTTCACTCGCAGAACACTCACAGAACTACGTGCACTCGCAGACCACTCTCAGAACTACGTCCACTCGCAGACCACTCACAGAACTACGTTCACTCGCAGACCACTCTCAGAACTACGTGCACTCGCAGACCTCTCACAGAACTACGTTCACTCGCAGAACACTCACAGAACTACGTGCACTCGCAGACCACTCTCAGAACTACGTCCACTCACAGACCACTCATAGAACTACGTTCACTCGCAGACCTCTCACAGAACTACGTCCACTCGCAGACCTCTCACAGAACTACGTCCACTCGCAGGCCACTCACAGAACTACGTCCACTCGCAGACCACTCACAGAACTACGTGCACTCACAGACCACTCACAGACCACTCACAGAACTACATCCACTGGCAGACCACTCTCAGAACTACGTCCACTCGCAGACCTCTCACAGAACTACGTGCACTCGCAGACCTCTCACAGAACTACGTCCACTTGCAGACCATTTACAGAACTACATCCACTCGCAGACCACTCACAGAACTACGTCCACTTGCAGACCACTCACAGAACTACGTCTACTCACAGACCAATCAAAGAACTACGTCCACTCGCAGACCTCTCACAGAACTACGTCCACTTGCAGACCATTTACAGAACTACATCCACTCGCAGACCACTCACAGAACTACGTTCACTCGCAGACCTCTCACAGAACTACGTCCACTTGCAGACCACTCACAGAACTACGTCTACTCACAGACCAATCAAAGAACTACGTGCACTCGCAGACCTCTCACAGAACTGGGTCCACTCGCAGACCAATCACAGAACTACGTCCTCTCGCAGACCACTCTCAGAACTACGTCCACTCGCAGACCACTCACAGAACTACGTGCACTCGCAGACCTCTCACAGAACTACGTCCACTCGCAGTCCTCTCACAGAACTACATCCACTCGCAGACCTCTCACAGAACTACGTCCACTCGCAGACCACTCACAGAACTACGTCTACTCGCAGACCACTCTCAGAACTACGTCCACTCGCAGACCACTCACAGAACTACGTCCACTCGCAGACCTCTCACAGAACTACGTGTATTCGCAGACCTCTCACAGAACTACGTTCACTCGCAGACCTCTCACAGAACTACGTCCACTCGCAGACCACTCACAGAACTACGTGCAATCGCAGACCACTCTCAGAACTACGTGCACTCGCAGAACACTCACAGAACTACGTGCACTCGCAGACCACTCTCAGAACTACGTCCACTCGCAGACCACTCACAGAACTACGTTCACTCGCAGACCACTCTCAGAACTACGTGCACTCGCAGACCTCTCACAGAACTACGTTCACTCGCAGAACACTCACAGAACTACGTGCACTCGCAGACCACTCTCAGAACTACGTCCACTCACAGACCACT
Source organism: Lithobates pipiens (assembly GCF_037356315.1). Lineage (NCBI taxonomy): Eukaryota > Metazoa > Chordata > Amphibia > Anura > Ranidae > Lithobates > Lithobates pipiens. Next base: position 124,777 of record NW_027507788.1, read on the forward strand.
CATAGAACTACGTTCACTCGCAGACCTCTCACAGAACTACGTCCACTCGCAGACCTCTCACAGAACTACGTCCACTCGCAGGCCACTCACAGAACTACGTCCACTCGCAGACCACTCACAGAACTACGTGCACTCACAGACCACTCACAGACCACTCACAGAACTACATCCACTGGCAGACCACTCTCAGAACTACGTCCACTCGCAGACCTCTCACAGAACTACGTGCACTCGCAGACCTCTCACAGAACTACGTCCACTTGCAGACCATTTACAGAACTACATCCACTCGCAGACCACTCACAGAACTACGTCCACTTGCAGACCACTCACAGAACTACGTCTACTCACAGACCAATCAAAGAACTACGTCCACTCGCAGACCTCTCACAGAACTACGTCCACTTGCAGACCATTTACAGAACTACATCCACTCGCAGACCACTCACAGAACTACGTTCACTCGCAGACCTCTCACAGAACTACGTCCACTTGCAGACCACTCACAGAACTACGTCTACTCACAGACCAATCAAAGAACTACGTGCACTCGCAGACCTCTCACAGAACTGGGTCCACTCGCAGACCAATCACAGAACTACGTCCTCTCGCAGACCACTCTCAGAACTACGTCCACTCGCAGACCACTCACAGAACTACGTGCACTCGCAGACCTCTCACAGAACTACGTCCACTCGCAGTCCTCTCACAGAACTACATCCACTCGCAGACCTCTCACAGAACTACGTCCACTCGCAGACCACTCACAGAACTACGTCTACTCGCAGACCACTCTCAGAACTACGTCCACTCGCAGACCACTCACAGAACTACGTCCACTCGCAGACCTCTCACAGAACTACGTCCACTCGCAGACCTCTCACAGAACTACATCCACTCGCAGACCTCTCACAGAACTACGTCCACTCGCAGACCACTCACAGAACTACGTCTACTCGCAGACCACTCTCAGAACTACGTCCACTCGCAGACCACTCTCAGAACTACGTCCACTCGCAGACCACTCTCAGAACTACGTCCACTCGCAGACCACTCACAGAACTACGTCCACTCGCAGACCTCTCACAGAACTACGTCCACTCGCAGACCACTCACAGAACTACGTCTACTCGCAGACCTCTCACAGAACTACGTCCACTCGCAGACCACTCACAGAACTACGTCCTCTCGCAGACCAATCACAGAACTACGTCCTCTCGCAGACCACTCTCAGAACTACGTCCACTCGCAGACCAGTCACAGAACTACGTCCACTCGCAGACCTCTCACAGAACTACGTCCACTCACAGACCTCTCACAGAACTACGTCCACTCGCAGACCTCTCACAAAACTATGTCCACTCGCAGACCATTCACAGAACTACGTCCACTCGCAGACCACTCTCAGAACTACGTCCACTCGCAGACCACTCACAGAACTACGTCCACTCGCAGACCTCTCACAGAACTACGTCCACTCGCAGACCACTCTCAGAACTACATCCACTCGCAGACCTCTCACAGAACTACGTCCACTCGCAGACCACTCTCGGAACTACGTCCACTTGCAGACCTCTCACAGAACTACGTTCACTCGCAGACCACTCACAGAACTACATCCACTCACAGACCTCTCACAGAACTACGTCCACTCGCAGACCACTCTCAGAACTAGATTCACTCGCAGACCTCTCACAGAACTACGTCCACTCGCAGACCTCTCACAGAACTACGTCCACTCGCAGACCACTCACAGAACTACGTCCACTCGCAGACCTCTCACAGAACTACATCCACTCGCAGACCATTTACAGAACTACGTCCACTCGCAGACCTCTCACAGAACTACGTTCACTCGCAGTTCAGTCGCAGAACACTCACAGAACTACGTGCATTCGCAGACCTCTCACAGAACTACGTCCACTTGCAGACCTCTCACAGAACTACGTGCACTCGCAGACCTCTCACAGAACTACGTCCACTCGCAGACCACTCTCAGAACTACGTCCACTCCCAGACCTCTCACAGAACTACGTGCACTCGCAGACCTCTCACAGAACTACGTTCACACGCAGAACACTCACAGAACTACGTGCACTCGCAGACCACTCTCAGAACTACGTCCACTCGCAGACCTCTCACAGAACTACGTGCACTCGCAGACCACTCACAGAACTACGTCCACTCGCAGAGCACTCTCAGAACTATGTCCACTCGCAGACCTCTCACAGAACTACGTGCACTCGCAGACCATTTACAGAACTACATCCACTCGCAGACCACTCACAGAACTACGTTCACTCGCAGACCTCTCACAGAACTACGTCCACTCGCAGACCTCTCACAGAACTACGTCTACTCACAGACCAATCAAAGAACTATGTGCACTCGCAGACCTCTCACAGAACTGCGTCCACTCGCAGACCAATCACAGAACTACGTCCTCTCGCAGACCACTCTCAGAACTACGTCCACTCGCAGACCACTCACAGAACTACGTGCACTCGCAGACCTCTCACAGAACTACGTCCACTCGCAGACCTCTCACAGAACTACGTCCACTCGCAGACCTCTCACAGAACTATGTGCACTCGCAGAACACTCTCAGAACTACGTCGACTCGCAGACCTCTCACAGAACTACATCCACTCGCAGACCACTCACAGAACTACGTCCACTCGCAGACCTCTCACAGAACTACATCCACTCGCAGACCATTTACAGAACTACGTCCACTCGCAGACCATTCACAGAACTACGTTCACTCGCAGACCTCTCACAGAACTACATCCACTTGCAGACCTCTCACAGAACTACGTCCACTCGCAGACCTCTCACAGAACTACGTCCACTCACAGACCACTCACAGAACTACGTCCACTCGCAGACCCTTTACAGAACTACGTCCACTTGCACAGAACTACGTCCACTCGCAGACCACTCACAGAACTACGTCCACTCGCAGACCTCTCACAGAACTACATCCACTCGCAGACCATTTACAGAACTACGTCCACTCGCAGACCATTCACAGAACTACGTTCACTCGCAGACCTCTCACAGAACTACATCCACTTGCAGACCTCTCACAGAACTACGTTCACTCGCAGAACACTCACAGAACTACGTGTATTCGCAGACCTCTCACAGAACTACGTCCACTCGCAGACCTCTCACAGAACTACGTTCACTCGCAGACCTCTCACAGAACTACGTCCACTCGCAGACCACTCACAGAACTACGTGCAATCGCAGACCACTCTCAGAACTACGTGCACTCGCAGACCTCTCACAGAACTACGTTCACTCGCAGAACACTCACAGAACTACGTGCACTCGCAGATCACTCTCAGAACTACGTCCACTCGCAGACCACTCACAGAACTACGTTCACTCGCAGACCTCTGACAGAACTACGTTCACTCGCAGAACACTCACAGAACTACGTGCACTCGCAGACCACTCTCAGAACTACGTCCACTCGCAGACCACTCATAGAACTACGTTCACTCGCAGACCTCTCACAGAACTACGTCCACTCGCAGACCTCTCACAGAACTACGTCCACTCGCAGACCACTCACAGAACTACGTGCACTCACAGACCACTCACAGACCACTCACAGAACTACATCCACTGGCAGACCACTCTCAGAACTACGTCCACTCGCAGACCTCTCACAGAACTACGTGCACTCGCAGACCTCTCACAGAACTACGTCCACTTGCAGACCATTTACAGAACTACATCCACTCGCAGACCACTCACAGAACTACGTCCACTTGCAGACCACTCACAGAACTACGTCTACTCACAGACCAATCAAAGAACTACGTCCACTCGCAGACCTCTCACAGAACTACGTCCACTTGCAGACCATTTACAGAACTACATCCACTTGCAGACCACTCACAGAACTACGTTCACTCGCAGACCTCTCACAGAACTACGTCCACTTGCAGACCACTCACAGAACTACGTCTACTCACAGACCAATCAAAGAACTACGTGCACTCGCAGACCTCTCACAGAACTACGTCCACTCGCAGACCACTCTCGGAACTACGTCCACTTGCAGACCTCTCACAGAACTACGTTCACTCGCAGACCTCTCACAGAACTACGTCCACTCGCAGACCACTCTCGGAACTACGTCCACTTGCAGACCTCTCACAGAACTACATCCACTCACAGACCTCTCACAGAACTACGTCCACTCGCAGACCACTCTCAGAACTAGATTCACTCGCAGACCTCTCACAGAACTACGTCCACTCACAGACCTCTCACAGAACTACGTCCACTCGCAGACCTCTCACAGAACTACGTCCACTCGCAGACCTCTCACAGAACTACATCCACTCGCAGACCATTTACAGAACTACGTCCACTCGCAGACCTCTCACAGAACTACATCCACTTGCAGACCTCTCACAGAACTACGTTCACTCGCAGAACACTCACAGAACTACGTGCACTCGCAGACCACTCTCAGAACTATGTCCACTCGCAGACCTCTCACAGAACTACATGCACTCGCAGACCATTTACAGAACTACATCCACTCGCAGACCACTCACAGAACTACGTTCACTCGCAGACCTCTCACAGAACTACGTCCACTCGCAGACCTCTCACAGAACTGCGTCCACTCGCAGACCAATCACAGAACTACGTCCTCTCGCAGACCACTCTCAGAACTACGTCCACTCGCAGACCACTCACAGAACTACGTGCACTCGCAGACCTCTCACAGAACTACGTCCACTCGCAGACCTCTCACAGAACTACGTGCACTCGCAGACCTCTCACAGAACTACGTCCACTCGCAGACCTCTCACAGAACTATGTGCACTCGCAGAACACTCTCAGAACTACGTCGACTCGCAGACCTCTCACAGAACTACATCCACTCGCAGACCACTCTCAGAACTGCGTGCACTCGTAGACCTCTCACAGAACTACGTCCACTCGCAGACCACTCTCAGAACTACGTCGACTCGTAGACCACTCACAGAACTACGTGCACTCGCAGACCACTCTCAGAACTACGTCGACTTGTAGACCACTCTCAGAACTACGTCCACTCGCAGACCTCTCACAGAACTACGTGCACTCGCAGAACACTCTCAGAACTACGTCGACTCGCAGACCTCTCACAGAACTACATCCACTCGCAGACCACTCTCAGAACTGCGTCGACTCGTAGACCACTCACAGAACTACGTGCACTCGCAGACCACTCTCAGAACTACGTCGACTCGTAGACCACTCACAGAACTACGTCCACTCGCAGACCTCTCACAGAACTACGTCCACTAGCAGACCTCTCACAGAACTACGTCCACTCGCAGACCACTCTCAGAACTACGTCGACTCGTAGACCACTCACAGAACTACGTCCACTCGCAGACCTCTCACAGAACTACGTCCACTCGCAGACCTCTCACAGAACTACGTCCACTCGCAGACCACTCTCAGAACTACGTCCACTCTCAGACCTCTCACAGAACTACGTCCACTCGCAGACCTCTCACAGAACTACGTCAACTCGCAGACCACTCTCAGAACTACGTCAACTCGCAGACCTCTCACAGAACTACGTCCACTTGCAGACCACTCTCAGAACTATGTTCACTCGCACACTAATCACAGAACTACGTGCACTCCCAGACCAATCAAAGAACTACGTGCACTCCCAGACCAATCAAAGAACTACGCCCACTCGCAGACCACTCTCAGAACTACATCGACTCGTAGACCACTCACAGAACTGCGTGCATGGGCATGGCGGTAGGCATGGCGGCCGGTTTCCTGGCCCGGATATTCTGCACACAGAATTTTATCCAAATTCAAATCATTCTGAAATTTGGAATTCGTTACTATTTCATGTGGAGATTTGGATACATCCAAATCACTGAATAACCAAAACTTTTAGTTTATATTCGAACCAAAACAAATTGCACATGTCTAGAAATGAGGTTGGATGTGAATGGAGCAAGAAATCTGCATGTTTACTTACTGTGGGCAATTCAATGACTGACAGGTCTTCCTCCATTCAGGGGCCTCTCCTAAAAAACAAGAACACCGTCTGTGAACCACCCAATGTAGATTATAAAACCTCTTATATTATGAAAAGAATACAGATCAATGGGACAGTGATAGGTGGATACAAGGGTGTGTGTGGAGGGATGGATGGATGGATGGATGGATAAAGGGGTGTGTGTGGAGGGATGGATGGATGGATGGATGGATGGATAAAGGTGTGTGTGTGGAGGGATGGATGGGTGGATAAAGGGGTGTGCGGAGGGATGGATGGATGGATGGATGGATGGATAAAGGGGTTTGCGGAGGGATGGATGGATGGATAAAGGGGTGTGTTTGGAGGGATGGATGTATGGATAAAGCGGTGTGTGTGGAGGGATGGATGGATGTATGGATAAAGGTGTGTGTGTGTGTGGAGGGATGGATGGATAAAGGGGTGTGTGGAGGGATGGATGGATAAAGGGGTGTGTGGAGGGATGGATGGATGGATGGATAAAGGGGTGTGCGGAGGGATGGATGGATAAAGGGGTGTGTGGAGGGATGGATGGATAAAGGGGTGTGTGGAGGGATTGATGGATAAAGAGGTGTGTGTGAAGGGATGGATGGATGGATAAAGGGGTGTGTGAAGGGATGGATGGATAAAGTGGTGTGTGGAGGGATGGATGGATGGATAAAGGGTTGTGTGGAGGGATGGATGGATGGATAAAGGGGTGTGTGGAGGGAATGGATGGATGGAAAAAGGGGTGTGCGGAGGGATGGATGGATGGATGGATAAAGGGGTGTGTGGAGGGATGGATGGATGGATAAAGGGGTGTGCGGAGGGATGGATGGATGGATAAAGGGGTGTGTGGAGGGATGGATGGATGGATAAAGGGGTTTGCGGAGGGATGGATGGATGGATAAAGGGGTGTGTGGAGGGATGGATGGATAAAGGGGTGTGTGGAGGGATGGATGGATAAAGGGGTGTGTGGAGGGATGGATGGATGGATAAAGGGGTGTGCGGAGGGATGGATGGATAAAGGGGTGTGTGGAGGGATGGATGGATAAAGGGGTGTGTGGAGGGATGGATGGATGGATAAAGGGGTGTGTGGAGGGATGGATGGATAAGGGGGTGTGTGGAGGGATGGATGGATGGATAAAGGGGTGTGTGGAGGGATGGATGGATGGATAAAGGGGTGTGCGGAGGTATGAATGGATAAAGGGGTGTGCGGAGGGATGGATGGATGGATAAAGGGGTGTGCGGAGGGATGGATGTATTTTAGGGTTATTTTGAAAATAATTACATCCCTACTACACAAAATTGATATAGTCACCAAAGAGCCTATTCTGCCATTCTAAAGAAGTGTCTTAGTGGGTGGTAAGTACAGGAGAGGAGTGTGCAGGGTATGACAATGGGCACTATGTACAGGAGAGGAGTGTGGAGGATATGACAATGGGCAGTATATATAGGAAAGGATTGTGGAGGGTATGACAGTGGGCACTATGTACAGGAGAGGAGTGTGGAGGGTATGACAGTGGCACTATGGACAGGAGAGGAGTGTGGAGGGTATGACAGTGGCACTATGTACAGGAGAGGAGTGTGGAGGATATGACAGTGAGCACTATGTACAGGAGAGGAGTGTGGAGGGTATGACAGTAGGCACTATGGACAGGAGAGGAATGTGGAGGGTATGACAGTGGGCAGTATATATAGGAGAGGAGTATGGAGGGTACGACAGTGGGCACTATGTACAGGAGAGGAGTGTGGAGAATATGACAGTAGGCACTATGTACAGGAGAGGAGTGTGGAGGGTATGACAGTGGGCACTATGCACAGGAGAGGAGTGTGGAGGGTATGACAGTGGGCACTATGTACAGGAGAGAAGTTTGGAGGGTAGGACAATGGGCACTATGGACAGGAGAGGAGTATGGAGGTTGATGACATGTAAAGATCACCTAATAAGGTTACATGTAAAGATCACCTGAGAACATGACATGTAAAGAACACTTGAGAAGATTGCATGTAAAGAACACTTGAGAAGATTGCATGTAAAGAAAACCTGAGGAAATGGCATGTAAATAACCCCTTAGAAGGTGACATGTAAAGATCCCCTAAGAAGGTAACATGTAAAGATCTCTTGAGAAGATGACATGTAAATAACACCTGAGAAGATGACATGTAAAGAACCCCTAAGGAGGTGACATGTAAAGATTTCCTGAGAAGTTGACATGTAAAGATCAGCTGAGAAGACATGTAAAGAACACCTGAGAAGATGACATGTAAAGAACACCTGAGAAGATGACATATAAAGATCTCCTGAGAAGATGGCATGTAAAGCTCGCATGAGAAGATGACATATAAAGAACACCTGAGATGGTGACATATAAAGAACACCTGAGGAGATGACATGTAAAGATCACCTGAGAACATGACATGTGTAAAACACATGAGAAGGTGACATGTAAAGAACACTTGAGAAGATTGCATGTAAAGAACACCTGAGGAGATGACATGTAAAGAACCTCTTAGAAGGTGACATGTAAAGATCTCCTGAGAAGATGACATGTAAAGATCTCCTGTGAAGGTGACATGTAAAGATCACATGAGAAGATGACATGTAAAGATCTCCTGTGAAGGTGACATGTAAAGATCTCCTGAGAAGGTGACATGTAAAGAACTCATGAGAAGATGACATGTAAAGAACACCTGAAAAGATGACATGTACAGAACCCTTGAGAAGATGAAATGTAAAGATCACCTGAGAAGATGACATGTAATGAACACCTGAGAAGATGCCATGTAAAGATCACCTAATAAGGTTACATGTAAAGATCACCTGAGAACATGACATGTGTAAAAAACATGAGAAGGTGACATGCAAAGAACACTTGAGAAGATTGCATGTAAAGAACACCTGAGGAAATGGCATGTAAAGAACCCCTTAGGCGGTGACATGTAAAGAACCCCTTAGAAGGTGACCTATAAAGATCTCCTAAGAAGGTGACATGTAAAGATCTCCTGAGAAGATGACATGTAAAGGACACCTGAGAAGATGGCATATAAAGAACACCTGAGAAGATTACATGTAAAGAACACCTGAGAAGATGACATGTAAAGATCTCCTGTGAAAGAGATATGTAAAGAACCCCTAAGGAGGTGACATGTAAAGATTTCCTGAGAAGTTGACATGTAAAGGTCAGCTGAGAAGACATGTAAAGAACACAGAGAAGATGACATGCATAGGGCACCTTAGAAGATGACATATAAAGAAAGATCTCCTGAGAAGATGGCATGTAAAGAACACCTGAGGAAATGGCATGTAAAGAACACTTGAGAAGATGATATGTATAGGACACCTGGGAAGATGACATTTAAAGATCTCCTGAAAAGGTGACATGTAAAGATTACCTGAGAAGATGACATGTAAAGAACACCTGAGATGGTGAGGTGACATATAAAGAACACCTGAGAAGATGGCATGTAAAGAACTTCTGAGAAAGTGCCATGTAAAGATCTCCTGAGAAGATGACATGTAAAGATCACCTGAGAAGATGACATGTGTAAAACACATGAGAAGGTGACATGTAAAGAACACTTGAGAAGATTGCATGTAAAGAACACCTGAGGAGGTGACATGTAAAGAACCCCTTTGAAGGTGACATGTAAAGATCTCCTGAGAAGATGACATGTAAAGGACACCTGAGAAGATGGGATATAAAGAACACCTGAGAAGATTACATGTAAAGAACACCTGAGAAGATGACATGTAAAGATCTCCTGTGAAAGTGACATGTAAAGATCTCCTGAGAAGATGACATGTAAAGATCTCCTGAGAAGATGACATGTAAAGAACGCCTGAGATGGTGACATGTAAAGAACACCCGAGAAGGTGGCATGTAAAGATCTCCTGAGAAGATGACAACTTAAAGAGCACATGGAAAGGTGACATGTAAAGATCTCCTGAGAAGATGACATGTAAAGAGCACATGGAAAGGTGACATGTAAAGATCTCCTGAGAAGATGACATGTAAAAAACACCCGAGAAGGTGGCATGTGAAAATCTCCTGAGAAGACGACATGTAAAGATCACCTGAGATGATGACATGTAAGGAACACCCAAGAAGGTTATGTGTAAAGATCTCCTGAGAAGATGACATGTAAAGGACACCTGAGAAGATGGCATATAAAGAACACCTGAGAAGATTACATGTAAAGAACACCTGAGAAGATGACATGTAAAGATCTCCTGTGAAAGAGATATGTAAAGAACCCCTAAGGAGGTGACATGTAAAGATTTCCTGAGAAGTTGACATGTAAAGGTCAGCTGAGAAGACATGTAAAGAACACAGAGAAGATGACATGCATAGGGCACCTTAGAAGATGACATATAAAGAAAGATCTCCTGAGAAGATGGCATGTAAAGAACACCTGAGGAAATGGCATGTAAAGAACACTTGAGAAGATGATATGTATAGGACACCTGGGAAGATGACATTTAAAGATCTCCTGAAAAGGTGACATGTAAAGATTACCTGAGAAGATGACATGTAAAGAACACCTGAGATGGTGAGGTGACATATAAAGAACACCTGAGAAGATGGCATGTAAAGAACTTCTGAGAAAGTGCCATGTAAAGATCTCCTGAGAAGATGACATGTAAAGATCACCTGAGAAGATGACATGTGTAAAACACATGAGAAGGTGACATGTAAAGAACACTTGAGAAGATTGCATGTAAAGAACACCTGAGGAGATGACATGTAAAGAACCCTTTAGAAGGTGACATGTAAAGATCTCCTGAGAAGATGACATGTAAAGGACACCTGAGAAGATGGGATATAAAGAACACCTGAGAAGATTACATGTAAAGAACACCTGAGAAGATGACATGTAAAGATCTCCTGTGAAAGTGACATGTAAAGATCTCCTGAGAAGATGACATGTAAAGAACGCCTGAGATGGTGACATGTAAAGAACACCCGAGAAGGTGGCATGTAAAGATCTCCTGAGAAGATGACATGTAAAGAGCACATGGAAAGGTGACATGTAAAGATCTCCTGAGAAGATGACATGTAAAGAGCACATGGAAAGGTGACATGTAAAGATCTCCTGAGAAGATGACATGTAAAAAACACCCGAGAAGGTGGCATGTGAAAATCTCCTAAGAAGGTAACATGTGAAGATCTCCTGAGAAGACGACATGTAAAGATCACCTGAGATGATGACATGTAAGGAACACCCAAGAAGGTTATGTGTAAAGATCCTCTGAGAAGATGACATGTGAACAACACCTGAGATGTTGACATGTAAGGAACACCTGAGAAGGTGATGTGTAAAGATCACCTGAGAAGATGATGTGAACAACACCTGAGAAGATAACATGTAAAGAACACCTGAGAAGAAGGTGACATGTAAAGAACACATGAGATGGTGAGGTGACATATAAAGAACACCTGAGAAGATGGCATGTAAAGAACGTCTGAGAAAGTGCCATGTAAAGATCTCCTGAGAAGATGACATGTAAAGATCACCTGAGAAGATGACATGTGTAAAACACATGAGAAGGTGACATGTAAAGAACACTTGAGAAGATTGCATGTAAAGAACACCTGAGGAGGTGACATGTAAAGAACCCCTTAGAAGGTGACATGTAAAGATCTCCTGAGAAGATGACATGTAAAGGACACCTGAGAAGATGGGATATAAAGAACACCTGAGAAGATTACATGTAAAGAACACCTGAGAAGATGACATGTAAAGATCTCCTGTGAAAGTGACATGTAAAGATCTCCTGAGAAGATGACATGTAAAGATCTCCTGAGAAGATGACATGTAAAGAACGCCTGAGATGGTGACATGTAAAGAACACCCGAGAAGGTGGCATGTAAAGATCTCCTGAGAAGATGACAACTTAAAGAGCACATGGAAAGGTGACATGTAAAGATCTCCTGAGAAGATGACATGTAAAGAGCACATGGAAAGGTGACATGTAAAGATCTCCTGAGAAGATGACATGTAAAGAGCACATGGAAAGGTGACATGTAAAGATCTCCTGAGAAGATGACATGTAAAAAACACCCGAGAAGGTGGCATGTGAAAATCTCCTGAGAAGACGACATGTAAAGATCACCTGAGATGATGACATGTAAGGAACACCCAAGAAGGTTATGTGTAAAGATCCTCTGAGAAGATGACATGTGAACAACACCTGAGATGTTGACATGTAAGGAACACCTGAGAAGGTGATGTGTAAAGATCACCTGAGAAGATGATGTGAACAACACCTGAGAAGATAACATGTAAAGAACACCTGAGAAGAAGGTGACATGTAAAGAACACATGAGAAGATGACATGTAAAGAACCCCTGATAACATGACATGTTCTCCAGAGAAGTTAACATGTAAAGTTCTCCTGAGCAGGTGACATGTAAGCCCTTGTACACACGGTCGGAAATTCTGACCACAAAATCCGTCAGATTTTTTCCGAATTTTGTCTGGTGTTGCATACACACGGTCAGACAAAGTTGTCGGAAAATCCGATCGTTTGGAATGTGATGACTTTCGTTTCTTTACGACGGGACTACGTTCAGGCTAGTAGCCAATAGCTTTGGTCTTGTAATTTGATCTGAGCATGCATGGCACTTTGTCCGATTGGAATTCTCTACAAACGATCGGACAAAATCCGATCGGATCATGTTGTCAGAAAATTTTATATCCAGCTCTGAAACTTTGTTGGTTGGACATTCTGACAGAGAAAGTCCAATGGAGCCCACACACGGTCAGATTATCTGACAACACGGTCCAATCGGACATTTTTTCTGTTGGAATGTCTGACTGTGTGTACGGGGGCTTAGAACGCCTGAGAAGGTGACATGTAAGAACACCTGAGAAGGTAACATGTAACAACGCCTGAGAGGGTGTCATGTAAGAACACCTGAGCAGGTGACATATAAAGATCTCCTAAGAAGGTGACATGTAAGAACACCTGAGAAGGTGACATGTAAAGTTCTCCTGAGAAGGTGACATGTAAAGTTCTCCAGAGAAGGTGACATGTAAAGTTCTCCAGAGAAGGTGACATGTAAGAACATCGGAGAAGGTGACATGTAAAGTTCTCCAGAGAAGGTGACATGTAAAGTTCTCCAGAGAAGGTGACATGTAAGAACACCTGAGAAGGTGACATGTAAAGTTCTCCTGAGAAGGTGACATGTAAGAACACCTGAGAAGGTGACATGTAAAGTTCTCCTGAGAAGGTGACATGTAAAGTTCTCCAGAGAAGGTGACATGTAAGAACATCGGAGAAGGTGACATGTAAAGTTCTCCAGAGAAGGTGACATGTAAGAACATCGGAGAAGGTGACATGTAAAGTTCTCCTGAGAAGGTGACATGTAAAGTTCTCCAGAGAAGGTGATATGTAAAGTTCTCCTGAGAAGGTGACATGTAAAGTTCTCCTGAGAAGGTGACATGTAAAGTTCTCCAGAGAAGGTGACATGTAAAGTTCTCCAGAGAAGGTGACATGTAAAGTTCTCCAGAGAAGGTGACATGTAAAGTTCTCCAGAGAAGGTGACATGTAAGAACATCGGAGAAGGTGACATGTAAAGTTCTCCTGAGAAGGTGACATGTAAAGTTCTCCTAAGAAGGTGACATGTAAGAACACCTGAGAAGGTGACATGTAAAGTTCTCCTGAGAAGGTGACATGTAAAGTTCTCCAGAGAAGGTGACATGTAAGAACATCGGAGAAGGTGACATGTAAAGTTCTCCAGAGAAGGTGACATGTAAGAACATCGGAGAAGGTGACATGTAAAGTTCTCCTGAGAAGGTGACATGTAAAGTTCTCCAGAGAAGGTGATATGTAAAGTTCTCCTGAGAAGGTGACATGTAAAGTTCTCCTGAGAAGGTGACATGTAAAGTTCTCCAGAGAAGGTGACATGTAAAGTTCTCCAGAGAAGGTGACATGTAAAGTTCTCCAGAGAAGGTGACATGTAAAGTTCTCCAGAGAAGGTGACATGTAAGAACATCGGAGAAGGTGACATGTAAAGTTCTCCTGAGAAGGTGACATGTAAAGTTCTCCTGAGAAGGTGTCATGTAAGAACATCGGAGAAGGTGACATGTAAAGATCTCCAGAGAAGATGACATGTAAGAACATCGGAGAAGGTGACATGTAAGAACATCGGAGAAGGTGACATGTAAAGTTCTCCTGAGAAGATGACATATAAAGTTCTCCTGAGAAGGTGACATGTAAAGTTCTCCTGAGAAGATGTCATGTAAAGTTCTCCTGAGAAGGTGACATGTAAAGATCTCCTGAGAAGGTGACATGTAAAGTTCTCCAGAGAAGGTGACATGTAAAGTTCTCCTGAGAAGGTGACATGTAAAGTTCTCCTGAGAAGATGACATGTAAAGTTCTCCTGAGAAGGTGACATGTAAAGTTCTCCTGAGAAGGTGACATGTAAAGTTCTCCTGAGAAGGTGACATGTAAGAACATTGGAGAAGGTGACATGTAAGAACATCGGAGAAGGTGACATGTAAGAACATCGGAGAAGGTGACATGTAAGAACATCAGAGAAGGTGACATGTAAAGTTCTCATGAGAAGGTGACATGTAAGAACATCAGAGAAGGTGACATGTAAAGTTCTCATGAGAAGGTGACATGTAAAGATCTCCTGAGAAGGTGACATGTAAGAACATTGGAGAAGGTGACATGTAAAGATCTCCTGAGAAGGTGACATGTAAGAACATTGGAGAAGGTGACATGTAAGAACATCGGAGAAGGTGACATGTAAGAACATCGGAGAAGGTGACATGTAAAGTTCTCCAGAGAAGGTGACATGTAAAGATCTCCTGAGAAGGTGACATGTAAAGTTCTCCTGAGAAGATGACATGTAAAGTTCTCCTGAGAAGATGACATGTAAAGTTCTCCTGAGAAGGTGACATGTAAAGTTCTCCTGAGAAGGTGACATGTAAGAACATTGGAGAAGGTGAGATGTAAGAACATCGGAGAAGGTGACATGTAAGAACATTGGAGAAGGTGACATGTAAGAACATCGGAGAAGGTGACATGTAAGAACTTCGGAGAAGGTGACATGTAAGAACATCGGAGAAGGTGACATGTAAAGATCTCCTGAGAAGGTGACATGTAAAGTTCTCATGAGAAGGTGACATGTAAAGATCTCCTGAGAAGGTGACATGTAAGAACATTGGAGAAGGTGACATGTAAGAACATCGGAGAAGGTGACATGTAAGAACATCGGAGAAGGTGACATGTAAGAACATCGGAGAAGGTGACATGTAAAGTTCTCCAGAGAAGGTGACATGTAAAGATCTCCTGAGAAGGTGACATGTAAAGTTCTCCTGAGAAGATGACATGTAAAGTTCTCCTGAGAAGATGACATGTAAAGTTCTCCTGAGAAGGTGACATGTAAAGTTCTCCTGAGAAGGTGACATGTAAGAACATTGGAGAAGGTGAGATGTAAGAACATCGGAGAAGGTGACATGTAAGAACATTGGAGAAGGTGACATGTAAGAACATCGGAGAAGGTGACATGTAAGAACTTCGGAGAAGGTGACATGTAAGAACATCGGAGAAGGTGACATGTAAAGATCTCCTGAGAAGGTGACATGTAAAGTTCTCATGAGAAGGTGACATGTAAAGATCTCCTGAGAAGGTGACATGTAAGAACATTGGAGAAGGTGACATGTAAGAACATCGGAGAAGGTGACATGTAAGAACATCGGAGAAGGTGACATGTAAAGTTCTCCTGAGAAGATGACATGTAAAGTTCTCCTGAGAAGGTGACATGTAAAGTTCTCCTGAGAAGGTGACATGTAAAGATCTCCTGAGAAGGTGACATGTAAAGTTCTCCTGAGAAGATGACATGTAAAGATCTCCTGAGAAGGTGACATGTAAGAACATTGGAGAAGGTGACATGTAAGAACATCGGAGAAGGTGACATGTAAGAACATCGGAGAAGGTGACATGTAAAGTTCTCCTGAGAAGGTGACATGTAAAGATCTCCTGAGAAGGTGACATGTAAAGATCTCCTGAGAAGGTGACATGTAAAGATCTCCAGAGAAGATGACATGTAAAGTTCTCCTGAGAAGGTGACATGTAAAGATCTCCAGAGAAGGTGACATGTAACGATCTCCTGAGAAGGTGACATGTAAGAACATTGGAGAAGGTGACATGTAAGAACATCGGAGAAGGTGACATGTAAAGTTTTCCTGAGAAGGTGACATGTAAGAACATCGGAGAAGGTGACATGTAAGAACATTGGAGAAGGTGACATGTAAGAACATCGGAGAAGGTGACACGGAAGAACATCGGAGAAGGTGACATGGAAGAACATCGGAGAAGGTGACATGTAAAGTTCTCCTAAAAAGGTGACATGCAAAGATCTCCTGAGAAGGTGACATGTAAGAACATCGGAGAAGGTGACATGTAAGAACATCGGAGAAGGTGACACGGAAGAACATCGGAGAAGGTGACATGGAAGAACATCGGAGAAGGTGACATGGAAGAACATCGGAGAAGGTGACATGTAAGAATATCGTAGAAGGTGACATGTAAGAACATCGGAGAAGGTGACATGTAAAGATCTCCTGAGAAGGTGACATGTAAAGATCTCCAGAGAAGATGACATGTAAAGTTCTCCTGAGAAGGTGACATGTAAAGATCTCCAGAGAAGGTGACATGTAAGAACATTGGAGAAGATGACATGTAAGAACATCGGAGAAGGTGACATGTAAAGTTCTCCTGAAAAGGTGACATGTAAGAACATCGGAGAAGGTGACATGTAAAGTTTTCCTGAGAAGGTGACATGTAAGAACATCGGAGAAGGTGACATGTAAGAACATCGGAGAAGGTGACATGTAAGAATATTGGAGAAGGTGACATGTAAGAACATTGGAGAAGGTGACATGTAAGAACATCGGAGAAGGTGACATGTAAAGTTCTCCTAAAAAGGTGACATGCAAAGATCTCCTGAGAAGGTGACACGTAAGAACATCAGAGAAGGTGACATGTAAGAACATCGGAGAAGGGGACACGGAAGAATATCGGAGAAGGTGACATGGAAGAACATCGGAGAAGGTGACATGGAAGAACATCGGAGAAGGTGACATGTAAGAACATCGTAGAAGGTGACACGGAAGAACATCGGAGAAGGTGACATGGAAGAACATTGGAGAAGGTGACACGGAAGAACATCAGAGAAGGTGACACGGAAGAACATCGGAGAAGGTGACATGTAAGAACATCAGAGAAGGTGACATGGAAGAACATCGGAGAAGGTGACACGGAAGAATATCGGAGAAGGTGACATGGAAGAACATCGGAGAAGGTGACATGTAAGAACATCGTAGAAGGTGACACGGAAGAACATCGGAGAAGGTGACATGGAAGAACATTGGAGAAGGTGACATGGAAGAACATCGGAGAAGGTGACATGTAAGAACATCATAGAAGGTGACATGGAAGAACATCGGAGAAGGTGTCATGGAAGAACATCGGAGAAGGTGACATGGAAGAACATCGGAGAAGGTGACACGGAAGAACATCGGAGAAGGTGACATGGAAGAACATCGGAGAAGGTGACATGGAAGAACATCGTAGAAGGTGACATGGAAGAACATCGGAGAAGGTGACATGGAAGAACATCGGAGAAGGTGACATGGAAGAACATCGTAGAAGGTGACATGGAAGAATATCGGAGAAGGTGACATGGAAGAACATCGGAGAAGGTGACATGGAAGAACATCGGAGAAGGTGACATGTAAGAACATCATAGAAGGTGACATGGAAGAACATCGGAGAAGGTGACATGGAAGAACATCGGAGAAGGTGACATGTAAAGGTGTAAAATCTGCTTTTATTTCATCTTATTAGAAATGATTTGAGAACGCTGAAGCAGCAGATTTCCCATCAGGCAGACGTAGTAATGCAGCAATCATGTGAAATGGTGTTAGAAGATATTGGTGGGATGTGAAGGGAGCTGAGATTCACGTGACATCACAGAGGAAGCAGAGAATGATGTTCTCAGTTGCCATGGCAATCTCCATAGATACAAGCATGTTCTGCATCCCTGCAGGATGTCTTTTCAATAGGATTCTGCTTAAAACCCCGTCTAGAAGGAGAGAGGAGGAGTGTGGGTGGCGAGTCAAATATAGTCAGATAGGCGCTTGTACTCCTGTCCGCAATGATTTCCATGGAGGGAATTAAAGACAAATGTATCTTCTATAGAGCAACTGATCGCCATCTTGGTCAATGAGAAGAATGTCTCATCAATATGGAGCTGTATAGAGACAGAGCTTCTACACTGTCACATGAAGAGAGACAGACTTCTGGATGCCTCATAAACACTATCAGATTTTCTCCTGATTTTTTCCTTCAGATTTACCAAAACCATGAATTGCGAGGGCGGCCTGATTGCAATTAAATAGAAACTCCTAAGGTTTGACCTCATATTTTATGGTTTTGTTAAATCTGAAGGAAAAACTCAGCAGAAAATCTGATAGTGTGTATGGGGCTTTATTCCTAATGCCCACGTACACATGTACACCAGCCATAACATTATGACCACCACCTTATATTGAGCAGGTCCCCCTTATACCCTGACCCATTGAGGCATGGTCTCCACTAGACAAAGCATCACCCTGCCTCCTCCGGCTCCTTCCCATACTATATCCTGGTGCCATGCCCAGGTAAGTGATGGAAAAGAAAACATCATTCATCACACCAGGCCACCTTCTTCCATTGTTCCGTGCTCCACTTCTGTGTCTCACGTGCCCATTGCAGGTGCTTCTGCCTGTGGACACGGGTAAGCATTGACACCCTGACCGGTCTGTGACTACACAGCCCCCATACACAACAAACTGTCATAAACATTTTCTGCTTTCAACACACAATTTTGCTGCCTAATATACCTCACCCATGTTCAGCTATCACTGTAGCCAGATAATCCACGTTATTCACTTCAATTGGTTGAAATGGCATTCTCTGCATTCAGGTACATGCAGCTCCCCCACAGCCCCCCAAATACAAACCTGATCCCCATCTCCACCCAGCGATGAACAAAAGAGCAGAGGTTCTCCCCCCTCCTCATTGGCAACATGTTAATTAATTCAATATAAAAAAAACTGTCAGTGGTCATAAAGTTATGGTTAATATTAATAGTGTGTGACTATGGGGAGACCTACTCAATATTAGGTGGGTGGTCATAATGTTATGGCTGATCAACGTATGTGTAGAGCTAGTGTAAAAGGCCACCGCTATTCTGCCACATACACTGATCAGCCATACCATTATGACCACCGATCATACCATTATAACTACCTACCGTAACATTATAATCACTCACCTAATATTGAGTAGGTCCTTTTTTTGCCACCAAAACAGCCCTGAACTAGACAACAAACTGCGATGCTCTGTGTGTTCTGACATCTTTCTATCAGAACAAACATTCACTTTTTCAGCAGTTTGATCTAGAGTAGCTCCTCTATTGGATTGAACTTCCCAAGACAGCCTTCCCTTCCCTTCCCACCTCCATGAATCCGCCTTCCCTCCCCACCTCCATCAAGGAGCCTTTCCCCAACCTCCATCAATGAGCCTTTCCCCAAAATCCATCAATGAGCCTTTCCCCCATCTTCATCAATGAGCCTTTCCCCCAAATCCATCAATGAGCCTTTCCCCCACCTTCATCAATGAGCCTTCCCTCCCCACCTCCACCAATGAGCTATCCCCCCACCTCCACCAATGCACTTTCCCTCCCCACCTCCATCAAGGAGCCATCCCCCCACCTCCATCAATAAACCTTTCCTCCCTACCTCCATCAATGAACCTTCTCTCCCCACCTCCATCAATGGGCCTTCCCTCCCCATCTCCACCAATGAGCCACCCCTCACCTCCATCAACGAGCCTTCCCTCCCACCTCCATCAATGAACCGTCCCCCAAACTCCATCAAGGAGCCTTTCCTCCCCACCTCCATCAAGGAGCCTTTCCCTCACCTCCATCAATGAGCCTTTCCCCCACCTCCATCAATGAGCCTTTCCCCCAAATCCATCAATGAGCCTTTCCCCCCACCTTCATCAATGAGCCTTCCCTACCCACCTCCACAAATGAGCTATCCCCCCCCCCCCCACCTCCACCAATGCACTTTCCCTCCCCACCTCCATCAAGGAGCCATCCCCCCACCTCTATCAATAAACCTTTCCTCTCCACCTCCATCAATGAACCTTCCCTCCCCACGTCCATCAATGGGCCTTCCCTCCCCATATCCACCAATGAGCCACCCCCCACCTCCATCAATGAGCCTTCCCTCCCACCTCAATCAATGAACCGTCCCCCAAATTCCACCAAGGAGCCTTTCCTCCCCACCTCCAGCAATGAGCGTTCCCTCCCCACCTCCATCAATAAGCCTCCCCCACCTCCATTAATGAGCCTTTCCTCCCTCACCTCCATCAATGAGGCTTCCCTCACCACCTCCATCAATGAGCCATGCCCCCACCTCTATCAATAAACCTTCCCTCCCCACCTCCATAAAGGAGCCTTTCCCATCCCACCTCCCTCAATGAGACTTCCCTCTCCCACCTCCATCAAGAAGTCTTCCCTCCCCGCCTCCATCAATGAGCCTTCCCCCCACCACCGTCAATAAACCTTCCCTCCCCACCTCCATCAATTAGCCTTCCCTCTCCCACCTTCATCAATGAGACTCCCCCCACCTCCATCAATGAGCCTTCCTTCTCCACCTCCATCAATGAGCCTTCCCTCCCCACCTCCATCAAATAACCTTCACTCTCCACCTCCATCAATGAGCCTTCCCCCACTAACTTCATCAATGAGCCCTCCCTCCCCAACTCCATCAACAAGCCTTCTCTCTCCACCTCCATCAATGACCCTTGCCTCCCCGCCTCCATCAGTGAGCCTTCCCTCCCCACCTCCATCAATGAGCCTTCCCTCCCCACCTCCATCAATGAGCCCTCCCTCCCCAACTCCATCAGTGAGACCTCCCTCCCCAACTCCATCAATGAGCCTTCCCTCCCCACCTCCATCAATGAGCCTTTCCTCCCAACCTCCATCATTGAGGGTTTCCTCCCCACTTCCACCAATGAGCCTTCCCCCACCTCCATCAATGAGCCTTCAATATGTTTCCCTCCCACCTCAATCAGTGAGCCTTCCCCCACCTCCATAAATAAACCTTATCTTCCCACCTCCATCAATGAGCCTTCCCTCCCCACCTCCATCAATGGGACTTCCCTCCCCACCTCCACCAATGAGCCACCCCCACCTCCATCAATGAGCCTTCAATAAGTTTCCCTCCCACCTACATCAGTGAACCTTCCCCAACCTCCACCAAGGAGCCTTTCCTCCCCACCTCCATCAATGAGCCTCCCCCACCTCTATTAATGAGTCTTTCCTCCCCCACCTCCATCAATGAGCCTTCCCTCCCCACCTCCATCAATGAGCCATCCCCCAACCTCCATCAATACACCTTACCTCCCTACCTCCATCAATGAGCCTTTCCAATTCCACCTCCATCAATAAGCCTTCCCTCTCCCACCTTCCATCAATAAGTCTTCCATCCCGCCTCCATCAATGAGCATTCCCCCCACCTCCATCAATAAACCTTCCCCCCCAACTACATCAATAAGTCTTTCCTCCCCGTCTCCATCAATGAGCTTTCTCCCCACCTCCATGAATAAACCTTCGCTCCCCACATCCATCAATGTGCCTTTCCCATCCCACCTCCATCAACCAGCCTTCCCTCTTCCACCTCCATCAATGAGCCTTTCCTCCCAACCTCCATCAATGAGCCTCCTCCCACCTTCATAAATTAGTCTTCAATGAGTTCCCCTCCCACCTCCATCAATGAGCCTTCTCTCCCCATCTCCATCATTTATCCTTCCCTCCCCACCTCCACCAATGAGCCTCCCCCACCTCCATCAATGACACATCAGTGAGTTTCCCTCCCACCTCCATCAGTGAGCCTTTCCCCCACCTCCATCAGTGAGCCTTTCCCCCACCTCCATCAATAAACCTTTCCTCCCCACCTCCATCAATGAGCGTTCCTTCCCCACCTCCATCATTGAACCTTTCCCCCCACTTCCATCAATAAGCCTTCACTCCCGATCTCAATCAATGAGCCCCCCCCCCACTTCCATCAATGAGTCTTCCCTCCCCTTCTCCGTCAATGAGACTTCACCCCCACCCCCATCAATAAACCTTCCCTCCTCACATCCATCAATGTGCCTTCCCTCTCCCACCTCCATCAATGAGCCTTTCCTCCCAACCTCCATCAAGGAGCCTCCCCCCACTTCCATCAATGAGCCTTTAATGAGTTTCCCTTCCCCCTTCCATCAATGAGCCTTCTCTCCCCACCTCCATCAATTATCCATCTCTGGTAATAATGGTTTATCCTGGCGCTACAATGGTAAATTCAAGAAGACTGGTATGGTTGCAGCAAAAACACCGGCAGAGGTGCAAACCCTCCCCTCAAGTGATAGTAAGTAAACAATAAATGGTGTTGCGCTCCACACAAAATTAATTAAATCTAATAACAAAATTGATAAATAATCGCATAAAATCTTAAAGACGCACTCATGCGATTAAAATTACTTTAAATTATAACTACAAACTTTTGTGCTAAAATTTATACCAAGTGATTGATAGGGTGTTCAGAATATAACTTGTTCCTAGTGTTATTCATAAAAGAGAGATCTAAATGATCTATACAATCATAATAAAGTGCAAGTGAAGTGATACAAATAAAAACACAAATCCTGATAATAACACTTCAAAAGAATCGTGACATCAAACAAATGTGTGACAGTCAATGAAAGTGCATCCAAGTGCCAACGTGTGTACAGAAAACTTGTGTAAGAGAAAAATAAATACACAATAAAAGAATATAAAAAAATATGTAAAAAAATATATCAAAAAGTAAAAAGACAATAATCCAAAAAGAGGGGGTTCCTAAAAGTGTCTCTTAATTAACATAAAGGACTAGTAATTCAGTTCATGCAAAAAATAAAGTGAATCCACGCTGTGCTATGTGAAGGGTTAATCCTGTGAACAACCCCGGGATAGTTCCACCAGTGATCTTGCAGCTCCTCAAACGTGGGTGCTCACACACTGAGTGCAGTGGGTACCTTACCTCACTGCTGTCAGTTAGAGCCGGTTCACACAGCGGGCGATGCGAGGCGACACGACTCGCCTCGCTCTCGCAAGTCGCCCCCGTTCTGTACAATGGAACCGTTCTGAGAGGAGCGACTCGAGTCGCTCCGACTCAGAAAAAAGGTTCCTGTACTACTTTTGGGCGACCTCGGGGCGACTTGCATTGACTTCTATACAGAAGTCATTTGCAAGTCGCCGCCGAGGCCGCTGCAGATCCACACCTCCATCAATAGGCCTTCGTTCCCCATCTCCACCAATAAGCCACCCCCACTTCCATCAATGAGCCTTCAATGAGTTTCCCTCCCACCACCATCAGTGAACCGTCCCCCAACCTCCACCAAGAAGCCTTTCCTCCCCACCTCCATCAATGAGCATTCCCTCCCCAGCTCCATCAATGAGCCCTCCCTCCCGGCCTCCATCAATGAGCCTTCCCTCCTCACCTCCATCAATGAGCCTTTCCTCCCAATCTCCATCATTGAGTCTTTCCTCCCCACTTCCACCAATGAGCCTCCCTCTCCTCCATCAATGAGCCTTCAATATGTTTCCCTCCCACCTCAATCAGTAAGCCTTCCCCCACCTCCATCAATAAACCTTTCCTTCCCACCTCCATCAATGAGCCTTCCCTCCCCACCTCCATCAATGGGACTTCCCTCCCCACCTCCGCCAATGAGCCACCCCCACCTCCACCAATGAGCCTTCAATGAGTTTCCCTCCCACCTACATCAGTGAACTTTCCCCAGCCTCCATCAAGGAGCCTTTCCTCCCCACCTCCATCAATGAGCCTCCCCCACCTCCATTAATGAGTCTTTCCTCCTCCATCTCCATCAATGAGCCTTCCCTCCCCACCTCCATCAATAAACCTTCCCTCCCCACCTCCATCAATGCACCTTTCCCATCCCTCCTCCATCAACAAGCCATCCCTCCCCCACCTCCATCAATAAGTCTTCCCTCCCATCCTCCATCAATGAGCCTTCCCCCCACCTCCGTCAATAAACCTTCCCTCCCCACCTCCATCAATGAGCCTTCCCTCCCCACCTCCATCAATGAGCCTTTCTCCCCCACTTCCATCAATGAGCCTTCAATGAGTTTCCCTCCCACCTCCATCAGTGAACCTTCCCCAACCTCCATCAAGGAGCCTTTCCTCCCCACTCCCATCAATGAGCCTCCCCCACCTCCATTAATGAGTCTTTCCTCAGGTTCATTAGACTATGGACATAATCGCAAGGCCACCAGACTATGGGCATAATCACAAGGCCACCAGGACAATGGACAATTGGACATAATCTCAGGTCCACTAGACTATGGACATAATCGCAAGGCCACCAGACTATGGGCATAATCACAGGGCCACCAGACTTTGGACATAATCACAGGGCCACCAGACTATGAACATAATCAAAGGGTCACCAGACTATGGACAATTGGACATAATCTCAGGTCCACTAGACTATGGACATAATCGCAAGGCCACCAGACTATGGGCATAATCACAGGGCCACCAGACTATGGACATAATCACAGGGCCACCAGACTATGGACATAATCACAGGGCCACCAGACTATGGACAATTGTACATAATCTCAGGTCCACTAGACTATGGACATAATCGCAAGGCCACCAGACTATGGGCATAATCATAGGGCCACCAGACTATGGACATAATCACAGGGCCACCAGACTATGGACATAATCACAGGGCCACCAGACTATGAGCACAATGACTTTAACACTTCTGACTCTTCTTGCATATATGTAAAAATCTAAGTTTTTTTCTTAGAGAATTACTTAAAAATATATTATATATGTTTAAAGCAGAAGCCCTAGAGAATAAAATGGTATATGTTGCATATCTTTATGTTGCATGGTACTCCGGAGAGACATCAAATCATTAGTAAGATCTCATCTGGAATATGAAGTTCAGTTTTGGGCTCCAACGGGAACTGGAGAAAGTGCAGAGAAGAGCAACCAAACTGATCAGAGGCATGGAGGAGCTCAGCTATGAGGAAAGATTAAAGGAACTGCATTTTTTTCTCTCCTGAAAAGAGGAGACTAAGGGGATTTGATCTTCATGTATAAATACATAAGGGGGGATATGATCTTCATGTATAAATACATAAGGGGGATATGATCACCGTGTATAAATACATAAGGGGGGGATATGATCTTAATGTATAAATACATAAGGAGGTGGGGGGGGGGGGATATGATCACCATGTATAAATACATAAGGGGGATATAATCTTCATGTATAAATACATAAGCAGGGATATGATCTTCATGTATAAATACATAAGGGGGATATGATCACCATGTATAAATACATAAGGGGGATATGATCTCCATATATAAATACATAAGGGGGGATATGATCACCATGTATACATAAGGGGGGATATGATCACCATGTATAAATACATAAGGGGGGATATGATCACCATGTATACATAAAGGGGGATATGATCACCATGTATAAATACATAAGGGGGGATATGATCTCCATGTATAAATACGTAAGGGGGATATGATCACCATGTATAAATACATAAGGGGGGATATGATCTCCATATATAAATACATAAGGGGGATATGATCACCATGTATACATAAAGGGGGATATGATCACCATGTATAAATACATAAGGGGGGATATGATCTCCATGTATAAATACGTAAGGGGGATATGATCACCATGTATAAATACATAAGGGGGGATATGATCTCCCTGTATAAATACATACAGGGATATGATCTCCATGTATAAATACATAAGGGGGGTATGATCACCATGTATAAATACATAAGGGGGGTATGATCTCCATGTATAAATACATAAGGGGAGATATGATCTCCATGTATAAATAAGGGGGGATATGATCTCCATGTATAAATATATAAGGGGGATATGATCTCCATGTGTAATTAGATAAGGGGGGATATGATCTCCATGTATAAATACATAAGGGGGATAGGATGACCATGTATAAATACATAAGGGGGGATATGATCTCTACGTATAAATATATAAGGGGGATATGATCACCATATATGAATACATAAGGGGGGATATGATCTCCATGTATAAGTACATAAGGGGGGATATAATCACCATGTATAAATACATAAGGGGGATATGATCTCCATGGAAGACCATTAGTTGTGGAAACCTTCCTGTGGACACAGCAGATCTGTTTGCTCTTTTAGGGATGATCGTTTATACCTCACCAAGAGACTGGACACCTCATGGCGATCGCATTAACACTCCAAGCAAGCAGATCTGCATACATGGGAACCATAGCATAACCATATAAAATGATGGCCCACTGAGCCATGATAGAGTACAGCTCGTGTCATTGGTAGCGGTGGGCACACGATTGTGTTCAGAGCCATGTAAGTAGTGTACAAATTGTGAGACACTTTGTGTCTTACAAGACGCTTGCCGCATGGCTCTGCACACATCACTACTGGAATTCTATACGAATATATACATGTGTGTGATCGGTGGATTCTGAAGCCACCACCTTCCTTTGTTTTTTCATGTTTACAGTATAAATAGAAGCAGTAGTGTATTCTATGGTACGATTCTGCTAAGCTCAATGTGATCCCAGCGTCTGTCTGTGTTACTTGGAGACATACAAGCACGCATTCCCGGCATTATACAAGAGAGTTATGAATTGTGTTTATTAGGGCACAGAATTATTTTCTTATAGGAGAAGCTTTAATTAATCCAGAACAGGGGCTTAGATGCTGGAAGGATCCGGCATTAAAACATGGAGGAAGCCCTTCCTGGAGGCACAGGAGCAAGGAGAGAGGACAGCAGGAGCAGGCCAGCACTACTGGGAGATCTCCTGAGAGTCACCCGGGTGGGCTGGTGAGTGTCAGTCTGGAGGACTGTGGTAGAGAAGATAGCCAGGAGGGCTAGTAAAGGGACAGTTACTGCCAGGTGGGTTGGCAGAGCTTGAAGAGATGGCACTGATCAGTAGCCTAAGGAGGAAGAGTGCAAGCTGGACACTGTAGGGGCCTCGGGTTCCTGCCTGTAATGGACCATTGCCTCTAATCTGACTGAGTGACTGTTAGACATGTGTGCCATCAATAAATTTGTTTCGTTTCGTTTTGTACTAAAATTAATTCGTATTTCGTAATTCAGTTTGATTCTGATTCAATTCAGATTCACACGAAATATGAATTTTCATTCGATTCGTAAACTTTCCGTAAAATAACGAAAGTTCGTTATGATGAATTTATCATTATGAGGGGTTCCCACCATCCCTGTGCTGTGCTGACTTCCTCTGATTGGTGAATAAAACACTAGTCATGTTTCTGTTGTAACAGAATTTGGATTATAAATTTCGAAATTCTTTAACGAAATTTCGTATTTTGTATAAAATTTGTAAGCATAGAAATTCCCATAGTGTTCCCACCATCCCTGTGCTGAGTTCCCGGCTCTGTACACCCGCTGTGCCCATTATGAGGAGTTCTCACGATCCCTGTGCTGAGTTCCTGGGTCTGTACCCCCGCTGTGCCCATTATGAGGGGTTCTCACAATCCTTGTGCCGAGTTCCCGGATCTGTATGCCCGCTGTGCTCATTATGAGGGGTTCCCACCATCCCTGTGCTGAGTTCCCGGGTCTGTATGCCCGCTGTGCTCATTATGAGGGGTTCCCACCATCCCTGTGCCAAGTTCCCGGATCTATACACCCGCTGTGCCCATTATGAGGGTTCCCACCATCCCTGTGTTGAGTTCCCGGGTCTGTACGCCCGTTGTGCCCATTATGAGGGGTTCCCACCATCCTTGTGCTGTGTTCCCGAGTCTGTACACCTGCTGTGTCCATTATGAGGGTTTCTCACCATCCCTGTGCTGAGTTCCCGGGTCTGTATGCCCGCTGTGCCCATTATGAGGGGTTCCCACCATCCCTGTGCCGAGTTCCTGGGTCTGTATACCCGCTGTGCCCATTATGAGGGTTTCTCACCATCCCTGTACTGAGTTCCCGGGTCTATATGCCCGCTGTGCCCATTATGAGGGGTTCCCACCATCCCTGTGCCGAGTTCCCGGGTCTGTATACCCACTGTGCCCATTATGAGAGGTCCTCACCATCCCTGTGCTGAGTTCCTGGGGTTTTAACTTTTTTAACTTTTCTGGGAGACCCAGAGTGCTCTGCTCTAAGAGAGGAGCAAGATGGAGGATGGTGCATGAGTGTACCCAACGCTGACCTGTTGCCTGACATGCAGGAGGTGACATTGGTGGACACCGACATCTGGTTGGAGCATCAAGGGGCATTCACCCTTGCGTTGATCAAAGAAATGGAGGAGCTGGAGGTCTACTGTGGTGGTCAGTGCCTGGATCCGGTGTTGACACTGCTACGAACCACTTACTAAGCAGCTCATCTACAGTGTGAATCTCCAATCAGGTCTATGCCAGGAACAACTGGAGCAGGCCTTGAAGTGGCTGTTAAAGGTGGGATTGAATCTGAGGCTGAATGTGACATCGTAGAAGGAAGCTGGAAATCTGGAGCTGGTACCTGTAAGTACTGCCCAGCAGGAGTCAGAAGCTGTCCTTGAAAAGCTGGCTGTGCCTGTACACTCTGTCAGCCCCACC
This sequence comes from Lithobates pipiens, assembly GCF_037356315.1. Lineage (NCBI taxonomy): Eukaryota > Metazoa > Chordata > Amphibia > Anura > Ranidae > Lithobates > Lithobates pipiens. The sequence goes on from NW_027507788.1 coordinate 153,557, forward strand.
TGGAAGTTACCAGTGTTGGAAGACAGCTTGTCTTCAGGTGAGAAAGTGGGGAGCAGCAGTGGTGGGTGCATATACTGGGCATTGCCCAGTCTGCAGGCAGAATTTGGGCTCTTGGATGAAGAAGTTGAGTGGTCATCCCATAGGAGCTCAGAGGAGGAGTGAGGAAACTCCCAGGAGAATGTAGAAGTGCTGTCCAAGGAAACGGGTGTACCAGACTCAGCTGAAGGGACCAGAGGGGCCGTGCAGATCCCAGTCTGTGTGAAGCGGAAGGTCTAGAACAGACCATCCAGAACCCAGACCAGAGCTGCTGAGTACAGGCTATGGGTAGTGAAGTCGCCAAAGCCATTGTTCTCCTTGGGAAAGGCAAGCCTCGGGAACTGCAAAGGTTTTTAAGATTCCAGAGGGTGGTGCAACAGAGACTAGCTCTAGGGTGGGGTCTGGACTATCCCTATGATCCCCACCGACATCATGGACATCATGGAGGACTCTCGGGTACAGTGGGAGGATGACATGGTGTGGGACTATATGCATATCCCTAAGTACTTGCGGGGATCACAAAACAAAGAAGCCTGGATCCGGTTTGAGGACATTTGGCTGGAGTTGCGCCTGTGAAGAGCCATTTACAGGGACAAGGTGGTGGTTGTTGAGGCTGGACAGCCCACCAGGAGCCACTCTGTCGCTGTCAGAGGACCTGAAAGCAGCCTTAAAAGACTGTCCAGTACTACCTGTGAAGGGACTGATGTGAATTGTTCAGCTCACAGGTAACAGAGATGGACAGCGGTAAAGGGGGTGCCTCCTCTGTTGTTCTTCTTTGGGTGAGGCTTAGTATCCTGCTACACTACTTTGCTAAAAAAAAAAAATGGAGGGGCTCCTCCTACCAGAGACTTTTTGAAAAATATTTTTTTGCTTGTTTGTTTCTGCCTGCAGGCTTATAAACCCCCTGCTGGCAGAATGTACAGAAAGATAGTAAGTTAGTGAAAGGAAGGTGTTTCTTCTTCTGTTCTGCAGGTATCGCTATGGATGGCTGTCCCCCTGCTTCGTAATGGACTCTGAGGTTCGACAGTTTGTTGGGCTTTGGGAGGGCTTTCCTCTAGGTGGAGGTGCTCCAGCTGAAGTGTCTGTTTTATATTGTGCCTATTATGACAGCCACAGGGACCTGTAGTTAGGATATGTGTGTGATGTATATATTGTTCTTTGAGAAAAAAAAGTATATCTTTGATACCGCTATTTATTTTTACATCGTCCCTTTCAAGTTGTTTCATTTTCTCCTCCCTGTTATTGTTTTTATGGGATGCCTTATTTGTTTTTTTCCTTGGCTCAGATGTGTTTTTCCCAGCTGATGGGGACTGTTTTTTTAAGGGGTGGGGGGGGGGGGGTAGAGCATCCTCTAGTTGTGCTAGGTGTTAGTTTAGGCAAATTTCTTTAGCTCAGTGCTAAGCCTGAGCTGTGAATCCGGTTCAGGGTTCAGTGACTCAGAGCTGAATGACTCATGCTAGCAGCCTCTCTGGTGCTTCCCGCTGTTTGCTGGGATATTGGAGAATGTTCTAGACATAGTGAGTGGAGGTTAGGAGGAGCTGCTTGGCATATTTATGAGGGCCTCAGCCAATCCACAGTAAAGGGCTGGTGGGGGGCAGACCACCTCATAAATAAGCATGAGTCATGCCAGCAGGGGGAGTCGGTGGAAGATGGAGATGGAGTGCTGAGGAGGCTGTCAGTGGCCCTCAAGGCTGCCCCCTAGTCTGCAGGGGGTGACCTTGGGCTGAGGGGCTTGAAGGATCCTGTCATAACACAGAGGCAGAGGGATGGAAAACCCTATAGAGTGTATGAGGGTTATGTGGGTAGATGGAGAAGAGAAGGGTTCACTAATAAATAGGGGATGAGGTCTGGAGCAGAGGGATGGAAAACCATGAAATCCTACAGAGTGGAGGAGGGCCATGTGGGTAGATGGAGAAGAGAAGGGTTCACTAATAAATAGAGGATGAAGTGCGGAGCAGAGGGATGGAAAACCATGAAATCCTATAGAGTGGAGGAGGGCCATGTGTGTAGATGGAGAAGAGAAGGGTTCACTAATAAATAGAGGATGAAGTGCGGAGCAGAGGGATGGAAAACCATGAAATCCTACAGAGTGGAGGAGGGTCATGTGTGTAGATGGAGAAGAGAAGGGTTCACTAATAAATAGAGGATGAAGTGCGGAGCAGAGGGATGGAAAACCATGAAATCCTACAGAGTGGAGGAGGGCCATGTGTGTAGATGGAGAAGAGAAGGGTTCACTAATAAATAGAGGATGAAGTGCGGAGCAGAGGGATGGAAAACCATGAAATCCTATAGAGTGGAGGAGGGCCATGTGTGTAGATGGAGAAGAGAAGGGTTCACCAATAAATAGAGGATGAGGTGCGGAGCAGAGGGATGGAAAGCAAGGGAATCCTACAGAGTGAATGCCATGTACCAATAAAGAGGGGGTGAGCTCAGCAGTTTACATTACATGCCTAGAAAGCAGGGCTTACACACCACAATCTGCATGTACACTAGTGACAGCTAGAAAAAATGACAGTTGTGGTATAATCAGGACTGGACTGGGACAGAAATTTAGTCCTGGACTTCATCCAGACCGGCCCACTTATATTTTGAGTGTCCCATCAGCAGCCCCCTTACATCAGAGTGTCCCATCAGCAGCCCCCTTACATCAGAGTGTCCCATCAGCAGCCCCCTTACATCAGATTGTCCCATCAGCAGCCCCCTTACATCAGAGTGTCCCATCAGCAGCCCCCTTACATCAGAGTGTCCCATCAGCAGCCCCCTTACATCAGAGTGTCCCATCAGCAGCTCCCTTACATCAGATTGTCCCATCAGCAGCCCCCTTACATCAGAGTGTCCCATCAGCAGCCCCCTTACATCAGAGTGTCCCATCAGCAGCCCCCTTACATCAGAGTGTCCCATCAGCAGCCCCCTTACATCAGATTGTCCCATCAGCAGCCCCCTTACATCAGATTGTCCCATCAGCAGCCCCCTTACATCAGATTGTCCCATCAGCAACCCCCTTACATCAGATTGTCCCATCAGCAGCCCCCTTACATCAGATTGTCCCATCAGCAGCCCCCTTACATCAGATTGTCCCATCAGCAGCCCCCTTACATCAGAGTGTCCCATCAGCAGCCCCCTTACATCAGAGTGTCCCATCAGCAGCCCCCTTACATCAGAGTGTCCCATCAGCAGCCCCCTTACATCAGAGTGTCCCATCAGCAGCCCCCTTACATCAGAGTGTCCCATCAGCAGCCCCCTTACATCAGAGTGTCCCATCAGCAGCCCCCTTACATCACAGTGGCCCACTGAGTCATCGGCCCACCGGGAAACTCCCGGTAGACCCTATGGCCAGTACATGCCTGGGTATAATATAAAGCATGTATAAAGGATCGATAAGACCTATGATCTGACAGTTTTGGTATAGTAATAATAAATAGCCATCAGGGTATCCTCTACAAAATGCACCAACATAGAGCCAGCTTGGTTCCTACGCATGGGCAGATCTCTATTATATGTGATTGACTGAAAAGTGTTTTCAGGAATATGACAGTTGGGCTATTTTAATATCTGGTGACCATAAAGTTTAAGGTTCTGACCAGTTGTATGTAGAAAGCATAGAGATGCTGCAATGAGCAATATCCTTTACATAACATAGACAGCCGATTGGGAAATATAGGCAAGCTGTCATCTAACTCGTTGTTGTGGGGACCATTATCCCCAGACATTCCTTGGCATTAGCTATGGAAGTTTGGAGAATCTTCTAAACTTAGTGGGTGGGGGTTAGGTGGAGCTACCATGCATATTTATGAGGCCTCAGGTAATCCGCAGTAATGGGCTGCCAGCAGGGCAGGACTTACCATTGGGCTTGACTGGGCTCAAGCCCATGGGCCCCGCCCAATAGGGGGCCCCGCAGAGATACATAGCCAAGTGTACTCGGCTCGGCTCCGCTCACAGTCCCAGCCTATGATGGACATAACACAGGGACTGGGCGTGACTGTGAGCCAAGCCGAGTACTCTCAGCTACTCTCAGCTACTCTCGGCTCCGATCGGGACTGCGAGAGGACCCGAGAGCCGCGAGAGGACCCAAGAGCCGTCAAGAGAACCCAAGAGCCGGTGAGAGCCCCCGAGAGAACCCGAGAGCCGGCGAGAGCCCCGAGAGCTGCCAAGATACATAGGACTCTGTATCTCGGTGGCGCCATTTTTAAACGTCAAGACTGCAATGACAAGGCTGCAAATGACACTGGGGCAAGGCTGCAAATGACAAGGCTGCAAATGACACTGACAAGGCTGCAATGACACTGGACAAGGCTGCAGATGGACACTGATGAGGCTGCATTGATGGGCATTTAAATGTAAGTTTTTTTTCCCATAAACTTCCCTCCTAAAAGTTTTTTTCCTTAAAATTCCCTCCTAAACTTGTGGTGCGTGTTATACGCTGGCGTGGGTTGTAAGCTGATAAATACGGTAATGTATAGACGGTAGGGCCCGAAAGTGACTCAAGCCCAGGGGCCCCCACCACCCTAAGTCCTGCCCTGGCTGCCAGCGGACTGAGTTCATCTCATAAATAGACATGAGCCATGAAAGGGGGCAGTCGAGAGGAAGATGGATATGCAGTGTTGAGGAGGCTGTCGGGGGCCCTGGGGGGTACTCCCTAGTCTGGGGCGGGGGGGGGGGAGGGGTGTCCTACCTTGCCCGGGGGTTTGGGTACTGGAGAGAACCTGCCAAAAACATAAGGAAGGAATCTCTCCTGGAGGCACGGAGCAAGGAGAGGACAGAGTGAGTAGTTCAACACTGGTGGGGATCAGCAAAGGGGGGAGGGTGCCACATGTAGCCAGTCTCTCTAGAAGACAGCAGTGGGCTTAAGTCTTCAGTCCTTCCCTTGAGAGATCTCCTGAGAGTCAGCCAGGTAGCCTGGCGAAGAGTCAGTCGGGTGGACTGGTGTGAAGAGACAGCCAGGAGGGCTATTGAAAGAGGCAACTGCACCCAGGAGGGCTGGAATTGCCTGAAGAGGTGGTGCTGCCTGGGATCAGTGACCACAAAGGAAGCAGAAGGGAAAGTTACATGCTGTGTACCTCCACATCTGCTACCGTTAGGGGACTGTGAGTTCTTGCCTGTAATAGGCTGCTACTGAACTGACAAGGAGCAATGTGCTTTGTCCTTGGCACCAGCGGTGCTCCATAGGCGTTCAAGGGGCTACGCAAGTACGCACGCAAAAAGATGCCATGCCGTGCTTGTGCTGGTGTGCTTGGGGGACAGGAGGGCCACACTGGGGCAGAGATTCTGTCATCTCTGCAGGGGCAGGCTGAGAGGTGGTTGACGCCACACCAGCTTAAGCCAGGAATGGTGGTTTGCGACAATGGCACCAACCTCCTCTCTGCCCTCTGACAGGGACAACTGACCCATGTGCCCTGTGTGGCTAATGTCCTTAACGTCCTTAACTTTGTAGTGCAGCAGTTCTTGGGCAGGTACCCGGGCTTACAGGATGTCCTAAGGCAGGCCAGGAAAGTCTGTATGCATTTCCACTGGTCATATAATGCCAGGTCTCGGCTGGCTGACCTCCAAAAGGAATTGAACCTGCCCAAGAACCGCTTAAGCTGTGACATACCCACCAGGTGGAACTCAACGTTGGCCATGCTGCAGAGGCTGCACACACAGCAGAGGGCCATCAATGAGTACCTGTGCGACTACGGCACCAGGACAGGGTCTGGGGAACTTGTTTTTTTTCCCCACGCCATGAGGAGGAGGAGGAGGATTGTATCAGCATAAAGGTGGAGTCTGGCACTCAGAATCAGCAGCAGTCTTTTAGGGATCATTTACAGTCCCAAGAAACCTGTGGACTTGTATGTGGCTGAGAGGAGGTGGCTGTGGATCATGTCGTCCTTAGTGACCCAGAGGACTCTGGACCGAATGCCTCAGCTAAACCTACGCTGCATGGCCTCCCTGATACTGCAAAGCCTGCGGAAGGATCCTCATATTCAGCGGATCAAGGAGAGGGATCATTACTGGCTGGCAACTCTTCTTGACCACAGTACAAGGGTAAGGTTGCGGACCTTATATTGATGTCGCAGAGGGAGCAGAGGATGAGACATCTTCAGGAGGCCTTATAGAAAGGTCTGTGCAACGTGTTCCCAGAGACTGGGAGGTTACAAATTCTTGGTCCTGGACAACGTGTTGCTGAGGCTTCGGTCAGTCACAGAAGGAGCGGTGGAGAATGTGGCCGTCTGACCGATGCGTTCAGACAATTTTTTAGTCTGCAACCCCAAGGTATGATCTGTTCCAGCAACCATCGCCAGTGTCTGATTTACATGGTACAGGAACACCTAGGGGCAAGGTCAGACTTGGACACCTTTCCCAGCAAAAATCCTCTGGCTTACTGGGTCTTGAGGATGGATCACTGGCCAGAGCTTGCACAGTATGCAATTGAGCTACTGGCCTGTCCTGCATCCAGCATTCTTTCAGAACGCACATTCAGTGCTGCTGGAGGGTTTGTAACTGATCATAGGGTGCGCCTGTCCACCAACTCAGTTGATTGACTGACCTTCATAAAGATGAATCGGTCTTGGATCACCGCCAGCTACCAAGCACCTGAAGCTGATGTAACCAAATAATTTTTTTTGAAATGTCAGATCCCTTCAAGACTGCCTATTCTGATGCTGAGTGACTATCCTGTTACGCTGACTGACTATCCTATTCTTCCTCAATGATCCTGCTGATAGCTTGGAATAACATTTTTGGTTCCGGGCACCCCCACCAGTGGCTAAGGCCCAATTTTTCTGCCCCTGTTTAACAGGGGCGTGTAATTGCAATTTTAGATGCAATACTTTGCCGCAGGGCTCATTCCTGAGCTCCAACTACAGTTTCTGTGAGGTGTTGCAGTGTTGTGGCACCAGTGCCTAAGGCCCAATTTTTGTGCCCCTGTTCAACAGGTGCATGTAATTACAATTCTTGATATAATATTTCACAGCAGGGCCCCTTCCAGCGCCCACCAAGAGTAACTGTGAGGACTTACAGTGTTATGGCACCACCACCACCACCACTAAGGGCCCAATTTTTCTACCACTGTTCAACAATGACATGTAATTACAATTCTTGATATAATAGTTCACAGCAGAGCGCTCCAGCGCCCACCAAGAGTCACTTTGAGGGCTTACATTGTTGTGGCAACACCAACACCTTAGGCCCAAATTTCTGCAGAGCATATAGGGCAGGCCCCTACTTTCAAACATCCAACTTACAAATGTCTCCTACTTGCAAACGGAAGGAGACAACAGGAAGTGAGATGAAAAAATGAAAAGTCGGATGGAAAAAAACATGTTACAGGGGTGATAACCCTTCCCTATGTTTTCCAAAAAGCTTAAAAATAGATTTTTTGACTGCAGCTACACTTTAAAAATGTACCAGTTCAAAATTGCAAACAGATTCTACTTAACGACAAACCTACACAGTCCCTGTCTTGTTTGCACCGCCTGTATACTGCTGTTCGGTGTATATAGGGCCTGGGGCCCCACGCCTTTCCTTTTTTTAATTTGGTACGGGGTTTCCCTTAATATCTGTACGAGACCCAGAGGGGCTGGTAATGGGCAGGGGGGGCTACCCATGCCATTTTTCTCAATGATTTTCATGTGTATTGCCGGAATCAGACATTACATTAAAACTGCAAGCAGTTTTAAATGACTTTTTTTTCCTTTGCTCCTTAAAAAAACATCAGTTTTTATAACAGTTTTTTGCATTGATACATGTCCCCTGGGGCCGGGTCCCCAAACCATTTTTAGGACAATAACTTTAAAATTAGCACTTTTGATTTCGAACGTTCGAGTCCCATAGACTTGGGGTTCTAAAGTTCACGCAAATTTTTGGTCCATTCGCAGATTTTGGTGCGAATCGAACCGGGGGGGTGTTCGGCTCATCCCTACTCAACACACAGCCATTAATGTCTAAACTGCTGGCAACAAAAGTTAGTACACTCCTAAGTTAAAATGTCCAAATTGGGCCCAATTAGGCATTTCTCCTCCCCGGTGTCATGTGTCTCAGGTGAGTGGGGAGCAGGTTTGTTAAATTTGGTGTTATCGCTCTCACTCTCTCATACTGGTCACTGGAAGTACAACATGGTACCTCATGGTAAAGATCTCTCTGAGGATCTGAAAAAAAGAATTGTTCTACATAAAGATGGCCTAGGCTATAAGAAGATTGCCAAGATCCCGAAAATGAGATGCAGCACGGTGGCCAAGACCATACAGAGGTATAACAGGACAGGTTTCCCTCAGAACAGGCCTCACCATGGTCCACCAAAGAAGTTGAGGTCACATGCTCAGCGTCATATCCAGAGGTTGTCTTTGGGAAATAGACGTATGAGTGCTGCCAGCATTGCTGCAAAGGTTGAAGGGGTGGGGGGTCAGCCTTTCAGTGCTCAGACCATATGCACATTGTATCAAATTGGTCTGCATTTCCCAGAAGGAAGCCTCTTCTAAAGGTGATGCACAAGAAAGCCTGCAAACAGTTTGCTGAAGACATGCAGACTAAAGACAAGTGAGGCCCGCAATGGAAAATACAGAAAAGAAAAAGTAGTGCAGGGCCAGGCATTACAGTGTGTTTAGGGGAGACAATGCATGGGTTAATATGAAGAGATAAGAGGGGAGGAGACAGTGAGTAAAGTCCAAGGGGGAGTGTTACTATATAAGGAGGAGGCAGGGCTGGGCTGGGGAACAGAAAGTTGTGGAGAAAGAAAGGAGGGGGCAGTTTTTCCCACCCGCCCTCCCTATATGTTATATGTGTCTGTGTTTCTTGGTTAATGTGTTTTGTTTCTTTCAGGAGCATGGCAGCTGTGGATTGGCGATGCTTTGTTGGTCTTTGACGGTGGCATTAAACATATGTGATGGAAAGGGGTGGGGGGCTCATCGGTAGTATGTGCCCCACCGGTGTATTCCAGCGAAAGGTTAGCTGGAATACTATAATGGTTGCACTGCGGGAAGGGGGTTGTCTCCGAGCTGATTATCCGCCGGAGGCCTATCATGTGAAAAATTGGCCCCGCAGTGTATTGGTGGAATATGTGTTAAGAGTTTGGGGGGCCGTCAAAGACCAACAGACTGGAGTTAAACAAGGCGAGGTGATATTTTGGTATATATTTGAAATTGGAGTTATTTATATGATGTGAATAATAAATAGGCTTCTATGGCCATTTATACTCCATAATGAAGGTGTGGTCTCATCATTTTAGAAGGGTAAGAAATGGGGATGTTGGAGTACAAGTGGTATAGCAGTAAGAGGCAGGTTGGGTACCTCTGAACTACACTGGTCATAGATTACTGGAGCCATGCCCTGTGGTCTGATGAGACCCAGATAAATTTATTTGGTTCAAATGGTGTGAAGCTTGTGTGGCGGCAACCAGGTGAGGAGTATAAAGACAAGTGTGTCTTGTCTACAGTCAAGTATGGTGATTATTGGAGGAATCTAGGGGTCTCCGCATTGAAGATTGAGGAATCTGAGGTCTTGACATTTCTGAGTTAGGGAATCTGGGGGTCTCTGCATTGACGATTATTGGAGGAATCTGGGGGTCTTTACATTGAAGATTATTGGAGGAATCTGGGGGTCTTGACATTGATGATAACTGGAGGAATCTGGGGGTCCCAGCATTGATGATAATTGGAGGAATATGGAGGTCTCTGCATTGAAGATTATTGGAGGAATCTGGAGGTCTCAGCATTGATGATAATTGGAGGAATTTGGGGATCTTTGCGTAGCACCCTCTACCAATAGGTATGGGCTAGCATAGAATTTTTGCTAGGTAGTCTGTCAGTACAGGAAAATTTAGGCAGGCCTATGCTTCAAGCTAGGCCTGTCTGTTTTGATCTGGGGGCAGGGAGTGGTTAGAGTAGCAGTGGGTGTGATCACCTGTGCTCTAGTTCTGAGGCGCCTCCCCTGCTTCCAGGGAGAATGTTCTGGAAGAGGGGCAGGGCCTGATACTGGAGTGCCAGGCAGCTCATGTGGGAGCCCTGACCAATTCCCAACTGGAATTGGCAGGGGGCGGGCCTCCTATATAAGCTGAGGTAACATGCCACTGGGGGAAGTAGTTGGCCGGGTGAAGTGAAGAATTGAATACTAGACAGCAGCAGGAGGGCAGCCCCATCTGGGCGGGGTGTGCTGATCATAGGAGGAGGCCAAGGGAGAGCTGTGAGGGAACTTTGCCTTTACACAGTCATTGGCAATGTCCTTATCATTACACGGTCATTGATAAGGAACTAATGGAGATGAGGGGCAGGTGAAGCTGTTGGAACGTATGTGTAAGAGTCCAGGGCTTAGTACGCATGCACCAATGGCGAGACATTTGAAGTTGGCCTGTCTCTCCAAGAAATTGGGCCCTAAGTTCATTGGACCCTTCTCTGTCTTGTCCCAATTCAACCCTGTTGTCTACAAACTCAAACTGCTCTCACCCTAATCTACCCTGTCTTCCATGTCTCCCTCTTGAAGCTTGTGGCTCCGAACCCCTTTGGGGAATGTGGAGCCCGTCTTCCGGCTCCCTCTATGATTAAAGGGATTAAGGAGTATGAGGTAGAGGCCATCCTGGATTGCTGTAGAAGGGGCAGCGGATGCCAATTTCTGGTACAGTGGAGGGGTTACGGACCTGAAGAGAATTCCTGGGAACCTGAGTCACATATCCACGCTCCAGATCTTCTCTGGCAGTTCTTTCAGCAAGCTTTATGCCTTTGGGGGGCTCTGTAAGAGTCCAGGGCTTACTACACATGCACCAATGGTGTGTTGCCGCAAGAGGAAATCCGTGCCAACTGAGCATGCGCCAATGATCCCTCAAGGTGCAAACCCGCACTTGCGCAGAAGACTTGATGGAAAAGGGCAGGAAAATACCCAGGACGTGCATAGGAAGTGACCTCAACCTGATGGAAAAAGGCGGGAAAATACCCAGGAGGCGCACAGCAAATTACATAACCTGATAGAAAAAGGTGGAAAATCCCCAGAAGGCGCACAGGAAGTGACCTCAAACTTCCCTATATAAGCCCAGCCCAGTGTCAGAAGCCATGAAACAGACTGAGACAGAAGTACAATCAAATCACACTTGTTTATTAATAAAAATAAAAAGGTAAATAGAAAAAGCGTAGTCAAGCATAGCCAGAGTCCAGTAGCCAGATCGGGTAGTCAGCCAGTCCAAAGTTCATTAACCAGATCGGGTAATCAGCCAGGCCAGAAGTCAGGGATCCAAGGAGAGCAACTGCAAGCAGGATAAGACGCCAGGAGGGATATCAGCAAGCCAGCCTTGAAACAAACAGCAGGAGATGGTTCCTTGTGATGTGACCAACGTGAAGGCAATGGAAAAGTGAGCTGGAAGGCTTTAAATAGGCAGGTCAGACGAGCATCATCAGGAACAGCTGGTAACTGTCGAAAGAGATAAGAGCTGGCAATTAGCCGACAGCTGAGCGGCCAGCCCAGAGGAGGAAGGGATAAGCCAGCCCTGACACCCAGACACTGCCAAATTGCTGGATTATCTTCAGCCCCCCCTTTGTTCCTGTGGTAGTGTGTGATCTGTCTGAACCTGTTGTGACCTGGAAACCTATTTGACTACTCTTGATTGCTGCTTGCCATTGACCTCAGATTTGTACCTTAGCCATTCTACTTCTTTGCCCCTTTTGTACTCAGCTGCCAGATTGGAACTGACCCCAGCTTGGATCTTGACCATTCTTCTTCGGATTAACCCTTTTATGCTTCCTTGTACAACTGGACATGACCATGGCTCGGATCTCGGACTAAGGCACACCTGGATTACAAGACCATCTATGATCGAAGATGGCAGAAAAACCTGGATCTTCAACCAGGAGACAAGGTTTGGCTGTCTATCAAGCATTTAAAGTGGGCCTGTCTCTCCAAGAAGTTGGGCTCTAAGTTCATTGGGCCCTTCCCTGTCCTGTCCCGATTCAACCCTGTTGTCTACAAACTCAAACTGCTCTCACCCTGATCTTCCATGCCTCCCTCTTGAAGCCTGTGGCAGCGAACCCCTTTGGGGAATGTGAAGACCGTCCTCTGGCTCCCTCTATGATTAAATGGATTGAGGATTACGAGGTGGAGGCCATCCTGGATTGCCATAGAAGGGGCTGCGGACGCCAATTTCTGGTACAGTGAAGGGGTTACGGACCTGAAGAGAATTCCTGGGAAGCTGAGTCACATATCCACGCTCCAGATCTTCTCTGGCAGTTCTTTCAGCGAGCTTTATGCCTTCGGGGGGCTCTGTAAGAGTCCAGGGCTTACTACACATGCACCAATGGCGTGTTACTGCAAGAGGAAATCCCTGCCAACTGAGCATGCTCCAAAGATCCCTCAGGGTTCCAACCCGCACTTGCGCAGAAGACTTGATGGAAAAGGGCAGGAAAATGCCCAGGACGTGCATAGGAAGTGACCTCAACCTGATGGAAAAAGATGGGAAAATCCCCAGAAGGAGCACAGGAAGTAACCTCAAACTTCCCTATATAAGCCCAGCCCAGACACTGCCAAATTGCTGGATTATCTTCAGTCCCCCTTTGTTCCTGTGGTAGTGTGTGATCTGTCTGAACCTGTTGTGACCTGGAAACCTATTTTACTACTCTTGATTTCTGCTTGCCATTGACCTCCGATTTGTACTTTAGCCATTCAACTTCTTTGCCCCTTTTGTACTAAGCTGCCAGATTGGAACCGACCCCGGCTTGGATCTCAACTATTCTTCTTTGGATTAACCCTTTTATGCTTTGTTGCCCAACTGGACTTGACCTCAGCTCAGATCTGGGACTAAGGCTTGCACGGTGCTCTGTACCCCTGCCACTCGGTGTCCACCAAGTCTCTGTCTCCATCTACAGAGGCTTTAAGGACCTGAAGTGCAAGGGAGGCCTCCCCATTACTTCAGTCTCACATCAGGTACGTGGCCCTCATGAAAGTATGGTCTGGTTAAGTTCTCCATGAAGGACTCAGGGCAGAGAAAGATCGGTGAGTATACCACAACGAAGGGCTGGATGTACCAGGAAGTCTGTGAGGGAACTTCACTTCTACATGGTCATTAGTGAAGTCCTCATCATTCATGGTCAATGAAGAGGAGTCCTGGATCAGAGGAGAGACTGTTGTGTCAAATCAATGTGGTCCGAGGGCACAAGATTTGCAAGCTGGGAACAGTAGTCCATCGCCCAAAATGTGCTTTTAATTTACTAGGCCTCCAGGGAGAGGTGCTGCAGGCCTCTGGCCTAGTAGCAGTGAGCAACCAGAGCCAGCTTGAGGAACTATTCAGAGTGGGTCCTTCTTGCTTACAGAAGAAGATGTGACATATTACATTACATTGATAACCACAGGAGAAGTTTGTGCAGGAGGAGAGGATTTCTGAGAACATCACCCTTACATGGTCAAGAGTGATGTCCTCATCCTTACACGGTTATGGGTGAGGGAGTTCTGGAAGTAATAGTCTGCGGGAGTTATGCAGAGGAGGAGCAATAGTCTGCATGGTGATGCAGAGAAAGGACTGTGGCTTTTACAAATGCGCATTATTCCTTCAGGCTCAAACTAAAGTGCTAATCAGTAAGATCTCAAAAATATGATGGCAATGTGAACTATCCTATGGGCATCCCATATACCCCTTTCCCCAACCAAGTTGTACCCTACAATAAACAAAAACAAAACAAAGTAAATGACTGTTCATTGTCTCTGCAAGTGATAAATGGAAGTCTGGCAGCGGGGTGATTTGGTGGATGTTTGTTACTAGTGGCAACTACACCGCTACATACATCTGCATTGATGATTAGTGGAGGAATCTGGGGTCTCTGCATTGAACATTAGTGGAGGAATCTGGGGACTTTACATTGATGATTATTGGAGGAATCTGGGGGTTTCGGCATTGAAGAATATTGGGGGAATCTGAGGGTCTGTGCGTTGATGATTATTGGAGGAATCTGGGGGTCTCGGCATTGAAGAATATTGAAGGAATCTGAGGGTCTCTGCATTAAAGATTATTGGAGGTATCTGGGGTCTTTACATTGATGACTATTGGAGGAATCTGGGGGTTTTGGCATTGAAGAATATTGGAGGAATCTGAGGGTCTCGGCATTGATGATTATTGGAGGAATCTGGGGGTCTCGGCATTGATGATTATTGGAGGAATCTGGGGGTCTCGGCATTGAAGAATATTGGAGGAATCTGAGGGTCTCTGCATTAAAGATTATTGGAGTAAACTGGGGGTCTCTGCATTGATGATTAATGGAGTAAACAGGGGGTCTCGGCATTGATGATTATTGGAGGAATCTAGGGGTCTTTACATTAAAGATTATTGGAGGTATCTGGGGTCTTTACATTGATGATTACTGGAGGAATCTGGGGTCTTTACATTTATGATTAAAAGAAAAAGAAAACACTGCGCTACAATGTAGAAACGTGATAAGCAGCTAACACTCAAGCAAATAAAGCTGAACAAAGTGGTGGATAATTAGTGTAGCGCTAAATGTTGTATACACAAATATGTGAAAATGTGATAAAACACACAACAAAAAGATGCACAATATGATATAATTTACATAAAAGTGCAAAACCAAAACAGAGAACTGGGTGAGTGTAATTTGGACTGAAGGAATTGACTCCAATGTACCCTATAATAAAGTAGTTAGCATAAACACAAATGTGCGAATATAAATATTCCAGTAGGGTGGTGCCAAACACTAAAAGAATCTGGAAAGAGCAACACAGATGGTAGGAGCTGGAACTAGTTGTCTGAAGTCATATTAACACCAACTATTCAAGGATAAAAAGATGGGTACTCTTACCGATATACGACTGTGGGTCATTAAGGCTTAAAATCACAATCTGGTGCCGAGTGTAGGTTATGATTGAATAGATCCTTGGTGGGGGGTCCTCAATTCTCTGTCTTCCGGGCTCCAGAGGAGCAAACACTCTGAAGTGGGCGTATCTAGGATAAGTTCTCTTTTTCTCCTCCAATGCTCGAGGTAAAAATATGAGGAAAAAGGAACAGAGGGGCTCCAAATGGTGCAGGTCAAAAAAACCAATAGGTTTATTGCATTATGTCATAAATTATAAATGACACGCAAAAAAATGTAAAAGTGATCATGAAATGATAAAACATCAATAAAAGCAATGTAGGTTACAGGAAAGCTTTCGGGAATATTTATATTCGAACATTTGTGTTTATGCGGACTACTTTATATCATATTGTGCATCTTTTTGTTGTGTGTTTTATCACATTTTCACATATTTGGGTATACAACATTTAGGGCTATGCTAATTATCCACCACCTTGATGATTATTGGAGGAATTTGGGGGTCTCGACACTGAAGATTATTGGAGGAATCTAGGGGTCTCTGCATTGAAGATAATTCAAGGAATCTGGGGGTCTTGGCATTAAAGATTATTGGAGGAATCTGGGGGTCTCGGCATTGAAAATCATTTGAAGAATCTGGGGTCTCGGCATTGAAAATCATTTGAGGAATCTGGGGGTCTCGGCATTGATCATTATTGGAGCAATCTGGGGGTCTCGACATTGAAGATTATTGGAGGAATCTGGGGGTCTCTGCATTGAAGATAATTCAAGGAATCTTGGGGTCTCTGCATTAAAGATTATTGGAGGAATCTGGGGGTCTCGGCATTGAAGATTATTGGAGGAATCTGGGGTCTCTGAATTGACGATTATTGGAGGAATCTGGGGTCTCAGCTTTGATGATTATTGGCAGAATCTGGGGTCTTTACATTGATGATTAGTGGAGGAATCTGGGGGTTACAGTATTGATGATTATTGGAGGAATCTGGGGGTCTCAGCATTGATTATTGGAGAAACCTTGGGGTCTCTGCGTTGGCGATTATTGGTGGAATCTGGGATCTTCACATTGATGATCATTGAAGGAATCTGGGGGTCTCTGCATTGAAGATTATTTTAGGAATCTGGGTCTCGGCATTGAAGATTTTTGGAGGAATCTGGGGGTCTCGGCATTGAAAATTATTGGAGTAATCCGGGGGTCTTGGCCTTGAAGATTATTGGTGGAATCTGGGGGTCTCGGCCTTGAAGATTATTGGAGGAATCTGGGGGTCTCTGCATTGATGATTATTGGAGGAATGTGGGGGTCTTGGCAGTGAGGATTATGGGAGGAATCTGAGGGTCTTGGCATTAAAGAATATTGGAGGAAACTTGGGGTCTCGGCAGTAAAGACTATTGGAGGAATCTGGGGGTCTCTGCATTGAAGATTATAGGAGGAATCTGTAGATTTCAGCCTTGAAGATTATTGGTGGAATCTGGGGGTCTCTGCATTGATAATTGTTGGAGGAATATGGGGGCATTGAATATTATTGGAGGAATCTGGGGGCCTCGGCATTGAAGATTATTGGAGGAATATGGGGTCTATGTATTGATGATTACTGGAGAAATCTGGGGATCTCTGCATTGATGATTATTGGAGGAATCTAGGGGTCTCTACATTGAAGATCATTTGAGGAAACTGGGGGTCTCAGCATTGATGATTACTGGAGGAATCTGGGATCTCGGCATTGATGATTATTGGAGCAATCTGGGGGTCTCAGCATTGATGGTTATTGGAGTAATCTGGGGGGCTCAGCACTGCTGATTATTGGAGGAATCTGGGGGTTTTGGCATTGATGTTTATTGAAGGAATTTGGGGGGTTCTCGGCATTGGTGATTATTGGCAGAATCTGGAGGTTACGATATTGATGATTATTTAAGGAATCTGTGGTCTTTACATTGATGATTACTGGAGGAATCTGGGGGTCTCAGTATTGATGATTATTGGCGGAATCTGGGGGTCTCAGTATTGATGATTATTGGCGGAATCTGGGGGTCTCAGCATTGAAGATTATAGGAGGAATTTGGGGGTCTCGGTATTGAAGGAATCTGGAGATTTCAGCCTTGAAGTTTTTGGTGGAATCTGTGGGTCTCTGCATTGATAATTGTTGGAGGAATCTGGGGTTCTCTGCATTAAAGATTATTGGAGGAATCAAGGGGTGTCTGCATTGAAGATTATTAGAGCAATATGGGGGTCTCCGCATTAAAGATTATT
Source organism: Lithobates pipiens (assembly GCF_037356315.1). Classification (NCBI taxonomy): domain Eukaryota; kingdom Metazoa; phylum Chordata; class Amphibia; order Anura; family Ranidae; genus Lithobates; species Lithobates pipiens. The sequence continues at coordinate 170,606 of NW_027507788.1, forward strand.
GGAGGGATCTTGGGGTTACAGTATTGATGATTTTTGGAGGAATCTGGGGGTCTCGGCATTGAAGATTATTGGCAGAATCTGGGATCTTCGCATTGAAGATTTTTGGAGGAATCTGGGGGTCTCTGCATTGATGATCATTGGAGGAATCTGGGGGTCTCTGCATTGAAGATAATTAGAGGAATCTGGGGGTCTCTGCACTGAAGATTACGGGAGGAATCTGGGGGTCTCTGTATTGAAGATTACCGGTGGAATCTGGGGGTCTTGGCATTGAAGATTACCGGTGGAATCTGGGGGTCTTGGCATTGAAGATAATTAGAGGAATCTACGGGTCTTTGCATTGAAGATTATTGGAGTAATCTGGGGGTCTTGGCATTGATGAATATTGGAGGAATCTGGGGATCTTGGCATTGTAGAATACTGGAAGAATCTGGGGGTCTCTGCATTAAAGATTATTGGAGGAATCTAGGGATCTCGGCATTGAAGATCATTGGAGGAATCTGGAGGTCTCAGAATTGATGATTATTGGTGGAATCAGGGGGTTTTGGCATTGATGATTATTGAAGGAACATGGGAGTCTCTTCCTTTGAAGATTAGTAGAGGAATCTGGGGGTTCTGCATTCAAGATAATTGGAGGAATCTGGGGGTCTCAACATTGTAGATTATTTGTGGAATCTGGGGGTCTCAACATTGTAGATTATTTGTGAAATCTGAGGGTCTCAGCATTTTAGATTATTTGAGGAATCTGGGGGTCTCAGCATTGATCAATATTGGTGGATTCAGGGGGTCTCGGCATTGATGATTATTGGAGGAATCTGGGGTTCTCGGCATTGAAGATTATTGGAGGAATCTGGGGTTCTCTGCATTGAAGATTATTGGATTAATCTGGGGGTCTCGACATTGAAGATTATTGGAGGAATCATGGGGTCTAGGCATTGATGATTATTGGAGGAATCTGGGGTCTAGGCATTGATGATTATTGGAGGAATCTGGGGTCTCTGAATTGACGATTATTGTAGGAATCTGGGGTCTCGGCTTTGATGATTATTGTCAGAATCTGGGGTCTTTACATTGATGATTAGTGGAGGAATCTGGGGGTTACAGTATTGATGATTATTGGAGGAATCTGGGGGGTCTCAGCATTGAAGATTATTGGAGGAATCTGGGGGTCTCGGCATTGATTATTGGAGGAATCTTGGGGTCCTTGCATTGGCGATTATTGGTGGAATCTGGGATCTTCGCATTGATGATCATTGAAGGAATCTGGGGGTCTCTGCATTGAAGATTATTTTAGGAATCTGGGTCTCGGCATTGAAGATTTTTGGAGGAATCTGGGGGTCTCGGCATTGAAAATTATTGGAGTAATCCGGGGGTCTCGGCCTTGAAGATTATTTTAGGAACCTGGGGGTCTCTGCATTGAAGATTATTTTAGGAATCTGGGTCTCGGCATTGAAGATTTTTGGGGGAATCTGGGGGTCTGGGCATTGAAAATTATTGGAGTAATCCGGGGGTCTTGGCCTTGAAGATTATTGGTGGAATCTGGGGGTCTCTGCATTGAAGATTATTGGAGGAATCTGGGGGTGTCTGCATTGATGATTATTGGAGGAATGTGGGGGTCTTGGCAGTGAAGATTATTGGAGGAATCTGAAGGTCTTGGCATTAAAGAATATTGGAGGAAACTTGGGGTCTCTGCAGTAAAGACTATTGGAGGAATCTGGGGGTCTCTGCATTGAAGATTATAGGAGGAATCTGGAGATTTCAGCCTTGAAGATTATTGGTGGAATCTGGTTGTCTCTGCATTGATAATTGTTGAAGGAATATGGGGGCATTGAATATTATTGGAGGAATCTGGGGGTCTCGGCATTGAAGATTATTGGAGGAATATGGGGTCTATGTATTGATGATTACTGGAGAAATCTGGGGATCTCTGCATTGATGATTATTGGAGGAATCTAGGGGTCTCTGCATTGAAGATCATTTGAGGAAACTGGGGGTCTCGGCATTGATGATTACTGGAGGAATCTGGGATCTCGGCATTGATGATTATTGGAGCAATCTGGGGGTCTCAGCATTGATGGTTATTGGAGTAATCTGGGGGTCTGAGCACTGCTGATTATTGGAGGAATCTGGGGGTTTTGGCATTGATGTTTATTGAAAGAATTTGGGGGGTTCTCGGCATTGGTGATTATTGGCAGAATCTGGAGGTTACGATATTGATGATTATTTAAGGAATCTGTGGTCTTTACATTGATGATTACTGGAGGAATCTGGGGGTCTCAGTATTGATGATTATTGGCGGAATCTGGGGGTCTCTACATTGAAGATTATTGAAGGAATCTGGAGATTTCAGCCTTGAAGATTATTGGTGGAATCTGTGGGTCTCTGCATTGCTAATTGTTGGAGGAATCTGGGGTTGTCTGCATTAAAGATTATTGGAGTAATCAAGGGGTGTCTGCATTGAAGATTATTAGAGCAATATGGGGGGTCTCCGCATTAAAGATTATTGGAGGGATCTTGGGGTTACAGTATTGATGATTTTTGGAGGAATCTGGGGGGTCTCAGCATTGAAGATTATCGGAGGAATCTGGGGGTCTCGGCATTGATTATTGGAGGAATCTGGGGGTCTGTGCATTGGACATTATTGGAGGAATCTGGGAGTCTCAGCATTGAAGATTATTGGCGGAATCGGGAATCTTCGCATTGATGATCATTGAAGGAATCTGGGGGCCTCTGCATTGAAGATTATTTTAGGAATCTGGGGTCTCGGCATTGAAGATTTTTGGAGGAATCTTGGGGTCTCGGCATTGAAGATTATTGGAGGAATCTTGGGGTCTTGGCATTGACGGTTATTGGAGGAATCTGGGGATCTCGGCATTGTAGAATACTGGAAGAATCTGGGGGTCTCTGCATTAAAGATTATAGGAGGAATCTAGGGATCTCGGCATTGAAGATCATTGGAGGAATCTGGGGGTCTCTGCATTGATGATTATTGGAGGAATCAGGGGGTCTTGGCATTGAAGATTATTGGAGGAATCTGAGGGTCTCGGCATTGAAGATAATTAGAGGAATCTGGGGGTCTCTGTATTGAAGATTACCGGTGGAATCTGGGGGTCTTGGCATTGAAGATAATTAGAGGAATCTACGGGTCTTTGCATTGAAGATTATTGGAGTAATCTGGGGGTCTTGGCATTGATGAATATTGGAGGAATCTGGGGATCTTGGCATTGTAGAATACTGGAAGAATCTGGGGGTCTCTGCATTAAAGATTATTGGAGGAATCTAGGGATCTCGGCATTGAAGATCATTGGAGGAATCTGGGGGTCTTGGCATTGATGAATATTGGTGGAATCAGGGGGTTTTGGCCTTGATAATTATTGAAGCAATATGGGGGTCTCTTCCTTTGAAGATTAGTAGAGGAATCTGGGGGTTCTGCATTCAAGGTAATTGGAGGAATCTGAGGGTCTCAACATTGTAGATTATTTGTGGAATCTGAGGGTCTCAGCATTTTAGATTATTTGAGGAATCTGGGGGTCTCAGCATTGATGAATATTGGTGGATTCAGGGGGTCTAGAGCATTGATGATTATTGGAGGAATTGGAGGGCTCGGCATTGATTATTATTGGAGGAATCTGGGGTTCTAGGCATTGAAGATAATTGGAGGAATCTGGGGTTCTCTGCATTGAAGATTATTGTATTAATCTGGGGGTCTCGACATTGAAGATTATTGGAGGAATCTTGGGGTCTAGGCATTGATGATTATTGGAGGAATCTGGGGGTCTCTGCATTGAAGATTATTGGAAGAAACTGGGGTCTTTACATTGATGATTATTGGAGGAATCTGGGGTCTTGACATTGAAGATTATTGGAGGAATCTGAGGGTCTCAGCATTTTAGATTATTTGAGGAATCTGGGGGTCTCAGCATTGATGAATATTGGTGGATTCAGGGGGTCTAGAGCATTGATGATTATTGGAGGAATTGGAGGGCTCGGCATTGATTATTATTGGAGGAATGTGGGGTTCTAGGCATTGAAGATAATTGGAGGAATCTGGGGTTCTCTGCATTGAAGATTATTGTATTAATCTGGGGGTCTCGACATTGAAGATTATTGGAGGAATCTTGGGGTCTAGGCATTGATGATTATTGGAGGAATCTGGGGGTCTCTGCATTGAAGATTATTGGAAGAAACTGGGGTCTTTACATTGATGATTATTGGAGGAATCTGGGGTCTTGACATTGAAGATTATTGGAGGAATCTGAGGGTCTTGGCATTGATAATTTTTGGACGAGTCTGGGGATCTCTGTTTTGAATATTATTGGAGGAATCTGGGATCTTTACATTGATGATTAGTGGAGGAATTTGGGGGTCTCGGCATTGTTGATTATTGGTGGAATCTGGGGGTCTTGGCAGTGAAGATTATTGGAGGAATATGGGGTCTCTCTATTGATGATTACTGGAAAAATCTGGGGATCTCTGTATTGATGATTATTGGAGGAATCTAGGGGTCTCTGCATTGAAGATCATTTGAGGAAACTGGGGGTCTCGGCATTGATGATTACTGGAGGAATCTGGGATCTTGGCATTGATGATTATTGGAGGAATCTGGGGGTTTTGGCACTGATATTTATTGAAGGAATTTGGGGTTCTCGGTATTGGTGATTATTGGCAGAATCTGGGGTCCTTACGTTAATGATTACCAGAGGAATCTGGAGGTTACGATATTGATGATAATTTAAGGAATGTGTGGTCTTTACATTGATGATTACTGGAGGAATCTGGGGGTCTCAGCATTGAAGATTATAGGAGGAATTTGGGGGTCTCTGCATTGAAGATTATTGAAGGAATCTGGAGATTTCAGCCTTGAAGATTATTGGTGGAATCTGTGGGTCTCTGCATTGATAATTGTTGGAGGAATCTGGGGTTCTCTGCATTAAAGATTATTGGAGTAATCAAGGGGTGTCTGCATTGAAGATTATTAGAGCAATATGGGGGTCTCCGCATTAAAGATTATTGGAGAGATCTTGGGGTTACAGTATTGATGATTTTTGGAGGAATCTGAGGGTCTCGGCATTGAAGATTATTGGCGGACTCTGGGATCTTCGCATTGAAGATTATTGGAGGAATCTGGGGGTCTCTGCATTGATGATCATTGGAGGAATCTGGGGGTCTTGGCATTGAAGATTATTGGAGGATTCTGAGGGTCTCTGTATTGAAGATAATTAGAGGAATCTGGGGGTCTCTGCACTGAAGATTACAGGAGGAATCTGGGGGTCTCTGTATTGAAGATTACCGGTGGAATCTGGGGGTCTTGGCATTGAAGATAATTAGAGGAATCTACGGGTCTTTGCATTGAAGATTATTGGAGTAATCTGGGAGTCTTGGCATTGATGAATATTAGAGGAATCTGGGGATCTCGGCATTGTAGAATACTGGAAGAATCTGGGGGTCTCTGCATTAAAGATTATTGGAGGAATCTAGGGATCTCGGCATTGAAGATCATTGGAGGAATCTGGAGGTCTCAGAATTGATGATTATTGGTGGAATCAGGGGGTTTTGGCATTGATGATTTTTGAAGGAACATGGGAGTCTCTTCCTTTTAAGATTAGTAGAGGAATCTGGGGCTTCTGCATTCAAGATAATTGGAGGAATCTGGGGGTCTCAACATTGTAGATTATTTGTGGAATCTGGGGGTCTCAACATTGAAGATTATTTGTGGACTCTGAGGGTCTCAGCATTTTAGATTATTTGAGGAATCTGGGGGTTTCAGCATTGATGAATATTGGTGCATTCAAGGGGTCTCAGCATTGATGATTATTGGAGGAATTGGGGGGGCACGGCATTGATTATTATTGGAGGAATCTGGGGTTCTCGGCATTGAAGATTATTGGAGGAATCTGGGGTTCTCTGCATTGAAGATTATTGGAATAATCTGGGGGCCTCGACATTGAAGATTATTGGAGGAATCTTGGGGTCTAGGCATTGATGATTATTGGAGGAATCTGGGGGTCTCTGCATTGAAGATTATGGGAAGAATCTGGGGTCTTTACATAGATGATTATTGGAGGAATCTGAGGTCTCTGCATTGAATATTATTGGAGGAATCTGGGATCTTTACATTGATGATTAGTGGAGGAATTTGGGGGTCACGGCATTGAAGATTATTGGAGGAATCTGGGGTCTCTGCATTGAAGATCATTTGAGGAAACTGGGGGTCTCGCCATTGATGATTACTGGAGGAATCTGGGATCACGGCATTGATGATTATTGGAGGAATCTGGGGGTCTCTGCATTGATGATTATTAGAGGAATCTGGGGGTTTTGGCACTGATGTTTATTGAAGGAATTTGGGTTTTTTGGCATTGGTGATTATTAGCAGAATCTGTGGTCCTTACATTAATGATTAGCAGAGGAATCTGGAGGTTACGATATTGATGATTATTTAAGGAATGTGTGGTCTTTACATTGATGATTACTGGAGGAATCTGGGGGTCTCAGTATTGATGATTATTGGCGGAATCTGGGGGTCTCTGCATTGAAGATTATTGAAGGAATCTGGAGATTTCAGCCTTGAAGATTATTGGTGGAATCTGTGGGTCTCTGCATTGCTAATTGTTGGAGGAATCTGGGGTTGTCTGCATTAAAGATTATTGGAGTAATCAAGGGGTGTCTGCATTGAAGATTATTAGAGCAATATGGGGGGTCTCCGCATTAAAGATTATTGGAGGGATCTTGGGGTTACAGTATTGATGATTTTTGGAGGAATCTGGGGGGTCTCAGCATTGAAGATTATCGGAGGAATCTGGGGGTCTCGGCATTGATTATTGGAGGAATCTGGGGGTCTGTGCATTGGACATTATTGGAGGAATCTGGGAGTCTCAGCATTGAAGATTATTGGCGGAATCGGGAATCTTCGCATTGATGATCATTGAAGGAATCTGGGGGCCTCTGCATTGAAGATTATTTTAGGAATCTGGGGTCTCGGCATTGAAGATTTTTGGAGGAATCTTGGGGTCTCGGCATTGAAGATTATTGGAGGAATCTTGGGGTCTTGGCATTGACGGTTATTGGAGGAATCTGGGGATCTCGGCATTGTACAATACTGGAAGAATCTGGGGGTCTCTGCATTAAAGATTATAGGAGGAATCTAGGGATCTCGGCATTGAAGATCATTGGAGGAATCTGGGGGTCTCTGCATTGATGATTATTGGAGGAATCAGGGGGTCTTGGCATTGAAGATTATTGGAGGAATCTGAGGGTCTCGGCATTGAAGATAATTAGAGGAATCTGGGGGTCTCTGTATTGAAGATTACCGGTGGAATCTGGGGGTCTTGGCATTGAAGATAATTAGAGGAATCTACGGGTCTTTGCATTGAAGATTATTGGAGTAATCTGGGGGTCTTGGCATTGATGAATATTGGAGGAATCTGGGGATCTTGGCATTGTAGAATACTGGAAGAATCTGGGGGTCTCTGCATTAAAGATTATTGGAGGAATCTAGGGATCTCGGCATTGAAGATCATTGGAGGAATCTGGGGGTCTTGGCATTGATGAATATTGGTGGAATCAGGGGGTTTTGGCCTTGATAATTATTGAAGCAATATGGGGGTCTCTTCCTTTGAAGATTAGTAGAGGAATCTGGGGGTTCTGCATTCAAGGTAATTGGAGGAATCTGAGGGTCTCAACATTGTAGATTATTTGTGGAATCTGAGGGTCTCAGCATTTTAGATTATTTGAGGAATCTGGGGGTCTCAGCATTGATGAATATTGGTGGATTCAGGGGGTCTAGAGCATTGATGATTATTGGAGGAATTGGAGGGCTCGGCATTGATTATTATTGGAGGAATCTGGGGTTCTAGGCATTGAAGATAATTGGAGGAATCTGGGGTTCTCTGCATTGAAGATTATTGTATTAATCTGGGGGTCTCGACATTGAAGATTATTGGAGGAATCTTGGGGTCTAGGCATTGATGATTATTGGAGGAATCTGGGGGTCTCTGCATTGAAGATTATTGGAAGAAACTGGGGTCTTTACATTGATGATTATTGGAGGAATCTGGGGTCTTGACATTGAAGATTATTGGAGGAATCTGAGGGTCTTGGCATTGATAATTTTTGGACGAGTCTGGGGATCTCTGTTTTGAATATTATTGGAGGAATCTGGGATCTTTACATTGATGATTAGTGGAGGAATTTGGGGGTCTCGGCATTGATGATTATTGGTGGAATCTGGGGGTCTTGGCAGTGAAGATTATTGGAGGAATATGGGGTCTCTCTATTGATAATTACTGGAAAAATCTGGGGATCTCTGTATTGATGATTATTGGAGGAATCTAGGGGTCTCTGCATTGAAGATCATTTGAGGAAACTGGGGGTCTCGGCATTGATGATTACTGGAGGAATCTGGGATCTTGGCATTGATGATTATTGGAGGAATCTGGGGGTTTTGGCACTGATGTTTATTGAAGGAATTTGGGGTTCTCGGCATTGGTGATTATTGGCAGAATCTGGGGTCCTTACGTTAATGATTACCAGAGGAATCTGGAGGTTACGATATTGATGATAATTTAAGGAATGTGTGGTCTTTACATTAATGATTACTGGAGGAATCTGGGGGTCTCAGCATTGAAGATTATAGGAGGAATTTGGGGGTCTCTGCATTGAAGATTATTGAAGGAATCTGGAGATTTCAGCCTTGAAGATTATTGGTGGAATCTGTGGGTCTCTGCATTGATAATTGTTGGAGGAATCTTGGGTTCTCTGCATTAAAGATTATTGGAGTAATCAAGGGGTGTCTGCATTGAAGATTAGTAGAGCAATATGGGGGTCTCCGCATTAAAGATTATTGGAGGGATCTTGGGGTTACAGTATTGATGATTTTTGGATGAATCTGGGGGGTCTCAGCATTGAAGATTATCAGAGGAATCTGGGGGTCTCGGCATTGATTATTGGAGGAATCTGGGGGTCTCTGCATTGGAGATTAATGGAGGAATCTGGGGGTCTCAGCATTGAAGATTATTGGCGGCATCTGGAATCTTCGCATTGATGATCATTGAAGGAATCTGGGGGCCTCTGCATTGAAGATTATTTTGGGAATCTGGGGGTCTCGGCATTGAAGATTTTTGGAGGAATCTGGGGGTCTCGGCATTGAAGATTATTGGAGGAATCTTGGGGTCTTGGCATTGACGGTTATTGGAGAAATCTGGGGATCTCGGCATTCTAGAATACTGGAGGAATCTGGGGGTCTCTGCATTAAAGATTATAGGAGGAATCTAGGGATCTCGGCATTGAAGATCATTGGAGGAATCTGGGGGTCTCTGCATTGATGATTATTGGAGGAATCTGAGGGTCTCGGCATTGAAGATAATTAGAGGAATCTAGGGGTCTTTGCATTGAAGATTATTGAAGTAATCTGGGGGTCTTGGCAGTGATGAATATTGGAGGAATCTGGGGATCTTGGCATTGTAGAATACTGGAAGAATCTGGGGGTCTCTGCATTAAAGATTATTGGAGGAATCTAGGGATCTCGGCATTGGTGATTATTGGCAGAATCTGGGGTCCTTACGTTAATGATTACCAGAGGAATCTGGAGGTTACGATATTGATGATAATTTAAGGAATGTGTGGTCTTTACATTGATGATTACTGGAGGAATCTGGGGGTCTCAGCATTGAAGATTATAGGAGGAATTTGGGGGTCTCTGCATTGAAGATTATTGAAGGAATCTGGAGATTTCAGCCTTGAAGATTATTGGTGGAATCTGTGGGTCTCTGCATTGATAATTGTTGGAGGAATCTGGGGTTCTCTGCATTAAAGATTATTGGAGTAATCAAGGGGTGTCTGCATTGAAGATTAGTAGAGCAATATGGGGGTCTCCGCATTAAAGATTATTGGAGGGATCTTGGGGTTACAGTATTGATGATTTTTGGATGAATTTGGGGGGTCTCAGCATTGAAGATTATCAGAGGAATCTGGGGGTCTCGGCATTGATTATTGGAGGAATCTGGGGGTCTCTGCATTGGAGATTAATGGAGGAATCTGGGGGTCTCAGCATTGAAGATTATTGCCGGCATCTGGAATCTTCGCATTGATGATCATTGAAGGAATCTGGGGGCCTCTGCATTGAAGATTATTTTGGGAATCTGGGGGTCTCGGCATTGAAGATTTTTGGAGGAATCTGGGGGTCTCGGCATTGAAGATTATTGGAGGAATCTTGGGGTCTTGGCATTGACGGTTATTGGAGAAATCTGGGGATCTCGGCATTCTAGAATACTGGAAGAATCTGGGGGTCTCTGCATTAAAGATTATAGGAGGAATCTAGGGATCTCGGCATTGAAGATCATTGGAGGAATCTGGGGGTCTCTGCATTGATGATTATTGGAGGAATCTGAGGGTCTCGGCATTGAAGATAATTAGAGGAATCTAGGGGTCTTTGCATTGAAGATTATTGAAGTAATCTGGGGGTCTTGGCAGTGATGAATATTGGAGGAATCTGGGGATCTCGGCATTGTAGAATACTGGAAGAATCTGGGGGTCTCTGCATTAAAGATTATTGGAGGAATCTAGGGATCTCGGCATTGAAGATCATTGGAGGAATCTGGGGGATTCAGCATTGATGATTATTGGTGGAATCAGGGGGTTTTGGCATTGATAATTGTTGAAGCAATATGGGGGTCTCTTCCTTTGAAGATTAGTAGTGGAATCTGGGGGTTCTGCATTCAAGATAATTGGAGGAATCTGGGGGTCTCAACATTGTAGATTATTTGTGGAATCTGAGGGTCTCAGCATTTTAGATTATTTGAGGAATCTGGGGGTCTCAGCATTGATGAATATTGGTGGATTCAGGGGGTCTCGGCATTGATGATTATTGGAGGAATTGGGGGGGCTCGGCATTGATTATTATTGGAGGAATCTGGGGTTCTAGGCATTGAAGATTATTGGATTAATCTGGGGGTCTCGGCATTGAAGATTATTGGAGGGATCTTGGGGTCTAGGCATTGATGATTATTGGAGGAATCTGGGGGTCTCTGCATTGAAGATTATTGAAAGAATCTGGGGTCTTTACATTGATGATTATTGGAGGAATCTGGGGTCTCGACATTGAAGATTATTGGAGGAATCTATGGGTCTTGGCATTGATAATTATTGGAGGAGTCTGGGGGTCTCTGCATTAAATATTATTGGAGGAATCTGGGATCTTTACATTGATGATTAGTGGAGGAATTTGGCGGGTCACGGCATTGAAGATTATTGGTGGAATCTGGGGTCTTGGCATTGAGGATTACTGGAGCAATCTGGGGGTCTCGCCATTGATGATTATTGGAGGAATCTGCGTGTCCCGGTACTGCTGATTATTGGAGAAATCTGGGGGTTTTGGCATTTATGATTATTGAAGGAATTTGGGGGTCTCAGCATTGATGATTATTGGCAGAAACTGACTTTACATTGATGATTAGCAGAAGAATTTAGAGGTTACAATATTGATGATTATTTAAGGAATCTGGGGTCTTTACATTGATGATTACTGGAGGAATCTGGGGTCTTTACATTGATGATTAAAAGAAAAAGAAAACACTGCGCTACAATGTAGAAATGTGATAAGCAGCTAACACTCCAGCAAACAAAGCTGAACAAAGTGGATCTCGGCATTGAAGATTATTGGTGGAATCTGGGGGTCTCTGCATTCATAATTGTTGGAGAAATCTGGGAGCATTCATAATTGTTGGAGAAATCTGGGGGTCTCGGAATTGAAGATCATTTGAGCAAACTGGGGGTCTCGGCATTGATGATTACTGGAGGAATCTGGGGGTCTCGGCATTGATGATTATTTGAGGAATCTGGGGATCTCTGCATTGATGATTATTGGAGGAATCTAGGGGTCTCTGCATTGAAGATCATTTGAGTAAACTGGGGGTCTCGGCATTGATGATTACTGGAGGAATCTGGGATCTCGGCATTGATGATTATTGGAGGAATCTGGGGGTCTTGGGATTTATGATTGGAGGAATTTGGGGATCTCTGCATTGATGATTATTGGAGGAATCTAGGGGTCTCTGCATTTAAGGTCATTTGAGGAAACTGGGGGTCTCGGCACTGCTGATTATTGGAGGAATCTGGGGGTTTTGGCATTGATGATTACTGGAGGAATCTGGGGGTCTCGGTATTGATGATTATTGGCATAATCTGGGGGTCTAAGTATTGAAGATTATAGGAGGAATCTGGGGGTCTAAGCATTGAAGATTATAGAAGGAATCTGGGGGTCTCAGCATTGAAGATTATAGGAGGAATCTGGAGATTTCAGCCTTGAAGATTATTGGTGGAATCTGCGGATCTCTGCATTGATAATTGTTGGAGGAATCTAGGGGAATTGAATATGATTGGAGGAATCTGGGGGTCTCAGCACTGAAGATTATTGGAGGAATCTGGGGGCCTCTGCATTGATGATTATTGGAGGAATCTGGGGGCATTGAATATTATTGGAGGAATTTGGGGGTCTCGGCATTGAAGATTATTGAAGGAATCTGGGGGCCTGTGCATTGATGATTATTGGAGGAATTTGGGGGTCTCTGCATTGAAGATTATTAGAGCAATCTGGGGTCTCGGCATTGATGACTATTGGCAGAATCTGGGGTCTTTACATTGATGATTATTGGAGGAATCTGGTGGTCTCAGCATTGAAGATAATTGGAGGAATCTTAGGTCTCGGCATTGATGATTATTGGCGGAATCTGGGATCTCCTCATTGATGATTATTGGAGGAATCTGGGGTCTCTGCATTGAAGATTATTGGAGGATTCTGGGGTCCCTGCATTGATGAATACTGGAGGAATCTGGTGGTTTCCGCATTGATCGTTACTGGAGGAATCTGGGGGGCTCGGCATTGATGATTATTGGGGAATCTGGGGGTCTCGGCATTGATGATTATTGGAGGAATCGGGGGGTCTCAACATTGATGAATACTGGAGGAATATGGAGGTCTCGTCGATGAAGATTATTGGAGGAATCTGGGGGTCTCTGCATTGAAGATTAGTGGAGGAATCTGGGGTCTTTACATTGATGATTAGTGGAGGAATCTGGGGGTCTCGTCATTGAACTTTATTGGAGGATTCTGGGGGTCTTGGCATTGAAAATTGCTGGAGGAATCTTGACGTCTCAGCATTGATAATTATTGGAGGAATCTGGGGATCTTGGAATTGATTGAATGGAATTGAATTTGGGGCCTTTACATTGATGATTAAGGAGGAATCTGGGGGTCTCGACACTGAAGATTATTGAATGGTATCTGGAGTATTTGTATCGATGATTACTGGAGGAATCTGGGGGTCTTGGTATTGATGATTCTTGGAGGAATATGGGTGTCTCAGCATTGAAGATATTGGAGGAATCTGGGGGTCTCGGCAATGAAAATTATTGGAGGAATCTGGGGTCTCTGCACTGATGATTATTGCAGGAATCTGGGGGCATTGAAGAATATTGGAGGAATCTGGGGGTCTCTGCATTAAAGATTATTGGAGGAATCTAGGGGTGTCTACATTGAAGATCATTTGAGGAAACTGGGGGTCTCGGCATTGAAGATCATTTGAAGAATCTGGGGGTCTGAGCATTGATGATTATTGGTGGAATCTGGGGGTCTCGGCATTGATGATTATTGATGGAATCTGGGGGTCTTGGCACTGCTGATTATTGGAGGAATCTGCTGGTTTTGGTATTGATGATTATTGAAGGAATTTGGGGGTCTCGGCATTGATGATTATTGGCAGAATATGGGGTCCTTGCATTCATGTTTAGCAGACGAATCTGGGGTCTTTACATTGATGATTATTGGAGGAATCTGGGGGTCTCAGTATTGATGATCATTGGAGGAATCTGGGGGTCTCAGCATTGAAGATTAAAGGAGGAATCTGGGGGTCTCAGCATTGAAGATTATTTAAGGAATCTGGGGGCCTCTGCACTGATGATTATTGGAGGAATCTGGGGACATTGAAGATTATTAGAGGAATCTGGGGGTTTCTGTATTGAAAATTATTGAAGGAATCTGGGGTCTCTGTATTGATGATAATTGGAGGAATTTGGGGTTCTCTGCATTGAAAATTAGTAGAGGAATCTGGGGGTCTCGGCATTGAAGATTATTGGCAGAATCTGGGGTCTTTACATTGATGATTATTGGAGGAATCTGGGGGTCTCAGCATTGATTATTGGAGGAATCTGGTGGTCTTGGCATTGATTATTGAAGGAATCTGAGATCTCGGCTTTGATGATTATTGGCAGAATCTGGGGTCTCTGCATTGATGATTATTGGAGGAATTTTGGGGTCTTGGCATTGAAGATTATTGGAGGAATCTGGGAGTCTCCGCATTGATGATTATTGGATAAATCTGGGGTCTCCGCATTGAAGATTATTGGAGGATTCTGGGTTCTGTGCATTGATGATTATTGCAGGAATCTGGGGGTCTCGGCATTCAAGAATCCTGGAGGATTCTGGGGGTCTCTGCATTGAAGATTATTGGAGGAATCTGGGGGTCTCGGCATTGAAGATTATTGGTGGAATCTGGGGGTCTCCGCATTGAAGATTATTGCAAGAATCTTGGGTCTCTGCATTGATGATTGGAGGAATCTGGGGGTCTCAGCATTGATGATTATTGGAGGAATCTGGGATCTCGGCATTGATGATTTTTGGAGGAATCTGGGGGTTTCGACATTGATGATTACTGGAGGAATCTGAGGGTCTCAGCATTGATGATTATTGGAGGAATCTGGGATCTCGGCATTGATTATTGGAGGAATCTGGGGGTCTCGACATATATGATTATTGGTGGAATCTGGGGGTCTCAGCATTGATGGTTATTGGAGGAATCTGGGATCCCAGCATTGAAGATTATTGGTGGAATCTGCGATCTAGGCATTGATGATTATTGGAGGAATCTGGGGGTCTCGGCATTGATTATTGGAGGAATCTGGGGGTCCTGAATAACTGATAACTGACAATACTGAATAACTGATAACTGACAGCACCGAATAACTGATAACTGACAGCACCAAATACCTGATAACTGACAACCCCAAATAACTGATAACTGACAACTCCAAATAACCGATAACTGACAGCCCTGAATAACTGATAACTGACAGCCCTGAATAACTGATAACTGACAACACTGAATAACTGATAACTGACAACATTGAATAACTGATAACTGAGAGCTCGAATAACTGATAACTGACAGTACTGAAAAACTAATAACTGACAGCATGGAAAACTGATAACTGACGGTCAGTTGTTTGGTCTGTTGGTCGGTCAGTTGGTTGGTAGGTCGGTTGGTTGGTTGGTCGGATGGTTGGTTGTTTGGTCGGTCGGTTAGTTGGTAGGTCGGTTGGTAGGTAGGTCAGTTGTTTGGTTGGATGGTTGGCTGGTTTGTCGGTTGGTTGGTCGATTGGTCACCCAACAAGCTGGTTTGTCGATTGGTCGCCCAACAAGCTGGTTGGTCGATTGGTCACCCATCCGGTTGGTAAGTAGGTTGGTTAGTCAGTCGGTTGTTTGGTAGGTCACTGTCAGAAACCATGAATCAGACTGAGACAGAAGTACAATTAAATCACACTTGTTTATTAATAAATATAAAAAGGTAAATAGAAGTGTAGTCAAAGCATAGCCAGAGTCCAGTAACCGGATAGAGTAGTCAGCTAGGCCAGAGTTCAATAACCAGAACGGGTAGTCAGCCAGGCCAGAAGTCAGGGATCCAAAAAGAGCAACAGCAAGCAGGATAAGGAGCCAGAAGGGATGTCAGCAAGCCAGTCTTTAAACAAACCGCAGGAGATGGTTTCTAGTGATGTGACCAAGGCGAAGGCAGAGGTGAAGTGAGCTGGATGGCTTTAAGTAGGCAGGTCAGACGAGCATCAGCAGGAACAGCTGGTAACTGTGGAGAGAGAAGAGAGCTGGCAATTAGCCGACAGCTGAGCAACCAGCCCAGAGAAGGAAGGGCTAAGCCAGCCCTGACAGTACCCACTCCTCAATGACCCCTCACCCTCGGAGGGCCACCAGGCTTGAGGGGAAACCGTCTATGGAACTTGCGGAGGAGGACAGGGGCATGTACGTCAGAGGATGAAACCCAGGAGTGTTCCTCCGGACCGTACCCCTTCCAATGCACCAGGTACTGTATGCGCCCACGGAACCTACGGGAGTCAACAATGGATTGTACCTCATACTCCTCGTGGTTCTCAACCGGAAAAGGGTGAGGACGTGGCACCGAGGTGGTAAAACGGTTACAGACCAACGGTTTCAATAAGGTGACATGAAACACATTCGAGATGTGCATATTAGGAGGAAGTTCCAACGCGTAAGCCAGTGGGTTAATCCTGCGAAGGTTACGGAAAGGCCCAATAAACTGAGGTGCAAACTTCAGTGAGGGAACACAAAGCCGGAGGTTGCAAGATGACAGCCAGACCCTATCCCCAACCTGGTAGGAAGGCGCAGGCAGGCGTCTGCGGTCAGCATTGAGTCTGTACCTATCATTAGCATGACGCAAAGCCTCCTGGATTTGTAACCAAGTGGAATGAAGACCACGGAGATGCTCCTCTAACGCAGGAATACTCTGCGGAACAAACGAGTCAGGCAACATGGAAGGTTGGAACCATAATTCGCCATAAATGGAGACAATCGGGAGGCAGAATTCAAGGCACTGTTGTGAGCAAACTCTGCTCAAGGTAATAGGTCAGACCATTTGTTATGATGGTCAGAAATATAGCAATGTACGAATTGCTCCAAGGACTGATTCGCTCATTCTGCGGCCCCATTAGACTGTGGGTGATACGCAGAAGAGAACGCAAGCTGGATTCCCAACTGTGCACAAAAGGCTCGCCAAAACCGGGAGACAAACTGACTGCCCCTGTCCGAGACAATCACCTTGGGAAGCCTATGTAAGCGAAAAATCTCCCGAGCAAAAATGGAAGCCAGTTCCTTAGAGGTAGGCAACTTCTTAAGTGAAATACAATGACACATCTTTGAGAACCGGTCAACCACCATAAGGTTAACAGTGTTGCCTTGGGAGTTGGGCAACTCCACAATGAAATCCATAGACAGGTGAGTTCAGGGCCTCTCTCCATTGGGTATGGGTTGTAGGAGGCCCACTGGAAGGTGTCGTGGAGTCTTACTCTGAGCACACACGGGACAGGCAGCTACGAAGGCAGTAACATCAGCCCGCAGACTAGGCCACCAGAATTGTTGGGAAATGGCCCAAATGAGTTTATTCTTCCCAGGATGGCCAGCTGCCTTGGAAGAATGGTAAGTCTGGAGTACAGCAGTACGGAGACTCTCTGGGACAAAGCAGCGGTCACAAGGTTTATCAGGAGGAGCATGGACCTGAGCAGCAAGAATTTTGTCCCCCAAAGGAGAAGTAAGACTGGTGCGAACCGTAGCCAAGATACCATCAGGAGGAATCATAGGAACCAGAACCGACTCCGACCTGGAAGTGGAGGAAAATTGTCATGACAAGGCATCAGCCCTTACATTCTTAGTACCGGGTAAGAATGAGACAATGTAATTAAAGCTTGACAAGAAAAGAGCCCATCGCGCCCTTCTGGGAGAGTCACTTAGCCTCAGACAAGAATGTGAGATTCTTATGGTCAGTAAGAATAAGAACGGGCACAGTGGTACCTTCAAGGAGATGTCTCCATTATTTTGGGGCTAAAATGATCGCCAACAGCTCTCTTTCATCTCATAATTGCACTCAGCAGGTGACAATTTCTTGGAAAAGTAGTCACACGGATGCATAGCGCTCTCAGAGTTAGGATGTTGAGACAGAAGGGCGCCAACTCCAGTCTCAGTAGCATCAACTTCTAGGATAAAAGGCAACGTAGGATCGGGATGTGCCAACACAGGAGCAGAAACAAAGGCAGCCTTGAGAGTCTCAAAGGCCTTAATGGACTCCGGAGACCAACTCTGTGGGTTACCGTTCTCTCTGGTCATATCAGTCAGGGGCTTGAGCAGAGAAGAGAAGTCAGAAATAAACTTCCGATAGTAGTTGGCAAAACCCAGGAAACACTGCAGAGGACGTAAACCCACGGGTCGAGGCCACTGTAGGACTGCCGACAGTTTCTCTGGGTCCATCGAAAAACCAGCAGTGGAAATGACATAGCCCAGGAATGTAACCTGTTCACGATGGAACTCGCAGTTCTCCAGTTTACAATAGAGATTGTTCTCACTTCGTTTCTGAAGCACACGACAGACATCTGTGTGGTGGCTCTCCAGGGACTTGGAAAATATGAGGATATCATCGAGATAAACCCAAACCGTCCCCTCCGTTCTTCTCAAGACCTCCTACTCTCAAGCTCTCTCGTCTCCTCCTCCCACACTCGTCTCCAGGATTT
The DNA here is from genome assembly GCF_037356315.1 of Lithobates pipiens. Taxonomy (NCBI): domain Eukaryota; kingdom Metazoa; phylum Chordata; class Amphibia; order Anura; family Ranidae; genus Lithobates; species Lithobates pipiens. The sequence goes on from NW_027507788.1 coordinate 188,960, forward strand.
CTCCAGAGTCTCTCCAATCCTCTGGAACTCGCTACCTCCACCGGTCCGGCTATCCCCTACTCTTGCTACCTTCAGACGATCCCTGAAAACTCATCTATTCAGGGAAGCCTATCACGTCTCAAACTAATCTCCTACCACTTCCATAAACTCATTCCCAACAGTTATAACCTTCTGTACCACCTGCCCCACCCTTTTAGATTGTAAGCTCTTCTGAGCAGGGCCCTCTTAATCCTCTTGTATTTAATTGTATTGTAACTGTATTGTCTCCCTTTTATATTGTAAAGCGCTGCGTAAATTGCTGGCGCTATATAAATCCTGAATAATAATAATAATAATAATAATAAACCACCACACATAACTGCAACAAATATTGGAGGACATCGTTAATAAATTCCTGGAAAACTGCCGGGGCGTTACAAAGGCCAAAAGGCATTACCAGGTATTCATAATGCCTGTTCTGGTATTAAACGCAGTTTTCCACTCGTCGCCCTCCTTAATGTGCACAAGATTGTATGCCCCTCTCAAGTCAAGCTTTGTGAAAACCGTTGCTCCCTTGAGGCGGTCAAATAACTCTGTAATCAATGGAATCGGGTAGGCATTCTTAATTGTGACACGATTGAGACCCTTATAATCTATACAAGGTCTCAGTTCACTGCTCTTCTTCACAAAGAAGAAACCAGCACCAGCAGGAGATGAGGATTTGCGGATGAAACCTCGAGAAAGTGTGTCAGCAACATACTCCTCCATGGCCTTATCCTCCAAAACCGACAAGGGGTAAACCCGGCCACGAGGAGGTATGGCACCAGGTTGAAGGTCAACTGCGCAATCATAAGACCGGTGTGGAGGCAAACTACCGGCTTGACCTTTATCAAAGACATCACTAAAATTGCGGTACTCCTCCGGCAGGAAGGGGAGTGAAGAGGTGCACAGGACCTTGGATACCTTCAGGAAGAATGTCTCACTGCATTGTGGTGACCAGGAAAGAACCTCAGCACAGAGCCAATCAAAAGAGGGGTTGTGCCTCTGTAACCAAGGATAACCAGATAACCAGTGGAAACCTGGGTGAGAAAATAACTTGGAATTGGATTATCTCATGGTGAAGGGCCCCTATGGCCATGGACAATCAAACCGTCTCATGAGTCACATGGGCAGGCTGTAAAGGTCTCCCATCAAGAGCCTCAATGGCAAGTTGAGTGTCACGCAGCTGCAGTGGAATCGAGTGCTGCAAAACAAATGCAGCATCAATGAACAGGCCTGCAGCCCCAGAGTCGATTAGAGCCTGTATCTCGATGGACGACTCAGCCCAAGAAAGGGTGACCAAAACCAGGGGCTTATCCTTCTCGATAACTGGGGACGAAACAATGCCACCTAAGGTCTGTCCATGACAGGACCTCAAGGTTCGGGCGTTCCCTGGACGGGTAGGACAAGACTTCAAAAAGTGACCTGCCTGGCCACAATAAAGGCACAATCTCTCCCTCCTCCTAAAGGCTCTCTCATCCGCAGAGAGACGCGTGAAGCCCAGGTGCATGGGTTCATCTTCACTGACCAACTCGGTACCAGGAGGCATGGGAGGTGAGGAGGGACTTTCACAGCCTCAGGAATGGACACAAATCACTGCAATGCTAAAAATCTCATGGATTTTATTAAACCTTATATGTTAAAAACAAAGTAGTAAAAATACAATCAATACGATTAAAATGTAAATTAAAGCCTCATGAGATGATCATATTGGGAGACAATATGATCTATAATAATGTCAGAATGAATCAGTAGTTAATCATATGATACAATGGGTAAAAATACTAGATTGCTTCCCCGCAGATTGTGTAAGTTTGCCCACTTATAAAGAAAGGTTTTAAAATTTCTATCATAGGTGTGTTTTATATGAAAGAGACAGAATATCAACCAAAAATCCAGAAAAAACCACACGCTACAAATGTTATAAATGGAGTTGCAGTTCAGTGAGTAAAATAAGTATTTGATCCCCAAGCAAAACATGACTTAGTAGTTGGTGGAGAAACCCTTGTTGGCGATCACATAGGTCAGCTTGTTGGCAAGCACAGAGGTCAGGCGTTTCTTGTAGGTGGTGATGAGGTTTGCACACATCTCAGGAGGGATTTTGGTCCACTCTTCTCTACAGATCTTCTCTAAATGCTTAAGGTTTCTTGGCTGTCTCTTGGCAACTCGAAATTTCAGCTTCCTCCATAAATTTTCTATAGGATTAAGGTCTGGAGACTGGCTAGGCCACTCCCTGACCTTAATGTGCTTCTTCTTGAGCCACTCCTTTGTTGCCTTGGAGGTATGTTTTTGGTCATTGACATGCTGGAAGACCCATTCACCTCTCATCTTCAGTGTTCTAGCTTTACAATACATGGCCCCATGACCTTAATGTGCTCCTTCTTGAGCCACTCCTTTGTTGCCTTGGTGGTATGTTTTGGGTCATTGTCATGCTGGAAGATGAGAGGTGAATGGGTCTTCCAGCATGTCAATGACCAAAAACATACCTCCAAGGCAACAAAGGAGTGGCTCAAGAAGAAGCACATTAAGGTCATGGAGTGGCCTAGCTAGACTCCAAACCTTAATACTATAGAAAATTTATGGAGGAAGGTGAAACTTCGAGTTGCCAAATGACAGCTAAGAAACCTTAAGAATTTAGAGAAGATCTGTAAAGAAGAGTGGATCAAAATCTCTCCTGAGATGTGTGCAAACCTCATCACCACCTACAAGAAATGTCTGACCTCTGTGCTTGCCAACAAGGGTTTCTCCACCAACTACTAAGTCATTTTTTGCTTGTGGATCAAATACTTATTTTACTCACTGAACTACAACTTCATTTATAACATTTGTATCATTTGTGTTTTCTGGATTTTTGGTTTCTGATAGTCTGTCTCCATCATATAAAATACACCTATGATAACAATTATAGACCCTTCATTTCTATGTAAGTGGGCAAAATCTGCAGGGGAGCCAGTATCAGCATTTTCCCCGCTGTAGATAATTACATTGTAGGTGAGGTTGAAAAAAACACAAGTCCATCAAGTCCAACCTATGTGTGTGATTATATGTCAGTATTACATTGTATATCATGTATGTTGTGTGATTATATGTCAGTATTACATTGTATATCATGTATGTTGTGTGATTATATGTCAGTATTACATTGTATATCATGTATGTTGTGATCGTTCATGTGATTACTAATAGTTTCTTGAAACTATCGATGCCCACCGCCTGTGGAAGGGAATTCCACATCCTTGCTGCTCTTACAGTAAAGAACCCTCTACATAATTTTAATGAGTGGCCACGAGTCTTATTAAACTCCCTTCCATGGAAACGTTTTCTTCCTATTGTGATGTCACCAGTCCGGTATTTATATATTGTGGGGTCACCAATCCGGTATTTATATATTGTGGGGTCACCAGTCCGGTATTTATATATTGGGAGGTCACCAGTCCGGTATTTATATATTGGGGGGTCACCAGTCCGGTATTTATATATTGTGGGGTCACCAGTCCGGTATTTATATATTGTGGGGTCACCAGTCCGGTATTTATATATTGGGAGGTCACCAGTCCGGTATTTATATATTGTGGGTTCACCAGTCCGGTATTTATATATTGGGAGGTCACCAGTCCGGTATTTATATATTGTGGGGTCACCAGTCCGGTATTTATATATTGGGAGGTCACCAGTCTGGTATTTATATATTGGGGGGTCACCAGTCCGGTATTTATATATTGTGGGGTCACCAGTCCGGTATTTATATACTGTGGGGTCACCAGTCCGGTATTTATATAATGAAATCATATCCCCTCTCAGGCGTCTCTTCTCCAGAGAGAATAAGTTCAGAGCTCACAACCTTTCCTCATAACTAATATCCTCCAGACCCTTTATTAGCTTTGTTGCCCTTCTTTGTAGTCGCTCCATTTCCAGTACACCCTTCCTGAGGACTGGTGCCCAGAACTGGACAGTATACTCCAGGTGCGGCCGGACCAGAGTCTTGTAGAGGGGAGAATTATCGTTTTATCTCTGGAGTTGATCCCCTTTTTAATGCCAATATTCTGTTTGCTTTGTTAGCAGCAGCTTGGCATTGCTGAGCCCATCATCTACTAGGACCCCCAGATCCTTCTCCATCCTAGATCCCCCCAGAGGTTCCCCTCCCCCCAGTCTATAGATTGCATTCAGATTTTTGCCACCTAAATCCATTATTTTACATTTTTCTACATTGAACCTCATTTGCCATGTAGTTGCCCCTCCCCCCATTCATTTGTTCAGATCTTCTTGGAAGGTTTCCACATCCTGCGGAGAAGTTATTGCCCTGCTTAGCTTAGTATTGTCCGCAAATACAGAGATTGAGCTGTTCCCCCCATCCCCATCCTCCAGGTCGTTTATGAACAAATTAAATAGGATTGGTCCCAGCACAGAACCCTGGAGGACCCCACTACCCACCCCTGACCATTCCGAGTACTCCCCATTTATCAGCACCCTCTGAACTCGCCCTTGTAGCCAGTTTTCAATCCATGTACTCACCCTATGGTCCATGGCAATGGACCTTATTTTGTACAGTAAACATTTATGGGGAACTGTGTCAAATGCTTTTGTAAAATCCAAATACACCACGTCTACGGGCCTTCCTTTATGTAGATACACCACGTCTACGGGCCTTCCTTTATGTAGATACACCACGTCTACGGGCCTTCCTTTATCTAGATACACCACGTCTACGGGCCTTCCTTTATGTAGATACACCACGTCTACGGGCCTTCCTTTATCTAGATACACCACGTCTATGGGCCTTCCTTTATCTAGATACACCACGTCTACAGACCTTCCTTTATCTAGATACACTACGTCTATGGACCTTCCTTTATCTTCTAGATACACCACGTCTACGGGCCTTCCTTTATCTAGATACACCACATCTACAGACCTTCCTTTATCTAGATACACTACGTCTATGGACCTTCCTTTATCTTCTAGATACACCACGTCTACGGGCCTTCCTTTATCCAGATACACCATGTCTATGGGCCTTCCTTTATCCAGATACACCACGTCTACGGGCCTTCCTTTATCCAGATACACCACGTCTACGGGCCTTCCTTTATCTAGATACACCATGTCTACAGGCCTTCCTTTATCTAGATACACTACGTCTATGGACCTTCCTTTATCTTCTAGATACACCACATCTACGGGCCTTCCTTTATCTAGATACACTACGTCTATGGACCTTCCTTTATCTTCTAGATACACCACATCTACGGGCCTTCCTTTATCCAGATACACCATGTCTATGGGCCTTCCTTTATCTAGAAGGCAACTCACCTACTCATAGAAGGTTAGTAGATTGGTTTGGCAAGAAGGATTCTTCATGAATCCATGCTGATTACTGCTAATGATACTGTTCTCATTACTAAAATCTTGTATATAGTCCCTTATCATCCCCTCCAAGAGCTTACATACTATTGATGTTAGGCTGACTGGTCTGTAATTCCCAGGGATGGATTTTGAGACCTTTTTAAATATTGGTGCTACATTGCCTTTTCTCCAATCAGCTGGTACCATTCCAGTCAGTAGACTGTCAGTGATTTATTAATGTTAAGTTTCCCAAGTCTAATTTTAATTCTGTCCTCTGTTAGCCATGGAGGGGCTTCCTGTGATGTGTCATGAGGATAAACACTGTAGTTTTGGTTACTGAAGCCCCCCGAAATGAGAGATACAGCCCAGATGTTGCTGAAAAAGGGTTACTTTGTCTCAATGCGTTTTGAGGATTGCGTTTCTTCAGGAGACAAGGCGAAAGACTGTATATAAACACAGATAGGTGGCGCTGCACAATCACATGGCAGAGGAAGAGGGGAAGCCAGGGAGGTCAGACTGGCAGAAAAGGGCTCAGACAGGATTAGAGAGGACGGTGTGCCTTCAGGAAGGCAATCTCCCCAATGGACCACAGGTGTGAATACCAGGCAGCTTTTATCCCATCTCTACTCTGTTCAAAATGAACATTTACTTAAAAAACGCAAAATGATGAAAACATGAAAACTCATAAGTTTATCTCATTCCTGGGAAGGTTTCAAGTGCTTGCAAGATACAATGGCGGTTCTCCACGATGCAGGGTACTGGTCAGTGTGAGACTAATGGGAGGCAATGGGGGAGATTTACTAAAACTGGAGAGTGCAAAATCTGGTGCAGCTGTGCATAGAAACCAATCAGCTTCCAGGTTTTAATGTCAAAGCTTTATTGAAGAAGCTGAAGTTAGAAGCTGATTGGCTCCCATGCACGGCGGCACCAGGTTTTCCACTCTCCAGTTTTAGTAAATCTCCCCCAATGCCCTTGTATTAAACTGGAACTAAACCCTCCTATCATTTTCAGCCAAGGAAGTCGGTGCACATGTGATCAGTTATGACTCCAGCCATTGGATGGTATGACAGTTTGGATGAGAGCACAAGCAATGGGACTGAATATAACAGTTTTTTAACTTTTAAATGCAAGGGTTTAGTTCCACTTCCACACGCATGTCCCATCTGCTGGGATCCCGGAGCTTCTAACACAACAAGCAAAAACCAGGGTTGTGTGCATCCATAGACACATACAGCTTGGCTCCGCCCCTGCTCCCTCTTCTGAGTAACACCCAGAAATGCAAGTAAGTGTTTAGGAAGAAGGAGGAGGCACGGGCGGTGGATGGGTTTGCCTTTAGATTCATTTTAAAGTATAATTAATAGCAAAATTCCTTTTTTGTGTTGAATGGGGGGGGGGGGATTAGAACCCTTGTCAGTTTTTATTGCTGTCTGTGACCCCATTAGGGAGCTTCCTCCTCTCTATTTCTCATTATCATTGAAAGTGAAAGAAAATCACACATTTTGGGTTGTCTCCAGAAAGGTAATAAAGGGGACATTTTCCAATGGTGACCTGCCCCCCCCCAGGGATTCCCTTAATTTGCAGGGATTTCCTCTCACTTCCTGTTTGGCTATGGGACAGGAAGTGAAGGGAAATTTTCCCAATTGGACACAGATGGCTAAAAAATACTTCTTACTCCATCCAAAATTAAAAAAAGTTTGCCTAGAGTTCTATTTTATAGTGTTTGTGAAGCCTTAAGGTATGCATTAGGGTGAAAACCCTTCTGTGCTGCAGCCATTGGCTCCCGCTGCTGTCAATCAAATCCTGTGACACAGGAACGGGGGCAGGGCCGAGTCTTGCTGTCTGTGTCAATGGACGCAGCAGCCGGACTCGGGAGCGCACCTGCACAGGTGCCCCCCAGTGAAGGCGGCTCTCCGTGGGGGCACCTGGTGAAGAGGAGGGGCCTGGAGCATTGGCAGGGAACCCCAGAAGAAGAGGATCAGGGCTGCTCTGTGCAAAACAATTGTGCAGAGCAGGTAAGTTTAACATCTTTGTTATTTTTATAAAAAAATCATGAGGGTTTACAATTCCTTTAAGGTTAGGTTGGGGTTAAGGTTAGGATTGGAGTTAAGGTGAGGGTTGGAGTTAAGGTGAGGGTTGGAGTTAAGGTTAGGGTTGGAGTTAGGGTTGGGGTTAAGGTTAGGGTTGGAGTTAAGGTTAAGGTTAGCATTAAGGTTAGGGTTGGGGTTAAGGTTATTGTTGGAGTTAATGTTGGGGTTAAGGTTAGGGTTGGTGTTAAGATTGGGTTTGGGATGAAGGTGAGGGTTGGGGTTAAGGTTAGGGTTGGGGTTAAGGTTAGGGTTGGATTTAAGGTTAGGGTTGGAGTCAAGGTTAGGGTTAAGGTTAGGGTCGGGGTTAAGGTTAGGGGTGAGGTTGGGTTTGGGGTTAAGGTGAGGGTTGCAGTTAAGGTTAGCGTTAAGGCTGGGGTTAAAGGGTTGGGATTAAGGTTGGGGTTGGGGTTAAAGTTGGGGTTGGGGTAAAGGTGAGAGTTTGGGTTAAGGGGAGGGTTGGGGTTAAGGTTAGGGTTAAGGTTAGGGTTAGAGTTAAAGTTGGTGTTAAGTTGAAGGTTGGGGTTAAAGTGGCTTTAGTGCCATGACAAAAAATTAAATGAGGGTTTTTGTTTATTTCAGGCAAATTTTGCCTAAACATTTTGAAATTTTGAAATGTTAGGCTAATTACAATAACATTTCAGTGAACTCAGAATATATATTTTACTGCAAAATCACTAACCAAACTGCAGCAATTCATAGTGGATTGCAGTACCTGGGAATGACAACACATTGTCTAGCATCTGTGGTCACACCATTGACATTGCTGCTTAACCCTTCCAGCAAGGCCACAGAACATGTCGGCGAAGCAATTTACAGGGGCCGACCAAAGCTGTTCCTGGAACTGAAGTCGCTATCCACGTGATCATCAGGATGATAGAAGCACCTGCCTAGAAAAAAGCTGGAAATAGCAGCAGATGCATTCAGAGATGATGGAACGTGTTTCCTGGAATGGTCATATGTGGTCCTGAAATGTCCAGGCATAAGTTGAAATCTCCACAATTTGTCAAGAAAACAGACCAATCAAATGTGAAGCTTTCGGGTCACATGACATCCATGTTAACAACTTCTGATATCTTTCATTTCTCACACATTTTTGCTGATTGTGGATTATCTTCAGAATTCAAACTAGCAAACAAATCAAGTCTTGCCATCAGACATAACAAAATAAAGGTCGCTATTGCAAGTCTGATACGGATTTAGTCAATATACCTTTCTATTTTCCTACAAGTGAAATATGTAATCTTACATCCTAAAGGGGAATCCAGCCAGTCCACTCCACGCCTAGATACCATTACCTGTCCATTCCACGCCTAGATACCATTACCCGTCCACTCCACGCCTAGATACCATTACCTGTCCATTCCACGCCTAGATACCATTACCTGTCCATTCCACGCCTAGATACCATTACCTGTCCATTCCACGCCTAGATACCATTACCTGTCCACTCCACGCCTAGATACCATTAACCATCCATTCCACGCCTAGATACCATTACCCATCCATTCCACGCCTAGATACCATTACCCATCCACTCCATGCCTAGATACCATTACCCATCCACTCCACGCCTAGATACCATTAACCATCCATTCCACGCCTAGATACCATCACCCATCCATTCCACGCCTAGATACCATTACCCATCCACTCCATGCCTAGATACCATTACCCATCCAGTCCACGCCTAGATACCATTACCCATCCACTCCACGCCTAGATACCATTACCTGTCCACTCCACGCCTAGATACCATTACCCGTCCACTCCACGCCTAGATACCATTACCTGTCCATTCCACGCCTAGATACCATTACCTGTCCACTCCACGCCTAGATACCGTTACCTGTCCATTCCACGCCTAGATACCATTAAATGTCCACTCCACGCCTAGATACCATTACCCATCCATTCCACGCCTAGATACCATTACCCATCCACTCCATGCCTAGATACCATTAGCCATCCACTCCACGCCTAGATACCATTACCCATCCACTCCATGCCTAGATACCATTACCCATCCACTCCATGCCTAGATACCATTACCCATCCACTCCACGCCTAGATACCATTAACCATCCATTCCACGCCTAGATACCATTACCCATCCATTCCACGCCTAGATACCATTACCCATCCACTCCATGCCTAGATACCATTACTCATCCACTCCACGCCTAGATACCATTACCCATCCACTCCACGCCTAGATACCATTACCCATCCACTCCACGCCTAGATACCATTACCTGTCCACTCCACGCCTAGATACCATTACCCGTCCACTCCACGCCTAGATACCATTACCTGTCCATTCCACGCCTAGATACCATTACCTGTCCACTCCACGCCTAGATACCATTATCTGTCCATTCCACGCCTAGATACCATTACCCATCCACTCCACACCTAGATACCATTACCTGTCCACTCCACGCCTAGATACCATTACCTGTCCATTCCACGCCTAGATACCATTACATGTCCACTCCACGCCTAGATATCATTACCTGTCCCCTCCACCTCTACATACCATTACCTGTCCATTCCACGCCTAGATACCATTACCCATCCACTCCACGCCTAGATACCATTACCCATCCATTCCACGCCTAGATACCATTACCCATCCACTCCACGCCTAGATACCATTACCTGTCCACTCCACGCCTAGATACCATTACCTGTCCACTCCACGCCTAGATACCATTAACCATCCATTCCACGCCTAGATACCATTACCCATCCATTCCACGCCTAGATACCATTACCCATCCACTCCACACCTAGATACCATTACCCATCCATTCCACGCCTAGATACCATTACCCATCCACTCCACGCCTAGATACCATTACCTGTCCACTCCACGCCTAGATACCATTACCTGTCGACTCCACGCCTAGATACCATTACCCATCCACTCCACGCCTAGATACCCTTACCTGTCCATTCCACGCCTAGATACCATTACCTGTCCACTCCACGCCTAGATACCATTACCTGTCCCCTCCACGCCTAGATACCATTACCTGTCCATTCCACGCCTAGATACCATTACCCATCCACTCCACGCCTAGATACCATTACCTGTCCATTCCACGCCTAGATACCATTACCCGTCCATTCCACGCCTAGATACCATTACCTGTCGACTCCACGCCTAAATACCATTACCTGTCCATTCCACACCTAGATACCATTGCCCATCCACTCCACGCCTAGATACCATTACCTGTCTATTCCACGCCTAGATACCATTACCCGTCCATTCCACGCCTAGATACCATTACCTGTCCACTCCACGCCTAGATACCATTACCTGTCCATTCCACGCCTAGATACCATTACCTATCCACTCCACGCCTAGATACCATTACCCATCCATTCCACGCCTAGATACCATTACCCATCCACTCCACGCCTAGATACCATTACCTGTCCACTCCACGCCTAGATACCATTACCTGTCCATTCCACGCCTAGATCCCATTACCCATCCACTCCACGCCTAGATACCATTACCTGTCCACTCCACGCCTAGATACCATTACCTGTCCATTCCACACCTAGATCCCATTACCTGTCCATTCCACGCCTAGATACCATTACCTGTCCATTCCACGCCTAGATACCATTACCTGTCCATTCCACATCTAGATACCATTACCTGTCCATTCCACACCTAGATCCCATTACCTGTCCATTCCACGCCTAGATACCATTACCTGTCCATTCCACACCTAGATACCATTACCTGTCCATTCCACATCTAGATACCATTACCTGTCCACTCCATGCCTAGATACCATTACCTGTCCACTCCACGCCTAAATACCATTACCCATCGACTCCACGCCTAGATACCATTACCCATCCATTCCACGTCTAGATACCATTACCTGTCCATTCCACGTCTAGATACCATTACCTGTCCACTCCATGCCTAGATACCATTACCTGTCCATTCCAAGCCTGGATACCATTACTTGTCCATTCCACGCCTGGATATCAATACCCATCCACTCCATACTCCATAAGTTGTCCACTCCATGTCTAGATACCATAACCTGTCCACTCCATGCCTAGATACCATCACCTGTCCACTCCATGACTAGACACCATTACCTGGCCACTCCACAACTAGACCCCATTACCTGTCCACTCAATGCCTAGGTACAGTTACCCATCCATTCCATGCCTAGATACCATTACCCGTCCACTCCACGCCTAGATATCACTACCTGTCCACTTCACGCCTAGATACCATTACCCATCTACTCCATGCCTAGGTACCATTACCCATCCATTCCACGCCTAGATACCATTACCCGTCCACTCCATGCCTAGCTACAATTACTCATCCACTCCATGCCTAGATACCATTACCCGTCCACTCCACGCCTAGCTACAATTACCCATCCACTTCATGCCTAGCCATTACCCATCCACTCCACATCTAGATACCATTACCCATCCACTCCATGCCTAGATATCATTACCCATCCACTCCACAACTAGATACCATTACCCGTCCACTCCACGCCTAGATATCATTACCCGTCCACTCCATGCCTAGATACCATTACCCATCTACATCATGTCTAGATACCATTAACCATCTACCCCATGCCTAAATACCATTAGCCATCCACTCCATGTCTAGATACCATTACCCATCCACTCCATGCCTAGATACCATTACCCATCAACTCCATGCCTAGATGCCATTACCCGTCCACTCCACACCTAGATACCATCACACATCTACCCCATGCCTAGATACCATTACTCTATGCTTAGATACCATTACCCATCTGCTCCATGCCTAGATACCATTACCCATCCACTTCATGCCTAGATACCATTACCCATCTACACCATGCCTAGACACCATTACCCGTCTACCCTACACCTGTTTAGATACCATTACCCGTCGACTCTATTCCTCGATACCATTACCCGTCTACTCCATGCCTAGATACCATTACCCATCTACTCCATGCCTAGATACCATTACCCATCTAACCCATGCCTAGATACCATTACCCGTCTACTCCATGCCTAGATACCATTACCCATCTACTCCATGCCTAGATACCATTACCCATCTAACCCATGCCTAGATACCATTACCAGTCTACTCTATGCCTAGATACCATTACCCATCTACTTCATGCCTAGATACCATTACCCATCTAGCCCATGCCTAGATACCATTGCCAGTCTACTCTATGCCTAGATACCATTACCCGTCTACTCCAGGCCTAGATACCATTACCCATCCACTCCATGCCTAGATACCATTACCCATCCACTCCATGCCTAGATACCATTACCCATCCACTCCACACCTAGACACCATTACCCATCTAACCCATTCCTACCTAGATACCATTACCCGTTTACACACCTAGATACCATTACCCATCCACTTCACGCCTAGATACCATTACCCATCCACTCCATGCCTAGATACCATTACCCATCCACTTCATGCCTAGATACCATTACCCATCCACACCATGCCTAGACACCATTACCCGTCTACCCTACACCTGCTTAGATACCATTACCCGTCTACTCTATTCCTAGATACCATTACCTGTCTACTCCATGCCTAGATACCATTACCCATCTACTCCATGCCTAGATACCATTACCTGTCCACTCCATGCCTAGATACCATTACCCATCTACTTCATGCCTAGATACCATTACCCATCTAACCCATGCCTAGATACCATTACCAGTCTACTCTATGCCTAGATACCATTACCCGTCTACTCCATGCCTAGATACCATTATCCATCCACTCCATGCCTAGATATCATTACCCATCCACTCCACACCTAGACACCATTACCCGTCTAACCCATTCCTACCTAGACACCATTACCCGTCTACACACCTAGATATCATTACCCGTCCACTCTATGCCTAAATACCATTACCCATCCACTCTATGCCTATATACCATTACCCATCCACTCCACGTCTAGATATCATTACCCAACAGGCAATCAGAAGGAAGGATGCAGACTGTACAATGGCTTCTCAGGGCATTCAGCATACTTGTTGATCCACATTTAGTGGCACTCCATCCACAGAGTACGCATATTTCAGATAAATATCTTGTACCTACCCTTTGGAAGATTTTGACAATATACACAAAGCAATCAGAGTAATATTGCAAACAAAAAAAAGGATTCTAAGCAGCAGGACCCATATAGCACACATCAAAGCTAAATTCATAGATTGGTGTCACTCCCAGATAAACGCTTGTGGAAAAACAGACGTCCACAACTACCACCAATGAAGCTGAGGAATATCTAACAGAACATTCAAACCATGCATGCCTTTTTATATGAGGATGGCCTAAAGACTCTCCAGTTACCCAGTCCACCTCACCAGTTCGGCGACTAGATTGCAACATCAGTAGACTTGCAGAAATTGTGATGGGACCTCCTAAACCTCATGATTAGGTTTTGGCCCAGCTCTGACCACAAATTGTGGTGTAGTCATTTTTCCCCCAAAAAAGTTGAAAGTAGAATATGATGGTGCAAATAAGCAGCATTAGGTCACTTGTGCTGAAGCTGGAACATTATTGTTGTTAAGCTATGCCAAGCTAGCCATACAGTATACAATTTCCTTTAGATTTACCTTCAGCTATATAGTGCAAGGGTTTGGGCCTTCTGGCTGATTGAATACAAATAGAAAGTGTTTAGGTTTGGCATCATAGTACATAGTTTTGGCAAATCCAAAGGAAAATTGTACAAAAGAATTGTATAATATGTGACCAGCCTTAGTCTGTTTATTTTGCATGTCCCCAAAATGCCTTCAGTAAATAATTCTGTTCCTTCAGTGCTCCAGGCTCTCCTCTTGCCCCAATGTACTAGGAACCCAACAAGCAGTTGTAGAGTGTTTATAATGGGGGAGGTACAGGGTAGTTTTGGTTAGATTAGTAGACATGAGTGTATCTGTAAAGAAGATGACACATACACTATATTACCAAAAGTAATACATGAACTTTAATAGTATCCCAGTCTTAGTCCGGAGGGTCCAATATTGAGTTGGCCCACCCTTTGTAGCTATAACAACTTCAACTCTTCTGGGAAGGCCGTCCACAAGGTTTAGGAGGGTGTCTATGGGAATGTTTGACCGTTCTTCCAGAAGAGCATTTGTGAGGTCAGGCACCGATGTTGGATGAGAAGGCCTGGCTAGCAGTCTCCTCTCTAATTCACCCCAAAGGTGTTCTATGGAGTTGAGATCAGGACTCTGTACAGGCCAGTCAAGTTCCTCCACCCCAAACTCGCTCATCCATGTCTTTATGGACCTTGATTTGTGCATTGGTGGGCAGTCATGTTGTAACAGGAAGGGGCCATCTCCAAACTGTTCCCACAAAGTTGGGAGCATGAAATTGTCCAAAATGTCTTAGTGTGCTGATGCCTTATGAGTTCCCTTCACTGGAACCAAGGGACCAAACCCCTGAAAAACAACCCCACACCATAATTTGGACCAGTGCACAAAGCAAGCTCCATAAAGACATGGATGAGCGAGTTTGGGGTGGAGGAACTTTACTGGCCTGCACAGAGTCCTGACCTCAACCTGATAGAACACTTTTGGGATGAATTAGAGTGGAGACTGTGAGCCAGGCCTTCTCGTCCAACATCAGTGCCTGACCTCACAAATGCTCTTCTGGAAGAATGGTCAAACATTCCCAAAGACGCCCTCCTAAACCTTGTGGATGGCCGTCCTAAAAGAGTTGAAGCTGTTATAGCGGCAAAGGGTGGGCCAACTCAATATTGAACCCTCCGGACTAAGACTGGGATGCCATTCAAGTTCACGTGTGTGTAAAGGGGCAGGTGTCCCAATACTTTTGGTAATATAGTGTATAAAAGGGGGGAGATGTTTGCTGTGCTGTTCTGGATGGGATGAGCATGCTGTGGAGATGAGTGAGGTGGTAAAGTGTGGACTCTTCTACTTGTGGCTCAGCTGTAGGTTACGCAAAGGATTCGTTCACAGCCTTTGATCTGGAAGGATTCCTGGGCTAGAAGCTCTGCAGGGGTGGGCCCAAATTCTCACGTGTTCATTGGCTAGATGAATACTCTGCTGTCTCATTAGACATCTATTGGGCAGCTGTGGTCTATGGGTAGGATGCCTATCCAGCTGGAAGGATGTCCCATAATTCGGCTCAGAGAATGGTTATTGTCACTGACGCCATTTGTCAGCATCGTGCTTAATGCAGCAGTAAAGAAGAATGGAGGAATTGTCCTGAGCACTGGACTTGTGAGAACCCAAGACAAGGGGGCCAATGATACAACCCACAGAGGGGGATGGGGCCCCTGACACCATGGCATCAAATAGGGCCCACTATACACCGGCATCAAATAGGTTAATAGACAATAGGCCTATGGTGATGAAGAGGTTAATACAGGAAGGGGCCAGGAATGAAAGCAATAGGCCTGCGGGAGCCCCCGGCAGTGAACAGGTTAATGATAATGGAATTTTTGGGGTGCCACCCTTCATGTTACATACGTGTCCCAAAGGTCACAACCTCCGCCTCTCTGCAGAACACAAGTTGTCCCTATCGCCTCCTTGTCTCTTCTCTCCACTGGAACTATTTCTATGGTTACCACTCACCCGTCTCCGGCTCTCGCCTCCTCCCTCCTGCATCTCTGAGGGGATTTAATCACGACTCCCCCCTTTTCTCCTCCATGGAAAAGAAGAGAGCTTTCTCTATAGAACGCACTTCTGCCCGCTAATTTGTGGCTTGTCTTTAATTCCAGACAACAAGCAGGAGGCAAATTGCAGCAAATCTGCCATCAGCAGCACCTGCAGGGCCCGCGGCGGCACCCAGCTGCAGATCTCCTGCTTTGCTGCACAGAGGTGAAGAGACGCAGGGCGAAAAGGTGTGCCATGGATTTCTCCGCCGAAAGGGGAAGAAAATGTCCGTTCTCTTGCTGCCCTGCAAGCTGCAGGCGATTCTCCCCCTCCCTCCCCACTGTGTGGATCTGTCTTTCCAGCAGCCCACCCCCCCAGCAGCTCTGTTTTCCGAGTGAAATAATTTCTCCTTTGTGATGTAATTATGGTTTCTAGTCACACAGCAGTGCAGGGAACCTCTCGCAGCCTTCCTTCCCCTCCATCCTTCCCTCTGCCACTGTCCTCTTGTTGTTTTTCTCTCTGTGCAGCTGCACTAGGATTCCATCTTGTTGAAGCAGCACATCAATTTCCCAGCCCACCAAGATGAATAGAAGATGCTTTTCTGTCCTCGCTACTGACCATGGAACCTTCTGCGTGCCGGCGGCTTCTCCGCTCCTGATGGGGGGCTCTATAGCTGTCTATTTATCCGCAGGATGCTCAGATAGCTTCCAGAAAAAGGCCCTGGGGACCCAAGAAATCCATCCTTCAGATTTTTCAAGGATTGGGTCCGTTCCCTTTTCTTCTTCTCACAGCTCTTCTTCCGTTGCTTTCTGTCCACTTCATTGAACAAATAAAATCCAATTATCTAATTAGCAGTCTCCTATGGCCACCGTTGTGATTGGTTGTGGCGTTGTGAAGATGAGGTGCAGGACTGAGCTGCAAGAGAAAGGATTGAGCTCCCTCTCCGTGAACAGAGCTCCTCTCCTCCTACCAGAGAGGCGGGGGCTACAGAGGATGGAAAGAAAGCCACAAGACTACAGCAAATCCACAAATTGTGGTATGAAGTCACAAGAAGGGCCCCTGAGAGACACGACCAATGAGATAATGGTCTCCATCACTTCAACCATCTCACACCCCCACTTGTGTCCTCTGAATTCAGAAATAAGTGCAAACACCATCATCGTCACCATCATCACCGTTATCAACCATCATCATCCATCATCACCATCATCATTATCACCACCACCATTATTATCACCATCATCACTATTATCATCTATTATCCATCATCACCATCATCATCCATTATCATGACCATCAGCACCACCATCATCATCACCATTATTATCCATCATCATCATCACCATCCATTTTCACCATCATCATCCATTATCACCATCATCATCCATTATCACGACCATCATCACCATCATCACCACCACCATCATCATCACCATCATCGTCCATTATCACGACCATCATCATCCATCATCACCATCATCACCACCACCATCATCATCACCATTATCATCCATCATCATCCATTATTCCGACCATCATCATCCATCATCACCATCATCATTATCACCACCTTTATCATCACCATCACCACCACCATTATTATCACCATCATCACTATTATCATCTATTATCCCCATCATCATCCATCATCCCCATCATCATCCATCATCATCCATCATCATCCATTATCATGACCATCCCCACCACCATCATCATCACCATTATCACGACCATCATCATCCATAATCACCATCATCATTATCACCACCTTTATCATCACCACCACCATTATTATCACCATCATCACTATTATCATCTATTATCCCCATCATCATCCATCATCACCATCATCATCATTATCACCACCTTTATCATCACCACCACCATTATTATCACCATCATCACTATTATCATCTATTATCCCCATCACCATCCATCATCACTGTCATCATCCATTATCACGACCATCAGCACCAACATCATCATCACCATTATTATCCATCATCATCATCACCATCCATTATCACCATCAAAATCCATTATCACGACCATCATCATCCATCATTACCATCATCATTATCACCACCATCATCCCCACCATCATCATTATCACCACCATCATCAACACCATTATCATCAATCATCACATTCACCATCCATCATCATCCATTATCACCACCATCCCTCATCACCATGACCATCATCTCTACCATCATCATTATCATCTGTGGTAGTCTTACAAGTGGCAGCCAACCCTAAACTTTAGGGATTGGGAAGATCACCATTTTCATTTGGTTCCTCTGACCTCTGGCCCAGGATCGCAATTTATAGAAGATGTGATCACAGCATTGGCTTCTGGCCAGATTCAACCTCTAGAAATAAAGGAGCCTGCATTATATTTCAGAACCCTGAGGTCCCATATATGATAGAAAATATTGATAAAATAAGGGAAAATTCCTAATGCTGCCCACAGCAGTCACATAGGCCACATCTATCAGTCCACAGCCCACTCAGAACTTCATTTCTTCCCCACATGTGCACATTCAGTGTGTCATATACATGGTGTGCCCTGAACACTTGCCATGCTCCTGGTCACCCTTAACAACAACTTTCCTCTGGTTGGAGACACTTCTTGTGAAAGGCCTGACATTTCTTCTGTGGTTGCAGGGTAGGGTCCTCTTCCCTTGTCCACCACCTGCCCCAACCGACCAGGTTTGTTCCACTGAGTTCCTATATCCCAGTCTAGCAGTCAGCCTAATGGGGGCGCTATCTCGCTTTGCATTAGACATGTGCAGAATGGAAAAACTTGTTTTGTTTCGGATTTGATATGTTTCTAATTTCATTTAATTTAGTTTAGTTTATTTTAATTATTATTATTATTTTTTAACAAATTCTAAATATTCAGAACTATTCAAATTCTGTGTGAAGAATAGCTGGTTGTTAAGGAACGTGTCGGTAAGCCAGCCACCACATCCGTAACAACCAATGAAGCCGGCCATGATTGGGAGCCTGGCCGCCACGTCCTAAACAAAAGAATGCCGGCAATGAAAAATTCAGAAAAAACAGTGTGGGGCCCCCCAATCCATACCAGGCATTTATCTGAAACATGCAAGCGTCCCCCCTCCTGAGCCATACCAGGCCACATGCCCTCAAAATTGGGGGTGCTTTGAGGTGGGCGGGATCTGAGGGGCCTTTTGTTAAAGTGGGCTTACAGATTTCAATAAGCCCCCTGCCCGCAGACCTCCACAACCACCAGCCAGGGTTGTGGGCAAGAGGCCCTTGTCCCCATCAACATGGGGACAAGGTGGCTTGGAGTGGGGAGACAGAGCCCCCCCTGCCCCAAAGCACCCCCCCATGTTGAGGGCTTGGGGCCTGGTATGGTTCAAGAGGTGGGCACTCACTCGTCCCCCCTTTGTCTGACCTGTAGGGCTGCATGCTTGTATAAGGGGCTGGTATGGATTGGTATGGTATGGATGCTGTTTTATTCCTTAATTTTCTATTTACTCTCAGTGGGGAAGCCCGCTGACAGCTGATGAGTCTTCCCGGCATGCTGCTTAACAACCAGCTATTCTTCACACAGAATTCAAATTGGTTGATCATTTTTCGTCTGATCTGAATTCGAATCATCCGAAACTTTGGAATGTCTACTTTACATCACCAACGGGAGCAGGAATCCACTTCAGTCTCTTGATGCAGCCACAGGCTCAGACAACTTCATTGAGGAAGTCCATAGTATCTGTGTGCAGATCCCAGAAGAAGGGCAGAAATCCTTCCAAAAGGGGCAATAAATAAACCCCTGGCAGAGGTCAGTACGGGGGAAGGGAAACTGAATCCAGAACATCAGACCAGGTCACAGCAAAGGAATTGAGGGAAATTTCCATGAGGAAACCTTCGACCTTACCCTGTGATATGGAGTCAATTCCAGTGCAAGGCCCAATGGGGAGAGAGATATCACAGCTCCAGGGAGGGGAACCAATCACTTCTTCACAGTGAGCCCAGGAATTACCATCCAAACCATGGACAGACCACGAGAAAAACGTCACCAATACACAAAATCACATCACTAATAACACTACAACTGCTTTTATCATATGAAATGAAAACTACACAATATATACACAAGATATATACAATATTATCAAAAGTATTGGGACACCTGCCTTTACACACACATGAACTTTAATGACCTCCCAGTCTTAGTCTGTAGGGTTCAATATAGAGTTGGCACGCCCTTTGCCCTTTTTCCAGAAGAGCATCTGTGAGGTCAGGCACTGATGTTGGATGAGAAGGCCTGGCTAGCAGTCTCCGCTCATTCATCCCAAAGGTGTTCTATTGGGTTGAGGTCAGGAGTCTGTGCAGGCCAGTCAAGTTCTTCCACCCCAAACTCGCTCATCCATTGCTCATACATTCCCATAGACATACTCCTAAACCTTGTGGACAGTCTTCCCAGAAGAGTTGAAGCTGTTATAGCTGC
Organism: Lithobates pipiens; assembly: GCF_037356315.1. NCBI lineage: Eukaryota > Metazoa > Chordata > Amphibia > Anura > Ranidae > Lithobates > Lithobates pipiens. Next base: position 209,549 of record NW_027507788.1, read on the forward strand.
AAAGGGTGGGTCAACTCAATATTGGACCCTCCGGATTAAAACTGAAATGCCATTAAAGTTCAAGTGCGTGTAAAGACAGGCGTCCCAATTTTTTTGATAATTTTTGATAATATATGATCTCAGACAGGCAGTATAAATACTGTATATTATAGAGATGTATCCGCTGGGACAGGAGCGGGCTGGACGTGTTGGTGGTGAGAAGTTACATAACCACACAATGCGACTTGAGTGCTATTCCCCGATGACTGGTCACACAGACACCATCTACCCGGCAGCATCCATGGTAAATAATATATATGGGGAATTAATATTTATAATATATCAGTCAGTTTAATACTTTACATTACAATTTCTGGAATGTAAAATACAAATAAGCAAGTCGGGGGATGAAATCACTCCAGCCAGCCATTAAGTCGCTCCAAAGATGAAATTCTTGGTATGAACTGGATAGAGATTTGGTTTCTAGGCAAGAAGATCCTTCTGTTCCAATGAGCATAGTAGACCCCTTGGGTGCAACCTTTTCACTTCCCATCTCCTAGTTATTTGAAGATGTATCAGCTAAGAGAAGTGTCATCGGCCTTGTCCTCTGTAATCACAAAATCACTATCTTTATTTTATGAGACTTATAAAAAGCTCTTGTTCAGAAATTCTTCTCTCTCTTCAATCCATCAGTTTGTTCTCCAGCAGTAACTGGACTTACCTGATACCTTTTCCTATTACTAGAACCGAATCAAAGCACATTGTGTATAATTAGCAAGTTACAAACAGGGCAGAGCTCCAGAAAATGCCCTCAGTCTGGGGTAGGGGTAAAAAAACCTTCATCCATGTTAGTTCCTGAAATCCAAGTTGCCATCAATCCAAAACCCCAAACTCAATGTGCCATGACTAGTGTAGTCTGAATGTTCCCCTTATACTATTCCTTATCTATTAGAAACGAGACCACACCATAGGTTGGAGTAAACTGGCCACAACAGCCTTTATTAAACATAACTCAAAATTACTCCCATAACTTGTAAATATGAAAATATATAAATATATAAATATATATAAATATATAAATATAAATATAAATAACTTTATTAACATTAAACCACATTTTAATTAACATTAACTGCCCATTCTGGTGATCTCTGACGGTGACCACACTTAAACCAATACCCAATCACTGCGGTACACCTGACCAACTTCCCAAAGGCCTCCACCTGTGACCGGTCGGAGACAACTTCCGCCAGTGAACATAACCGTATTCCCTCCAACGTTCAGGAATACCCAGAGGGGCCGATCGTTAGATGAGCCCCCCACACCCTCAGATCCCTTCTGAGTACCTGTCTACCGTCAGAAACCACCAGAAAACACACCGCCAACACGAAAAACTTTCAGCTGCCGTGACAACCGATGAAACCTGAAAAAGAAGAAAAAGACCAGCAACAAAACACCACAAAACAAACACATAACAATAGGGCGGGAGGGTGGGAAAAACTGCCTCCTCTGTGTCACACTGGGCTCCGAATGATTCCTTACAGCCACACCTCTCCCTTTTATGTGACCCCTCCCCTACACTGAACTTGTTTCCTGCAAACCTTTTCCTGAACTCCACCCATAAAGCTTAACCCTCTGTGTCCCTCATCCACACTGTCATGTCCAGCACTCCTTATATCATTGCATTCTTAATCCGTGCTTCTCTTGACTAGTGTAGTCTGAATGTTCCCCTTATACTATTCCTTATCTATTAGAAACGAGACCACACCATAGGTTGGAGTAAACTGGCCACAACAGCCTTTATTAAACATAACTCAAAATTACTCCCATAACTTGTAAATATGAAAATATATAAATATATAAATATATATAAATATATAAATATAAATATAAATAACTTTATTAACATTAAACCACATTTTAATTAACATTAACTGCCCATTCTGGTGATCTCTGACGGTGACCACACTTAAACCAATACCCAATCACTGCGGTACACCTGACCAACTTCCCAAAGGCCTCCACCTGTGACCGGTCGGAGACAACTTCCGCCAGTGAACATAACCGTATTCCCTCCAACGTTCAGGAATACCCAGAGGGGCCGATCGTTAGATGAGCCCCCCACACCCTCAGATCCCTTCTGAGTACCTGTCTACCGTCAGAAACCACCAGAAAACACACCGCCACAGCCCGAAAGGGTGACCCCCTCAACCTTGAGGGCCGCCCCACACCCGAAGAGCTTTCTGTATGCCCTCCTGTAAGCCAAAGGACCAGAGGTCAATCCCCACATCCGATAGATGAACGCCATCCCGCCTAAGATAAAGCCCTACATTCACCTCCAATTCCCTGTGTCTTACCACAATGCCCCCGTTCTGCACTACAAACCGCCCAACAACCTTATTAACCCTAATCCTAGTTTTCTCGAGGCTGGCTAAAGACCTGGCCCCACGCCACACCGTTCTGGCCACAATGTCCGACCACACCAAAATGGTGCCCGGGAACAGGACTCGCATGCGCAACACATCAGCCTTGATATCCGCCAAAATGTCCTTCACTTTCCGAACTCCCAGGTCATTGCCCCCCGCATGAACAACCAGCACCTCCGGGGGCCTATCCCTCAAAGCGAAGCGCTCCACCTCCCTCATGACACGCTCCCACCTCATGCCCGGGAAACCCAACCACATCACCCTCGCTACCTCCCTGGGGATACCCAATTGCCTGCCTGCTGGTAGAGAATCACCTCTCCTGGCCCCCCAGCAGACGTACGAATGCCCCAGGATCCAAACGAGGCGTTGAGAACCTCCATCTGGAATGAAAACAAGAGAAATAACACAACAACCAAAGGAATGTTACAGCACAGTCCTCCCCCCCATACATCCCACAGCAAACAACCCCCAGCCGCACCCTCCTTACCCCAGTAGCAACTGCGGCCGGACATAGGACCGGAACCTCCGGGACTCCCATCTACCAATCCGGCGCACCACCGCCTCCTCCAGCCCACATCGAGCCGCTTCCGTGGCCGCCCCAATCCGAAAAGAGTGGGACGCGTAGTCCCGCTCATCCAAACCCACCGCCCTCAGGCATTGCCGAAAGACCGACACAAATTGAAAACGGGATAGAAAAGAACCCCCCTCGTGCACCAAAAAGGGGCCCGCCCCCACAGGCCGTACCGCCCGGAAAGCCCGTACCGCCGCCACCGGGCACACTACCGAGCCCGGCAGGGCGAGCAGCGTAATCGCCACTCCCCTGCCCCGTTGATCAGTCTTAGACCTACGCAACCGTATACTCACCCGATCCGCAACCACCTGCACATCCTGATCCAACAGACCCCCAGCCACCCGTTTTGAGCGACACACCAACTCCCCAATCCTAAAAGCCCCATAAAACGCCAACGAAAACGCTGCCGTAAACAGAACGGTCTCGTAAGCAGACGAGCAAACGTCCACCAGCCGAGAACAAATTGCCACCAAATTGTCAAATGACACCGGCCGGCGCGCATCCCTACCCTTCCAATCCCTCCTGTACCCTTTTAACGTTTGCCTCACCCAAAAATCCTTCGTCCCGTCCGGCTCCCCCCACAGTTTGAACAAAAAGGCCAACCCCGCCAGCTTCCGCTCAATAGACGCGGGAGACAGGCCCGTCTCAATGTTCCGGGCCACCCAGTACAATACCACCCAGCGCCGGTCGGAGCCCCGACCAGCCACTCCAACCTCCCGCAGGAACGCCCACCATTCCGCCCACACTCTAGAATAAGCGGACCATGTAGCCTCACTCAACGACCTTTTTAACCAACCTGCGGCGATTCCAAGGGAAGTTCCCACATCCACCCGGGGCATGGCGCCCCCGACTCCTCCGCTCCCGGCGCCAGCTGCCGGAACTTGTCCCACTGAAAACGAGAGAGCGAGTCAGCCAAAGAATTCTCCACCCCAGGTATGTGCACAGCATAAACGTAAACATTGAGCCGCAAACAGCGAAAGACCAGGTGTCGCAGCAGCCGGATGACCGGGGGGGAGGAAGCAGTCATCCGATTGAGGACCTGGACCACCCCCATGTTATCGCAATTGATGCGCAACTTCAAATTACGAAACTCCGCCCCCCACAGCTCCAATGCCACCACTATCGGGAACAATTCTAGCAAAACCAAATTGCCCAACAACCCCGCAACCTCCCATGAGCGTGGCCAAGGTTCCGCACTCCACCGACCCCGGAAAAATGCCCCATAACCCGCTGAGCCAGCCGCGTCAGTAACCAACTCCACATCGAAGTTGCTCACTGGCCCCGACATCCACATAGCCCGCCCATTATATGACTCCAAAAATTCATGCCAAGCCCGCAGGTCCTCCCGGTGTTCCCTTCGCAAACGCACAAAGTGGGTAGGGGCGGTTACCCCGGCAGTGGCCCCCGACAGCCGTCGGCAGAACACACGGCCCATAGGGATGATCCGGCAAGCGAAATTCAGCTTGCCCAACAGGGACTGCAGGGCCCGAAGCTGAACCTTCGGCCGGCCCTGCATGCCTGCCAACTCCGCCTGCAGATCCCGTAATTTATTCTCTGGCAAGCGACACTCCATTGCCATAGAATCAATCACGATTCCCAAAAAACTCAATTCCGTCACCGGGCCTTCCGTCTTATCCCCTGCCAACGGCACCCCGAACCTGCCCGCAATGTGCTGCAACGTGGACAGAAGAATCGCACACACATTGGAGGCAGGCGGGCCCACGCACAGAAAGTCATCCAAATAGTGGATGACCGACTCCAGGCCCGAAACATCTCTCACCACCCATTCCAAAAATGAACTAAAAGCTTCAAAATAGGCGCATGAAATGGAACAACCCATGGGCAGGCACAAGTCCACATAAAACTTGCCCCGCCAATGGCATCCCAACAGCCGGAAGCTGTCCGGGTGGACCGGCAGAAGGCGAAACGCCGATTCCACATCCGCCTTGGCCATGAGAGCCCCACGACCATACCGCCTGACCCACCGTACCGCCGCGTCAAAAGAAGTGTAGGAAACCGTACACGCCTCCGGGTCAATGAAATCATTGACCGACCCCCCTTTCGGAAAAGACAGGTGATGAATCAAGCGAAACTTCCCCGGCTCCTTCTTAGGAACTACACCCAACGGGGAGACCACCAGGTCCCCCCACGGCTGCACTTCGAAAGGACCACCCATCCGGCCCAGCGCCACCTCTTTACCCAATTTGTCATCCACAACCCCCGGGTGATCTAAAGCCGATCGCAAATTCCTGGCCAACGGCGGCACCCCTCCCAAAGAACAGGGAATCCTAAAACCGTCCCGAAAACCCAGAATTAACCCACGCGCCGCCGCACCATACGGATACCTATTTAGGAAAGGAAGCATCCTTCCCAGGTTCACCGGCGTCATCCCTTTTGTGACCGGCGGCACTGGCACGCTGACCTTTTTTGAAACAGCGAGACAGGGGGTGGGTGCCGCCGCACCCGGAGCACTCATGCTTGAAGCGGCACGCGCCTCCGAATTTACAAGCCCCTTCATTAAAGGGCCAGCACACCCCCCACTTCTTTCCGGCCGGCAGTCCCGAGGAAGACGCACTCCCGGCCCCCCCCTGAAGAAACGGAGTGGGGGCCCGCGGAGCAGACATAAGCCTCATCCAGAGGCTTATGTCCTTGTGATCCCACCGCAGGTCAGCCCGCACTGCCTTACGCTGACGAAACTGCTCATCATAGCGCAGCCAAGCCAGCCCTCCATACACTCGGTGAGCCTCCCCAATCGCGTCCAGGTAACAAAATAACGCCGAGCAATGCTCGGGGTTCTTTTCCCCTATCACGCTAGCCAATATAGCGAACGCCTGAAGCCAATTTGCAAATGTGCGCGGGATCAGCCGATACCTACGTTTTTCCTCGTCGTCCTTCTTGGAACTGTCCGGCTTAACCCTGTCCAAATTAAATTTCTCGAGGGGGAGCAAGGAGAAAATCTCCACATACTCGCCCTTGCCGATCTTGTCCCGCACCTCCTGCTTCAAATGCGCCCCCAATGGGCCTTCGAAACAAACATAGACTTCGCACCGGGCAGCATCCGCGATCCTAACCAGGTCAGACCGCGCCCCCGGGTCCGCGGGCACCGGGGGGACCCCCGAGCCCACAGCCCCCGCATCCGTGCTCCCCGACACCGCGGCAGGCGGTGCATCCCGCGCAGGAATGACCTCCGCCCCCCCGGCCCCCCCCACAGTACCCAGCCAGGGGGCCACCTGAGGCGACCCGGAGCCCCCAGCAAACTTACCAACCAGGGCCTGCAGCCCCCCCAACAGCTCCTGCAACTGACCTGACGGCCCCCCCGGGGCCACAGGCCCCGCCCCCTGCGCTGAACCTGCCGCAACCCCCCCCAATACGTCCCGGGATCCCGTGGGCACCGCACCCCCCTGCGCCACCCCCATCAGATCCCGCAAGGCATCCGCCAGCAATGTAGACTCCCGCAACTTACCCGGGCCCCCAGGGGCCTCGGCGACCGGTACCGGTCCGGGTGTAGAAAAGGACCCCTCCTCCTCCTGGGACAGCTCGCTCTCCGAACCGACCTCTCCAACGCGCACCGGGGACGCGGCAATCCCCCTGTGCTCCGCGCGGTCCATCCGGTCCCTGCGATCCGGGACTGCAGGCAATGTCCTCCTCCCCCCGCCGCCCCCGGCATGCCGGCGTCTAAAACCAGCCCTGCCAGGCACCTTGGCAGCCTTCTGCGACCCACCCTCCCCCCCCTCCGGCATGCGACCCCCCCGGAGCGCCCCCCTCCCCCCCACCGCGCGGATGCTGGCCCCAGACCCAGCCTGCCGCAGATCCCCCGCCACGTGCACCCCCCCCCCTTGGCCTGCCGACCCAGAGCCATCCACACTCCCCCCCACCTCCACCGGGCCCCGTGCGGTCCCGGCGCCATTTCCATGCGGCCGTGAAGCCCCGCCCCCCTCCGTTCGGCGGCGTAACGACCGCCCGGACCGGGGGGAGCCGATAACCTGCCGTTTTGCCGGGGGGACCGATCGGTCCACCCCCGGGCTCCGGGAGTCACGAGGCGGCCGAGGAGTAGGCCCAGGAGAAAAACGCGCCGGAGGCCGAGACCTCCGCGCGCGCAGTGGAACCTCACCTGTCCCGCCGCCGTCCACATCGCCGTCCGTCAGGTCACCCACACGTTCCCGCAGCCAGTCCACACCGTGCACCTCCGCCGCCCGTCGCAGCCGCGCGAAGAGTCCCTCGAGGTCCGCCATAGCAGAGGAGCAGCGAAAAAACTGCCTCCTCTGTGTCACACTGGGCTCCGAATGATTCCTTACAGCCACACCTCTCCCTTTTATGTGACCCCTCCCCTACACTGAACTTGTTTCCTGCAAACCTTTTCCTGAACTCCACCCATAAAGCTTAACCCTCTGTGTCCCTCATCCACACTGTCATGTCCAGCACTCCTTATATCATTGCATTCTTAATCCGTGCTTCTCTGGGTCACTAATCTGGGACTCCAGCCCTTATGGGCCAATGTCTCCAATCTGAAGCCACAAACTGAGTACCTGATCTGAATTCTCATCTGAAATCCCAACCCAATATACAGTGCCTTAAAAAAGTATTCACACCCCTTGAAATTCCCCACATCTTGTCATGTTACAACCAAAAATGTAAATGTATTTTATGTGATAGACCAATAGAAAGTGCCACATAATTGTGAAGTGGAAGGAAAATGATAAATTATACAAATAAATATGTGAAAAGTGTGGGGGAGGGGCATTTGTATTCAGCCCCCTCTTTACTCTGATGACCCTAACTAAAATGTAGTGGAACCAATTGCCTTCAAAAGTCACCTAATTAGTAAATAGAGTCCACCTGTGTGTAATATAATCTCAGTATAAATACAGCTGTTCTGTGAAGACCTCAGAGGTTTGTTAGAGAACCTTACTGAACAAACAGCATCATGAAGGCCAAGGAACACACCAGACAGGTCAGGGATGAAGTTGTGGAGAAGTATAAAGCAGGGTTGGGTTATAAAAAAAATCTCCCAAGCTTTGAAGATCTCACGGAGCTCTGTTCAATCCATCATCAGAAAATGGAAAGAGTATGGCACAACTGCAAACCTACCAAGACATGGCCGCCCTTAAACTGACCGGCCGGGCAAGGAGAACATTCATCAGAGAAGAGCCAAGAGGTCCATGGTAACTCTGGAGGAGCTGCAGAGATCCACAGCTCAGGGGGGAGAATCTGTCCACAGGACAACTATTAGTCGTCTCTCCACAAATCTGCCCTTTATGGAAGAGTGACAAGAAGAAAGACATTGGAGAAAGAAAGTCATAAGAAGTCCTGTTTGTAGTTTGTGAGAAGCCATGTGGGGGAGGGGGCAGCAAACATGTGGAAGAAGGTAATCTGGTCAGAGGAGACCAAAATTCAACTTTATGGCCTAAAAACAAAACGCTATGTGTGGGGGAAACTAACACTGCCCATCCCCTGAACACACCATCCCCACCGTGAGACATGGCGGTGGCAGCATCATGTGGTGGGGATGGTTTTCTTCAGCAGGGACAGGGAAGCTGGTCAGAGTTGATGAGAAGATGGATGGAGACAAATACAGGACAATCTTAGAAGAAAACCTGTTAGAGTCTACAAAAGACTTGAGACCGGGGCGGAGGTTCCCCTTCCAGCAGGACAACGACCCGAAACATCCAGCCAGAGCTACAATGGAATGGTTTACATCAAAGCATATTCATGTGTTAGAATGGCCCAGTCACAGTCCAGACCTAAATCCCATTGAGAATCTGTGGCAAGACTTGAAAATTGCTGATCACAGACGCTCTCCATCCAATCTGACAGAGCTTGAGATATTCTACAAAGAAGAAGAATGGGCAGAAATGTCCTCTCTAGATGTGCAAAGCTGGTAGAGACACCCCCAAAACGACTTGTAGAGAAAGGGGGTTCTACAAAGTATTGACTCCGGGGGGCGCCATACAAATGCCCCCCCCCCCCCCCCCCACAAACACACACACACTTTTCACATATTTATTTGTAAAATTTTAAGAAAAATAATTTATAATTTTACTTCCACTTTCAATGGAAATCTCCAGCCTAGTGTACAGCTGTCACTGATCCATAATGCAACCCCAAATATACTTGTGTCCCCAACCCTACTAACATTGGCACTAATGTTAGAAATGAAAAATTTCAATCTAACATGCCAGTTCTAACAATACGAGACATCAACCCTTATATATCATTGTCATCAATTTTAAACCTTAATGCACTAATGTCCAAAACTCCAAACGAATGTGCAAGTGCCATTAATCCGAGACTTCAACCCTTTAATATCAGTGTCATCAGCCCATAAATCTAAAGTGTCACCGATCCAACAAACCTGCTCCAATGCACCAGTGAGGTCCATCCAAGACTCAACTCCTATGAATGAGTGCCAGAATCCTAAACTCTCCTGTACCAGAATCACCATATGCCAACGCTACCAATCCAAACCTCATCGTGTCAGTGTACCCCATTCTGAAGAAATCAATTCCTTAGATTTGAAATCCCAGTCCCGGGGTATCAGGGTCACCAATAAAAAAAAACGAAACTTATAAATAGTAATTGATCCATGATTTCATCATCGACAAGCAAACTTGGTCCAGGAAGAAGGGGGCAGTTGTGTTTTCTTCTATCATTAATCAAATTTTAGCATTAAATAAAAACACGCTCTTCTTTTTTCTGCGCCGTTATTGTGTTTAATAGGAAGTTCACCCAAATATTCCTAAAACAAAGGCTGCAATGGAGAGGAATTGCTGTGAAATAATGCAGACAAAGACATGTAAATTGGGTTTGGTGGAATCGCCGAGGTGACCTTGTAAAAAGTGACACTGCCCATCCTTCTACCTCTTTAATTACAACTTTGCCAGCTGAACAGGTCTTATTGATCCCGTGTCTCCTTGGGAAACATTCTGAACATCTGAAATAAGTCCATGCCCCTCCGTCTTCCACAAATGAATCATCACATGTAACCAGTGCCAATACAGATGCCCTACAATACCCACCACACATCTTCCAATGCCATGCCATTATCACCCGTCATTTTATTATCCTTCACCCTGAAGATACAGTTCTCTGATTTTCAGGATATATCAGGAGAGGGTTATTATTATTCATATCAGAGAAAAATGCTGATTAAGGTAACAATAAACAGTATAGAAGATCGAGCACCTTACATGGCATGAGTATTGAGATTATAGGAAGATAGAAGAGTGGGCAGCTGGCACATCTGGTTCACCTCCCTCTCCCCTGGCACACCTGGTTCACCTCCCTCTCCCCTGGCACACCTGGTTCACCTCCTTCTCCCCTGACACATCTGGTTCACCTCCCTCTCCCCTGGCACACCTGGATTACCTCCCTGCCCCCTGGCACACCTGGTCCACCTCCCTCTCCCCTGACACATCTGGTTCACCTCCCTCTCCCCTGACACATCTAGTTCACCTCCGTCTCCCCTGACACATCTGGTTTACCTCCCTCTCCCCTGGCACACCTGGATCACCTCCCTGCCCCCTGGCACACCTGGCCCACCTCCCTCTCCCATGACATATCTGGTTCACCTCCCTCTCCCCTGGCACACCTGGATCACCTCCCTGCCCCCTGGCACACCTGGTTCACCTCCCTCTCCCCTGACACACCTGGATCACCTCCCTCTCCCCTGACACACCTGGTTCACCTCCCTCTCCCCTGATACATCTGGTTCACCTTCCTCTCCCCTGGCACACCTGGTCCACCTCCCTCTCCCATAACACATCTGGTTCACCTCCCTCTCCCCTGGCACACCTGGATCACCTCCCTGCCCCCTGACACACCTGGTTCACCTCCCTCTCCCCTGACACACCTGGATCACCTCCCTCTCCCCTGACACACCTGGATCACCTCCCTCTCCCCTGACACACCTGGTTCACCTCCCTCTCCCCTGACACACCTGGTTCACCATCCCCTCCCCTGACACACCTGGATCACCTCCCTGCCCCCTGGCACACCTGGTTCACCTCCCTCTCCCCTGGCACATCTGGTTCACCTCCCTCTCCCCTGACACACCTGGATCACCTCCCTCTCCCCTGACACACCTGGTTCACCTCCCCCTCCCCTGACACACCTGGATCACCTCCCTGCCCCCTGGCACACCTGGTTCACCTTCCTCTCCCTTGGCACACCTGGTTCACCGCCCTCTCCCCTGACACACCTGGATCACCTCCCTACCCCCTGGCACACGTGGTTCACCTCCCTCTCCCCTGACACACCTGGTTCACCTCCCTCACCCCTGACACACCCGGATCATCGCCCTCTCCGCTGACACACCTGGTTCACCTCTCTCTCCCTTGACACACCTGGATCACCTCCCTCTCCCCTGACACACCTGGATCACCTCCCTCTCCCCTGACACACCTGGATCACCTCCCTCTCCCCTGGCACACCTGGTTCCCCTCCCTCTCCCCTGACACGCCTAGTTCACCTCCCTCTCCCCTGACACACCTGGATCACCTCCCTGCCCCCTGGCACACCTGGTTCACTTCCCTCTCCCCTGATACACCTGGATCACCTCCCTCTTCCCTGGCACACCTGGTTCACCTCCCTCTCCCCTGACACGCCTAGTTCACCTCCCTCTCCCCTGACACACCTGGATCACCTCCCTGCCCCCTGGCACACCGGGTTCACCTCCCTCTCCCCTGACACACCTGGTTCACCTCCCTCTCCCCTGACACACCTGGATCACCTCCCTCTCCCCTGACACACCTGGATCACCTCCCTGCCCACTGACACACCTGGTTCACCTCCCTCTCCCCTGACACACCTGGATCACCTCCCTCTCCCCTGACACACCTGGATCACCTCCCTGCCCCCTGGCACACCTGGTTCACCTCCCTCTCCCCTGGCACACCTGGTTCACCTCCCTCTCTCCTGACACACCTGGTTCACCTCCTTCTCCCCGGACACACCTGGATCACCTCCCTCTCCCCTTACACACCTGAATCACCTCCCTGCCCCCTTGCACACCTGGTTCACCTCCCTCTCCCCTGGCACACCTGGTTCACCTCACTCTCCCCTGGCACACCTGGTTCACCTCCCTCTCCCCTGGCACACCTGGTTCAACCCCCTGCCCCCTGGCACACCTGGTTCACCTCCCTCTCCCCTGATACACCTGGTTCACCACCCTCTCCCCTGGCACGCCTGGTTCACCTCCCTCTCCCCTGGCATACCTGGTTCACCTCCCTCTCCCCTGACACACCTGGATCACCTCCCTGCTCTCTGGTACACCTGGTTCACCTCCCTCTCCCCTGACACACCTGGATCACCTCCCTCTCCCCTGGCACACCTGGTTCACCTCCCTGCCCACTGGCACACCTGGTTCACCTCCTTCTCCCCTGACACACCTGGTTCACCTCCCTCTCCCCTGGCACACCTGGTTCACCTCCCTCTCCCCTGGCACACCTGGTTCAACCCCCTGCCCCCTGGCACACCTGGTTCACCTCCCTCTCCCCTGATACACCTGGTTCACCACCCTCTCCCCTGGCACGCCTGGTTCACCTCCCTCTCCCCTGGCATACCTGGTTCACCTCCCTCTCCCCTGACACACCTGGATCACCTCCCTGCTCTCTGGTACACCTGGTTCACCTCCCTCTCCCCTGACACACCTGGATCACCTCCCTCTCCCCTGGCACACCTGGTTCACCTCCCTCTCCCCTGACACACCTGGATCACCTCCCTCTCCCCTGACACACCTGGTTTACCTCCCTCTCCCCTGACACACCTGGTTCACCTCCCTCTCCCCTGACACACCTGGATCACCTCCCTCTCCCCTGACACACCTGGTTCACCTCTCTCTCCCTTGACACACCTGGATCACCTCCCTCTCCCCTGACACACCTGGATCACCTCCCTCTCCCCTGACACACCTGGATCACCGCCCTCTACCCTGACACACCTGGTTCACCTCTCTCTCCCTTAACACACCTGGATCACCTCCCTCTCCCCTGACACACCTGGATCACCTCCTTCTCCCTTGACACACCTGGATCACCTCCCTCTCCTCTGACACATCTGGATCACCTCCCTCTCCCCTGGCACACCTGGATCACCTCCCTGTCCCCTGGCACACCTGGTTCTCCTCCCTCTCCCCTGATACACCTGGATCACCTCCCTCTCCCCTGGCACACCTGGTTCACCTCCCTCTCCCCTGACACGCCTAGTTCACCTCCCTCTCCCCTGACACACCTGGATCACCTCCCTGCCCCCTGGCACACCTGGTTCACCTCCCTCTCCCCTGACACACCTGGTTCACCTCCCTCTCCCCTGACACACCTGGATCACCTCCCTCTCCCCTGACACACCTGGATCACCTCCCTGCCCACTGACACACCTGGTTCACCTCCCTCTCCCCTGACACACCTCGATCACCTCCCTCTCCCCTGACACACCTGGATCACCTCCCTGCCCCCTGGCACACCTGGTTCACCTCCCTCTCCCCTGGCACACCTGGTTCACCTCCCTCTCTCCTGACACACCTGGTTCACCTCCTTCTCCCCGGACACACCTGGATCACCTCCCTCTCCCCTTACACACCTGAATCACCTCCCTGCCCCCTTGCACACCTGGTTCACCTCCCTCTCCCCTGGCACACCTGGTTCACCTCACTCTCCCCTGGCACACCTGGTTCACCTCCCTCTCCCCTGATACACCTGGATCACCTCCCTGCCCACTGGCATACCTGGTTCACCTCCCTCTCCCCTGACACACCTGGATCACCTCCCTCTCCCCTGGCACACCTGGTTCAACCCCCTGCCCCCTGGCACACCTGGTTCACCTCCCTCACCCCTGGTACACCTGGTTCACCTCCCTCTCCCCTGATACATCTGGTTCACCACCCTCTCCCCTGGCACGCCTGGTTCACCTCCCTCTTCCCTGGCATACCTGGTTCACCTCCCTCTCCCCTGACACACCTGGATCACCTCCCTGCCCACTGGCACACCTGGTTCACCTCCTTCTCCCCTGACACACCTGGTTCACCTCCCTCTCCCCGGGCACACCTGGTTCACCTCCCTCTCCCCTGATACACCTGGTTCACCACCCTCTCCCCTGGCACACCTGGTTCACCTCCCTGCCCCCTGGCACACCTGGTTCACCTCCCTCATCCCTGGCACACCTGGTTCACCTCCCTCTCCCCTGATACACCTGGTTCACCACCCTCTCCCCTGGCACGCCTGGTTTACCTCCCTCTCCCCTGGCATACCTGGTTCACCTCCCTCTCCCCTGACACACCTGGATCACCTCCCTGCCCACTTGCACACCTGGTTCACCTCCTTCTCCCCTGACACACCTGGTTCACCTCCCTCTCCCCTGGCACACCTGGTTTACCTCCATCTCCACTGATACACCTGATTCACCACCCTCTCCCCTGGCACGCCTGGTTCACCTCCCTCTTCCCTGGCACACCTGGTTCACCTCCCTCTCCTCTGACACACCTGGATCACCTATCTCTCTCCTGACACATCTGGTTCCCCTCCCTCTCCCCTGGCACAACTGGATCACCTACCTCTCCCCTGCCACACCTGGTTCGCCGCCCTCTCCCCTGGCACACCTGGATCACCTCCCTCTCCTCTGATAAATCTGGACCACCTACCTCTCCCCTGACACACCTGGTTCACCTCCCTCTCCCCTGACACACCTGTTTCACCTCCCTCTTGCCTGGCACACCTGGTTCACTTTCCTGGCCCCTGGCAATCCTGGATTACCTACCTCTCCCATGACCCGCCTGCTTCACCTCCCTGCCCTGGCACACCTGATTTACCTCCCTGCCCCCTGGCACACCTGGTCCACCTCCCTGCCCCCTGGCACACCTGGTCTACCTCCCTCTTCCCTGACACACCTGGTTCACCTCCCTCTCCCATGGCACACCTGGTTCACCTCTCTCTTCCCTGACAGACCTGATTCACCTCCCTCTCCCCTGGCACACCTGGTTCACCTACCTCTCCCCTGACACACCTGGTTCACTTCCCTGCCCTGGCACACCTGGTTCACCTTTCTGCCCCCTGGCACATCTGGTTCACCTCCCTCTCCCCTGACACAGCTGGTTCACCTCCCTGCCCCCTGGCACACCTGGATCACCTCCCTCTCCCCTGGCAAACCTGAATCTTCCACCTCTCCCCTGACACACCTGGTTCACCTCCCTGCCCCTGGCACACCTGGTTCACCTCCCTGCCCCCTGGCACATCTGGTTCACCTCCCTCTCCCCTGGCACACCTGGTTCACCTCCCTGCCCCCTGGCATACCTGGTTCACTTCCCTCTCCCCTGACACACCTGGTTCACCTCCCTCTCCCCTGGAAGCCTGATTCCCCTCCCTCTCCCCTGGCACGTTTGGTTCCCCTCCCTCTGCCCTGACACACCTGGTTCACCCCTCTTCCCTGGCATGCTTGGTTCACCTCCCTCTCCCCGGCCTGCCTGGTTCACCCCCCCCCCCCTCCCCTGGCACACTTGTTTCTTTACCCTCTCCCCTGGCACACGTGGCAGGCCTGGTTCACCTCCCTCTCACCTGGCATGCCTTGTTTACCTGGTGAGGACAGGATAGGCTGTGCTGATAATTTAGTATTCCTTCTACCAGCTCTGTACTTCAAAGTATATCATGGAGTTACAGAAGGTTCGCATTGAGTCAGACACCTAAGGAAGGAATAGAATACAGGAAACACCAGATATCATTCCTCCCAACTTTTCATCAGTGCCCATCAGTGAAGCAGAAGATAGCTACAAAATGTTGTAAAAGAAACTAAGAATTATTTTTCTTTTCATAATTTCTGTCTTTTTTTTATTTGTTTAGCAAAAAACAACCCCCCCTCCCCCCAGTGGTGATTAAATAGCACCAAAAGAAAGCTCCATTTGTGGGAAAAAACGATAGAAATGTTATATGGGTACCATTGGCCTGGGCAGGAAATGGGGAGGGGGGGTTCCTGGTATTAAAGGGATTAACCACTATTATTCCTTTATATTGGCTTTTGGGATTTACAAATGGGATGAGAGTTTCATCATTGGGAGATAAATAATAAATTTTCTATACAACAATATAAATTAGACCAACATGAGGGAAGGGTTTGCTGTGGATTTGGGGGACCCTCGGAAGGGTCGGCTGTGGATTTCAGGGACCCTCGGATAGACCTGCTGTGGATTTGGGGGACCCTCGGAAGGGTCGGCTGTGGATTTCAGGGACCCTCGGTCTGGGTGATGTAAAGCTGGAAATGAAGTGTCACTTGTTTGCTTTGTAAATGTCACTTTTGCTGTGGCAGAAAAAGAGAAGAAGAAGGGGGCGCCTCTGGGTGTAGATTTTTAAAAGGCAATTTATTCACAGGTAAAACAAATAGATGATGCACTCACATTTTCCAAGGCATAAAAAGGCATGTAGAATACAAGGGGGGCGGTTTTTTCATCTGATTCGTCCGTCACATGGGATCCGGTCCGCGGGTGTCATGTTGTCCTCTCCTGGCGTTACCACGAGTTTGTTGTTAAAAAATGCCGGCTTGGTGGATGCAGAGGATGTGTTTCCAAAGCGAGGCTTGGTTAGCGGTGACACGCGGGTCGCGGGGTTGTGACGTCACGGCGGGCATTTTTTAACAACAAACTCATGGTAACGCCAGGAGAGGACAACATGACACCCGCGGACCGGATCCCATGTGACGGACGAATCAGATGAAAAAACCGCCCCCCTTGTATTCTACATGCCTTTTTATGCCTTGGAAAATGTGAGTGCATCATCTGTTTGTTTTACCTGTGAATAAATTGCCTTTTAAAAATCTACACCCAGAGGCGCCCCCTTCTTCTTCTCTTTTTCTGCAACAGTCTAGGAGCCTGGTTTCAGCTCCCTGTGGTGGCAGCCCTGCATTCCAAAGACCCACTCAAAGAACGAAAGACATTTTCACGGGACTTGAGAACTAAAAGTTCTCATTCATATCATCGTCCAATATAACTTTATACAGACAGCCCTCTGGAGTATATTATTTTCTGATCTTTTGCGCCTCTACTTGTCGTGTCACTTTTGCTGTGGTACATCCTCAAGGGCTGGGCAGGAAAGGGGGGGCCTAACCCCTCCCCCAGCAAAGTACCCCGTCCCTAAGGTGAGGCTTCCCCACAACCAGGGCCAGTGGTTGTGGGATCTGTGGGTAAGGGGCTTATCAGAATCTGCTTAACCCTTTAACAATAGTGGAACCCCCAGATACCGGCCCGTTTGGGTTTCTTTATTTCTAGGTTACAACTTCCTTTTGTAAATGAGTAAGGATACTATGGACCCCATGCTCATTCATGGGGAAGGGGGGGTGGTATATGGGTGCCCCCATATTGTCAAAGGGGGCTTCCAGATTATGATAAGCATCCCACCCGCTGACCGCCACATTCATTGGGCATGGGTGTCAGAAAAGGGTCCTTGTCCTCATCTCTAATCCTCATCATCAAAATCCAAAGATGCTGGTAGGACACTAAATTACAGAATTATTCCAGATTAGCCTCATGAATGTTGTAAACCTGTCCAGGATTGATAGACCATTGTTGGCCAGCAGCAGCAAAGTCAGTTATCTTCCTAAAGAGATGATGTGTCAAATGTCAATGGAACACCCAATGTACCACCCAGAACTGAAGAGACGGGCGCTGAGGATCTCCATGGAAGTGCTTAGGGTAAAGTCATATGACTAGATGTTCAGGTCTTCAGGGATTTACCTTTTTGGGAACTGCAGAGAGCGGGACTGAGGATCACCATGAATCTGATCACGGTAAAGTCATATGACTAGATCTTCCTGTCTTCAGGAATTCACCTTCTTAGGGATCTGCAGAGACGAGGATTGAGGATCGCCATGGATGTGATTATGGTAAAATCATATGACTAGATCTTCAGGGATTCACCTTCTTTGGGAACTGCAGGGACAGGGACTGAGGATCGCCATGGATGTGATTATGGTAAAATCATATGACTAGCTCTTCATGTCTTTGTGGATTTGCCGTCTTTGAGAATTACAGAGACGGGGACTGAGGATCGTCATAGATGTGACTAGGGTAAAGTCATATGACTATTTCTTGTGGAAAAAAAAGTCATATGACTAAATCTTCATGTCTTTGGGATTTGTCTTCTTTGGAATGTGCAGGGACGGGGACTGAGCATCACCATGGATGTAATTAAGGTAAAGTTATATGACTAGATCTTCACGTCTTCAGGGATTTGCCTTTTAGGGATCTGCAGAGACAGGGACTGAGGATCGCCATGGATGTAATTAGGGTAAAGTTATATGACTAGATCTTCACGTCTTCAGGGATTTGCCTTTTAGGGATCTGCAGAGACGGGGACTGAGGATCGCCATGGATGTACCGTAATTAGGGTAAAGTTATATGACTAGATCTTCACGTCTTCAGGGATTTGCCTTTTAGGGATCTGCAGAGACGGGGACTGAGGATCGCCATGGATGTGATAACGGTAAAGTCATATGACTAGATCTTCATGTCTTTGGGGATTTTCCTTCTTTGGGAACTGCAGCGGAAGTTTAAATTGGAAGCTGGGAAATCACTGAAAGGTTTGCAGCAATTCTGAGGTCTTCTAATAAATAAATATTTACTTCTCATGTCTAGGTGGCTATTACTATCATTACCTTTCCTGGGACTTCGCTAAAATAAAAAAAATAAAAGCTCCAACATAAAGAGCTGCAGAGATTTCATTGAAAATGTAATTTAGGTTCTTCATTTATTATTCATATTAATTTGATGGAATTTATAGCATTAGTGACTTGCTTTCATTTAGCTCAGTGCCCTGAAAGCAGTACAGCTGTCAACTGCTCAGTGTGGGCAATATATTACATGGAGGGGGTCAGTTCCCTGGACTCAGTATGAACAATACATTATGTGTGTGTGTGTGGGGGGGGGGGGGGGGGGGCAGTTATCTGGACTTAATATGAAAAATACATTATATGAGGGGTGGGGGTTGAGTTCCCTGGACTCAGTATGAACAACACATTACATGGAGGGTCAGTTCCCTGGACTCAATGCTTAAAGTCCTTGACTGTGTTTAAACTGTGTGATAGTGGTATATATGCCTTCAACGATGGTCCCTAAAAATTATGTGATAATGGTGGATATGCCTTTCATGATAGTCTCGACAAATGATGTGATAATGGTGGATATGCCTTCCACGATGGTCCCTAAAAATGATGTGATAATGGTGGATATGCCTTCCACGATGGTCTCTACAAATGATGTGATAATGGTGGATATGCCTTCCACGATGGTCCCTAAAAATGATGTGATAATGGTGGATATGCCTTCCACGATGGTCCCTAAAAATGATGTGATAATGGTGGATATGCCTTCCACGATGGTCCCTAAAAATGATGTGATAATGGTGGACATGCCTTTCATGATGGGCTCTACAAATGATGTGATAATGGTGGATATGCCTTTCATGATGGGCTCTACAAATGATGTGATAATGGTGGATATGCCTTTCATGATGGGCTCTACAAATGATGTGATAATGGTGGACATGCCTTTCATGATGGGCTCTACAAATGATGTGATAATGGTGGATATGCCTTTCATGATGGTCTCTACAAATGATGTGAAAATGGTGAACATGTCTTCCACGATGGTCTCTACAAATAATGTAATAACGGGGGATATGCCTTCCACAATGGTCTCCACAAATGATGTAATAATGGTGGATATGCCTTCCATGTTGGTCTCTACAAAAGATGTGAAAATGGTGAATATGCCTTCAACAATGGTCTCTACAAATGATGTGATGATCATTGAAATGATTTTCAAGGGTCAGCATGCTCTGCAGTGCAGTATGGTGTAAGAAAGATGATGAAAGTTGGGATTTAGGGTTCAAATATTGGAGTGTCTGTAGTGTATTCCTCAAAGTTTGGAAAATATCCATCTATATTCCAGATCTCCCTTCATTTAGTGTCACTTCTCAGATGTAACTCTACAATATATCAGATGACGTGGGGCTCCCTCCCAATAAAGAATGGCGAACGCTCATAGTATCAGGGATTCTTCTCCTTATTGGGTAGAGTGGAGGGCAACACTTTGTTACATGACGAGGAACACAATTCCAACAAGAATAAAAAACAGAAACACCGTAGTCTGTATGAGAATTCAAATGTTGAAGACTTCTTCACTAAATTCTCATTGCGGTATTTACTCAGATGGTAAATGGAGTTACTCTCCTGTAGCAGACAGCGGGTCTCCAGTACGAAGGTCACATTATGTAGTTTACAAATATTTTCAGGCCCAAAAATCAGTTTTATAAACCAATGACTAAAAATTAAATGAAAAATTATGTTTATTTGGAGCTTTTTTGGACTCAGCACAATACGATCCAGAACACAAAAAGAACTTCTGTAAAACAACGAATTTACAAATAAATGTAGCAGGTGCTGCTCAGCCCATCAGCTGCCGATGCCACAGGACACAGACCTGGACTCAGTAGTTTTCTCCCCCTCCCTCTCCTCCCTGAGTCTTCGTCCGTGAGCCTGAGTAGGTGAGGTCATTCTTATTTGGCCAGAAATGGGCCAATCAGGAAAGAGCAGGAGCCGGGCATGATGTGATATGTAGTTCCAGCCAACAGCGGCCAGAGTGGGATATACAGGAGGCAAGAATATAGCCCTAGCATGCTGTGTAAACAAGAGGGATCACAGGAAAATGCTGGCTAGGAGCTGAGAGGAGAGAGTTCATGAGGGGGAAGGAAGATCATGAGGCAGGAGAAAGACCTGACATAGAAAGAAGGGGGAAGGGGGAAGGAAGACCATGAAGCAGGGGAGAGCCCGGACACAGGAAGAAGGGACAAGGGGGAAGGAAGATCATGAAGCAGGGGAAAGACCTGACATAGGAAGAAGGGATGAGGGGGAAGGAAGACCACGAGGTAGGGGAACGACCTGACATAGGAAGAAGGAACGAGGAGGACAGAAGACTATGAGGCAGGGGAGAGACTAGACACCAGAAGAAGGGTGAAGGAAAACCACGAGGCATGGGAGAGACCGGACACAGGAAGATGGGACGAGGAGGACAGAAGACTATGAGGAAGGGTAGAGACTAGACACCGGAAGAAGGGACAAGGGTGAAGGAAAACCACGAGGCAGGGGAGAGACCGGACACAGGAAGAAGGGATGAGGGGGAAGGAAGACCATGAGGCAGGGGAGAGACTGGACCCAGGAAGAAGGGACCAGGGGGAAGGAAGACCACGAGGCAGGGGAGAGACCGGACACAAGAAGAAGGGATGAGGGGGAAGGAAGACCACGAGGTAGGGGAACGACCTGACATAGGAAGAAGGAACGAGGAGGACAGAAGACTATGAGGCAGGGGAGAGACTAGACACCAGAAGAAGGGTGAAGGAAAACCACGAGGCATGGGAGAGACCGGACACAGGAAGATGGGACGAGGAGGACAGAAGACTATGAGGAAGGGTAGAGACTAGACACCGGAAGAAGGGACAAGGGTGAAGGAAAACCACGAGGCAGGGGAGAGACCGGACACAGGAAGAAGGGATGAGGGGGAAGGAAGACCATGAGGCAGGGGAGAGACTGGACCCAGGAAGAAGGGACCAGGGGGAAGGAAGACCACGAGGCAGGGGAGAGACAACACACAGGAAGAAGGGATGAGGGGGAGTGACTGCTGGAGCAAGCGTGTGATTGGTTGCTGGGATGCTGGTGGTCCAAGCAACCAATTTTGGGAATGATGACAGGAGAGAGAACCTAAACTGGAGACTGGGGGAGGTAGAAGCAGGCTGGGTCTGCGGGGCTCATATTGGGGGTACACCAGTGGCCCTGGCTGCAGGACAGATAAAGTCTTTTGGATGGCCCGATGTGGCCTGTGGGCCATGGCTTGTAGATCCTGCAGAAAACTGGGATTTCCACAGTTCATTGAAGGTTTAGCAGCTGCACCAGCACAGCTCAAGCTTTCTAGGGTGCCAATGAATCACATCAACTAGATCCTTTATTTCTATTTAAAAGAAACCCAGCAAATGAGGAAGATCTCATTCTCCATACCACTCTTCCCAAACATTGTGCTATAAATCACATTCTCCATACTGCTCTCCTCTGAACACTGTGCTATAAATCACATTCTCCATACTGCTCTCCTCTGAACACTGTGCTATAAATCACATTCTCCATACCGCTCTCCCTAAACATTGTGCTATAAATCACATTCTCCATACTGCTCTCCTCTGAACACTGTGCTATAAATCGCATTCTCCATACCGCTCTCCCTAAACATTGTGCTATAAATCACATTCTCCATACTGCTCTCCTCTGAACACTGTGCTATAAATCACATTCGCCATACTCCTCTCCTCTGAACACTGTGCTATAAATCACATTCTCCATACTGCTCTCCTCTGAACACTGTGCTATAATTCACATTCTCCATACCGCACTCCCTAAACATTGTGCTATAAATCACATTCTCCATACTGCTCTCCTCTGAACACTGTGCTATAAATCGCATTCTCCATACCGCTCTCCTCTGAACACTGTGCTATAAATCACATTCTCCATACTGCTCTCCTCTGAACACTGTGCTATAAATCACATTCTCCATACCGCTCTCCTCTGAACACTGTGCTATAAATCACATTCTCCATACTGCTCTCCTCTGAACACTGTGCTATAAATCGCAGAGAAGACAGGATCAAACAGCCAGATTTTACCGATGTGAGTTTAGTAACACTTTTTAATGCACACAACAATTGTTACAGTCTGTTTTGAAAGTATTTCACTGTTACTCACCATAGCCGACACCATTTCACCATTTCCCTTCCAGTTGGGTGAGCCGTGGATTGACCCTTCACACCATTTCCCTTCCAGTTGGGTGAGCCGTGGATTGACCCTTCACACCATTTCCCTTCCAGTTGGGTGAGCCGTGGATTGACCCTTCACACCATTTCCCTTCCAGTTGGGTGAGCCGTGGATTGACCCTTCACACCATTTCCCTTCCAGTTGGGTGAGCCGTGGATTGACCCTTCACACCATTTCCCTTCCAGTTGGGTGAGCCGTGGACTGACCCTTCACACCATTTCCCTTCCAGTTGGGTGAGCCGTGGACTGACCCTTCACACCATTCCCCTTCCAGTTGGGTGAGCTGTGAATTGACCCTTCACACCTTTTTCCTTCAAGTTTGGTGAGCCGTGGATTGACCCTTCACACCCTTTTCCTTCAAGTTGGGTGAGCCGTGGATTGACCCTTCACACCCTTTTCCTTCAAGTTGGGTGAGCCGCGGATCGACCCTTCACACCCTTTTCCTTCAAGTTGGGTGAGCCGTGGATTGACCCTTCACACCCTTTTCCTTCAAGTTGGGTGAGCCGCGGATTGACCCTTCACACCATTTCCCTTCAAGTTGGGTGAGCCGCGGATTGACCCTTCACACCATTTCCCTTCAAGTTGGGTGAGCCGTGGATTGACCCTTCACACCATTTCCCTTCAAGTTGGGTGAGCCGTGGATTGACCCTTCATACGATTTACCATCCAGTTGCGTGAACAGTGGACTGACCCTTCACACCAATTCCCTTCCAGGTGGGGGAGCTGTAGATTGACCCTTCACACTATATGCCTTCCAGTTGGGTGAGCCATGGACTGACCCTTCACACCATTTCCCTTCAAGTTGGATTAACTGTGGACTGACTTGTCACACCATTGACCATCCAGTGGGGTGAGGTGTGGACTGACCCTTTACACTGTTACTGTCTTCAGCTAATGGATGCAGATATAGATTTCCTGCAATAGGACAACAAGACTCAATGTTTGGAAGAACTGTGTAGAAATCAGTAAAGTTACATAGTAGGTGAGGTTGAAAAAAGACACAAGTCCATCAAGTCCAACCTATGTGTGTGATTATGTCAGGATTACATTGTATATCCCTGTATGTTGTGGTCGTTCAGGTGCTTATCTAATAGTTTCTTTAAACAATCAATGCCCCCCGCTGAGACCACCACCTGTGGAAGGGAATTCCACATCCTTGCTGCTCTTACAGTAAAGAACCCTCTACATAGTTTAAGGTTAAACCTCTTTTCTTCTAATTTTAATGAGTGGCCATGAGTCTTGTTAAACTCCCTTCTGCAAAAATGTTTTCTCCCTATTGTGGGGTCACCAGTCCAGTATTTATATATTGTGGGGTCACCAGTCCGGTATTTATATATTGTGGGGTCACCAGTCCAGTATTTATATATTGTGGGGTCACCAGTCCGGTATTTATATATTGTGGGGTCACCAGTCCGGTATTTATATATTGTGGGGTCACCAGTCTGGTATTTATATATTGTGGGGTCACCAGTCCGGTATATATATATATATATATATATATATTGTAGGGTCACCAGTCCAGTATTTATATACTGTGGGGTCACCAGTCCGGTATTTATATATTGTGGGGTCACCAGTCCGGTATTTATATATTGTGGGGTCACCAGTCCGGTATTTATATAATGAAATCATATCCCCTCTCAGGCGTCTCTTCTCCAGAGAGAATAAGTTCAGAGCTCACAACCTTTCCTCATAACTAATATCCTCCAGACGCTTTATCAGCTTTGTTGCCCTTCTTTGTAGTTGCTCCATTTCCAGTACATCCTTCCTGAGGACTGGTGCCCAGAACTGGACAGTATACTCCAGGTGCGGCCGGACCAGAGTCTTGTAGAGGGGAGAATTATCGTTTTATCTCTGGAGTTGATCCCTTTTTAATGCCAATATCCTGTTTGCTTTGTTAGCAGCAGCTTGGCTTTGCTGAGCCCATCATCTACTAGGACCCCCAGGTCCTCCTCCATACTAGATACCCCAGAGGTTCCCCTCCCCCCAGTCTATAGATTGCATTCAGATTTTTGCCACCCAAATGCATTATTTTACATTTTTCTACATTGAACCTCATTTGCCATGTAGTTGCCCCTCCCCCCATTCATTTGTTCAGATCTTCTTGGAAGGTTTCCACATCCTGTGGAGAAGTTATTGCCCTGCTTAGCTTAGTATCATCCGCAAATACAGAGATTGAGCTGTTTCCCCCATCCCCCTCCTCCAGGTCGTTTATGAACAAATTAAATAGAATTGGTCCCAGCACAGAACCCTGGGGGACCCCACTACCCACCCCGACCATTCCAAGTACTCTCCATTTATCACCACCCTCTGAACTTACCCTTGTAGCCAGTTTTCAATCCATGTACTCACCCTATGGTCCATGCCAACCAACCTTACTTCATGTACTCACCCTATGGTCCATGCCAACTGACCTTATTTTGTACAGTAAATGTTTATGGGGAACTGTGTCAATTGCTTTTGCAAAATGTAGATACACCACATCTATGGGCCTACCTTTATCCAGATACACCACATCTACGGACCTTCCTTTATCTAGATACACCACGTCTACGGACCTTCCTTTATCTAGATAGCAGCTTGCCTCCTCATAGAAGGTTAACTGTAAATTTGTTGTGGCGTGACTCTAATAACCCCAACCCTAACATTCTCATACTAAAGGGTGACCATATCACCTCAGTTATCTTATTTGTAATGAAGGACCTGTAAGCATGGGCATAGCATAAGGGGTTGCAGGGGTCACAATTGCAACCCCGCACCTAGCTCCAGGGGGCCCCTGCAGCCTCCCTTCCATATTATCATATCATCCACAAAATCCAGCTCTGAACTGCCCTAGGGCCCCACAGCCACACTCCGGTACTGGGCTTCTACTTTGCCTTCCACAGTCCACACCCCTCTGTTCCAACTGGCTGGGGAGAAGCTGTGAGACATTTCCTGAATGGAGAGGAGCACAAAGCCCAGGATGGGGAAGTTTCTGTGCTGTGTGTTGGCAAAATGGAATGGTAACCAAGCTCAGTGAGGAGGAGAGTGCCGTCCTGTAGCCACAATGGGGCCAATGTCACTGGTGAGGTATGACTCTGCTCAGAATCCTAGTCACCAGCTGGGATTCTCTGTACCCCCCGGGGATGTCTACTTACCCCACTTCCCTGACAACTAGGGAAAAGACACACACCTCTGGGAGGAGACCGTCCCCCAACACCTGCCCCCACCGACAGAGAAACCTTCAGAAATTGCTAAAACAAATGCCTTAACACCTCCTGAGGGGCCCCTGAAGGGCTGCAGGCTCCAGATTTTGTGTCACATGTCTTTGCCCTCCCAGATCTAAGTTGCCCCCCCCCCCCAAAGTCCCCTGACCATCCCATCTGCCTTGCATGCTATGTCCGGCTACTGAGCTCCTTTCCGATTACATCACTATGTACTGCTCTTCCTCCACAGAGTTGAAATCACATTCCTTTACAACACAGCCAGTCAGCCATGATCTGCACAGGGTGTATCTGCACCCCTACTGCAACTACACCGCCGGTCCGACCAGAGCATTTCACAGGTCAGACGGGCAACATAAAAGTCAGATACACCCTATGAAGGCTGATAGACTATGTGTAAAGGAGTGTGATTCCAGCCCTGTGTAGTATGGGGGGGGGTGGGAGCTGTATACAGTGCTGGGACGGGAAAGGAGCTCTGCCAAGTGACCTGCCAGGGGTCCCTGTCCTCTGATTCTCCAGCGGTAATACCTGTCCTCTGATGTAAAGAGGAACTCTAAACTATTAAGCCACTTTGAGTATCTTGGCGTTAGGTGGATGTATCTGCACGCACATTGGAAGTAGTGGGGGTGGGGGGCAGGTCAACTGTTGCATCGGGGCCCACAAGCTTCCAGCTGCGCCTCTGCCTGAAAGGTTATCTTATTGGTATTGCTGGTCCTTTAGAGTTATCCTATTGGTATTGTGGGACCCCTAAGTTGTTCTTATTGGTATTGATGGACCGGTAAGGTTATCCTATTGGTATTGTGGGACACCTAAGTTGTTCTTATTGGTATTGGTGGACTGGTAAGGTTATCCTATTGGTATTGTGGGACACCTAAGTTGTTCTTATTGGTATTGGTGGACTGGTAAGGTTATCCTATTGGTATTTCCAGACCCGTATTGCTGCCTTGAAGAAATTGATTGTTGATATGTGATCTGGTTCCTGGGCAGACGGCTTCTATATCATGTATGGTCTCCATGATCTCCTTGGTTTGTAGTGTAATAAAACAAAAATGGAAATTGAAGTTCCACACCACTGCTAAGAGGTTCAGGTACAACTTCATCCCAGTAGAAGTCAGGGACAATCCAAAAAGTAGTCCTTTATCAGAGTTTGATTGACAACATTGTGAATAGACTAGAAGTGAACTGGACCTTTACTGTCAATTTTTTCCGTGTGATTGCTTACACAGGTCTTGTCAGCAGTGGGTCCAGGTCACTTCTAGTCTATTCACATTGCTGTCAAACAAGCCCTGATAAAGGGTGCCCCTGAAACGCGTTAGTTACTTTTTGATTGTCCCTCAGACTTTTACTGGAATAAAGTTGTATCTGGACCCCTTAGCATTGGTGTGGCACTAATTTCCATTTTGTTACTTTTATGAAAGAAGCCATCAGATCAGCATCTGCGTACAGGAAGGAAGCAACAGAAAGGAACAACTGAATCAATGGCTTCTCTAGAATATTCCATAATAGAAGAGAAATGAAGAGAAATGACTGTACTTACCTGCATGTTGTCAGAAAAAGCACAGTGCTGCCCTCAGTGACTATGGTGAGTATTGCATATATGGACATATTTATAAAACAGCCAATCTGACATTCACTGCAGATTCCACCTCGACGGGTTGGTTCAGCACTAGTGAATGTTTAGTGAAAGTCACATTTACTGCTCTATGAATGTTCCCTGTAGTCACATACAGTCAACTGGATTTAGAGTGGAAATTGGTAATGTGCTCATTCAGTGTTCACAATGTATCTTTTGATTTGATTTTTTAACAAATGAATCAAATAATTATGATCTATTTTTTTTCTCAATTCCCGATGTGATAAGCAGAGAAAATGCAGAAAATAAAAATGTGTGTTTGGAGGAATTGTGGGACGTTTTTTCCTGAACTCTTAGCAGGAAAATGATGGGATGAAGCGACTCAGGAGAATTCCCAATCGCTGTCTTCACATATCGGGTCCAATTCTGCTGGAAATAGGGCGAGCGTTCACCGATTTATTATTAATAGTCTTCAGCAGACAGGACAAACCGAGGCGAGAGTCCCTCCAGAAGAAGTCTCACTACAACCGCCACAAGAAAATCTTTGCTGGGAAATGGCATTCAGGGTGAATTTTGGGAACGGAATTGAAATTGTGACAATTGTAGTGAATGTGAACTCGATTGCACCCTGAGGTTCTGCATGAACATATCTGGGGATATGTTTACAATGATGGCGTACGATCATTTATTGTAATCATGAGATACAAGAGCTGAATAACAAATAGAAGGAGTATAAAGTGCATCGTCAGTACGGGTTAGAGGTGTATATTGTTTGCATGAATGTATGGTATACACGTAGTATACAGCAAACTGATGGTATAAATTGAAGTAGATTTTGCATTGATGATATATTATTAGTAGCGGACATGGCTGTATTCTTTAGGGGAAGCCATCATTTTCAAATACTTCATTTTGTTGTTCATAAATAATAAATATATTTATTGGTTCTTTACGAACGGTCGATATTAACACATACACGTTGAATATCCTTTCTGGATCCTGAGAGCGGTTGTTAGCAGAAATCTGGTTTCCAGTGTACGGTACAATGGCGCATTACACAATAGGCAGAGTAGGCACCAGCCTATGGGCCACATGCCATTTAAGGACCTTGTGATAACAGATCAAAATAATATTAATTTGATCTAGAAAGAAAATTACAGTGAAGCTTTATTAAATTGTTTACACTAGATAGAAAAAATGACTCAACTCAAACTAAAACATTGAATGAAAGACTCAATAGAGAAAATCCTGTATTCATGTAATGTACCCAATCACAAGGTAGTCCATAAACCGGCGACATCGGGTCACATTACAGGTTTTTTTTTTTTTTAAAGCTTGTCTTCTTTCAGCTGTCGATTTGTAAAAAGTTTTGGTGCAACCTCCGTATGTGTGATGTACAGTAGAGATGCTCATCTCCATCTAGCAGTCATTGTGCATACTTCTTAGTTCAATGCTATCAAGTCATAGACACTGGGAACATGGAACCCGAGGAAACAGCTACTCCTCTGGGGGTGAGCGCTACAAACATTGTTACTAATACGACGTAGCACCCTTCTAGTCTAGGATGTTAGGTAAATCTAGTGCTTGGCTCCTTCTATAATCAAGGGAGCAGTAATTGTTTGAGCTGACCTGTCCAGGGTCTCACAGGCTGTGAGTTTGATTGCTTCCCCTTGCCTCTAGAAGACACTTTCAGAGCTTAGGGCAGGAGATTTAAATAACCAACTTGAATATTTATCCTGCTCCAGCTAATTCACGGAGAGGAGAATCCAGAAAGGGGCTGGAGGGGTGATAAATAGTCTAAGGGTTTCTTCTCCCCAGGAGGGATCCTGAGCCAGAGGGGCTGCTACCCCCAGTCAGTCCATGGACTGTACAGTTACTCTAGAGACTTCAGCAAATTAATGTATAACAGCGTAGAGGAGATCAGATGTACGAGATCAGATGGAGGAGTTCAGATGTATGAGATCAGATGGAGGAGATCAGATGTAGGAGATCAGATGGAGGAGTTCAGATGAAGGAGATCAGATGTAGGAGATCGGATGTAGGAGATCGGATGGATGAGATCAGATGGAGGAGATCAGATGTAGGTGATCAGATGGAGGAGACCAGATGGAGGAGATTGGATGTAGGAGATCAGATGAAGGAGATCGGATGCAGGAGATCGGATGTAGGAGATCAGATGGAGGAGATCGGATGGAGGAGATCGGATGGAGGAGATCAGATGGAGAAGATCAAATGGAGGAGATCAGATGGAGGAGATCAGATGGAGGAGATCGGATGTAGGAGATCGGATGGAGGAGATCAGATGGAGGAGATCAGACGTAGGAGATCAGATGGAGGAGTTCAGATGAAGGAGATCAGATGTAGGAGATCGGATGTAGGAGATCGGATGGAGGAGATCAGATAGAGGAGATCAGATGTAGGTGATCAGATGGAGGAGACCAGATGGAGGAGATTGGATGTAGGAGATCAGATGGAGGAGATCGGATGGAGGAGATCGGATGTAGGAGATCAGATGGAGGAGATCGGATGGAGGAGATCAGATGGAGGAGATCAAATGGAGGAGATCAGATGGAGGAGATCGGATGTAGGAGATCGGATGTAGGAGATCAGATGTAGGAGATCGGATGTAGGAGATCGGATGTAGGAGATCGGATGTAGGAGATCGGATGGAGGAGATTGGATGTAGGAGATCGGATGGAGGAGATCAGATGGAGGAGATCAGATGTAGGTGATCAGATGGAGGAGATTGGATGTAGGAGATCAGATGGAGGAGATCGAATGGAGGAGATCAGATGGAGGAGATTGGATGTAGGAGATCAGATGGAGGAGATCTAATGGAGGAGATCGGATGGAGGAGATCAGATGGAGGAGATTGGATGTAGGAGATCAGATGGAGGAGATCTAATGGAGGAGATCAGATGGAGGAGATTGGATGTAGGAGATCGGATGGAGGAGATCAGATGGAGGAGATCGGATGTAGGAGATCGTATGGAGGAGATCGGATGGAGGAGATCGGATGTAGGAGATCAGATGGAGGAGATCAGATGGAGGACATCAGATGGAGGACATCAGATGACGGAGATCAAATGGAGGAGATCAGATGGAGGAGATTGGATGTAGGAGATCGGATGGAGGAGATCAGATGGAGGAGATCGGATGTAGGAGATCGTATGGAGGAGATCGGATGGAGGAGATCGGATGTAGGAGATCAGATGGAGGAGATCAGATGGAGGACATCAGATGGAGGACATCAGATGACGGAGATCAAATGGAGGAGATCAGATGGAGGAGATCGGATGTAGGAGATCAGATGAAGGAGATCAAATGGAGGGGAACAGATGTACACAGGAAGTGTGTAATACGAATGAATGTTTGACCGTACGGAGGAGATCAGATGGAGAAGATCAGATGGAGGGGAACAGATGGATATAGGAATTGTGACATATGAATGCATTTATGACAGCATGGAGGAGATCAGATGGAGGAAGTCAGAAGTAGGTGATCAGATGGAGGAGATCATATGGAGGAGATCAGATGGAGGAGATCATATGGAGGAGATCAGATGGAGGAAGTCAGAAGTAGGTGATCAGGTGGAGGAGATCAGATGGAGGAGATCATATGGAGGAGATCAGATGGAGGAGATCGGATGGAGGAGATCAGATGGAGGAGATCAGATGGAGGAGATCATATGGAGGAGATCAGATGGAGGAGATCATATGGAGGAGATTGGATAGACACAGGAAGTGTGCCATACGAATAAATCTATAAAAACAAAGTTCCTCACAAAATGGAACTTTGGAGGACCATGAACACTCAAAGAAGTAGACATTTTTATATAAAATAATACAAATGTACAAATGTATTATGAAGAGTAAATGACATCATACAACATGGGTAAAACTGAAACACATGATGTAAAGAAACAGTCCACAAAATAGATGGAAGAGGCCCAAACCAACTGTCGAGGAGACAGATGATACCCAATGCGTTTCACACGTGAGGTAAGGGTCTTCTTCAGGGGAAAGGGCTGAGAACTTCCAGATTAATACAAACAATCTACAATATTAATATAAACATAATTACACATAGAATCAAAGTATCACATATTTTGTAGACTAATCATCTTGGTCATTGTCAATAGACAGAACAGAAAAACATAAATGTTGGTATCAGTACTGACCTCATGTTTTATGTGTTTCAAACAATGGAGATCATACGCTCAACACAGAAGAGGAAAACAGAGACGCCCAAACGGAGTCAAGCAAACCAGAGTAGGATGGAAATAGATGATGTCCAGGTGGGACCCTCCCGTATCTGAAATAGATGATGTCCAGGTGGGACCCTCCCGTATCTGAAATAGATCTATTTCAGATACGGGAGGGTCCCACCTGGACATTATCTATTTCAGATATGGGAGGGTCCCACCTGAACATGATCTATTTCAGATACGGGAGGGTCCCACCTGGACAAGATCTATTTCAGATATGGGAGGGTCCCACCTAGACATGATCTATTTCAGATGAGGGATGGTCCCACCTGGACAAGATCTATTTCAGATATGGGAGGGTCCCACATTGACATGATCTATTTCAGATATGGGAGGGTCCCACCTAGACATGATCTATTTCAGATATGGGAGGGTCCCACCTGGACATGATCTATTTCAGATACGGGAGGGTCCCACCTGGACATGATCTATTTCAGATATGGGAGGGTCCCACCTAGACATGATCTATTTCAGATATGGGAGGGTCCCACCTGGACATGATCTATTTCAGATACGGGAGGGTCCCACCTAGACATGATCTATTTCAGATATGGGAGGGTCCCACCTAGACATGATCTATTTCAGATATGGGAGGATCCCACCTAGACATGATCTATTTCAGATATGGGAGGGTCCCACCTAGACATGATCTATTTCAGATATGGGAGGATCCCACCTAGACATGATCTATTTCAGATACGGGAGGGTCCCACCTAGACATGATCTATTTCAGATATGGGAGGGTCCCACCTAGACATGATCTATTTCAGATACGGGAGGGTCCCACCTAGACATGATCTATTTCAGATATGGGAGGGTCCCACCTAGACATGATCTATTTCAGATATGGGAGGATCCCACCTAGACATGATCTATTTCAGATATGGGAGGGTCCCACCTGGACATGATCTATTTCAGATACGGGAGGGTCCCACCTAGACATGATCTATTTCAGATATGGGAGGGTCCCACCTGGACATGATCTATTTCAGATACGGGAGGGTCCCACCTGGACAAGATCTATTTCAGATACGGGAGGGTCCCACCTGGACATGATCTATTTCAGATATGGGAGGGTCCCACCTAGACATGATCTATTTCAGATATGGGAGGGTCCCACCTGGACATGATCTATTTCAGATACGGCAGGGTCCCACCTAGACATGATCTATTTCAGATATGGGAGGGTCCCACCTGGACATGATCTATTTCAGATACGGGAGGGTCCCACCTAGACATGATCTATTTCAGATATGGGAGGGTCCCACCTAGACATGATCTATTTCAGATATGGGAGGGTCCCACCTAGACATGATCTATTTCAGATATGGGAGGGTACCACCTGGACATGATCTATTTCAGATACGGGAGGGTCCCACCTAGACATGATCTATTTCAGATATGGGAGGGTCCCACCTGGACAAGATCTATTTCAGATGAGGGATGGTCCCACCTGGACAAGATCTATTTCAGATACGGGAGGGTCCCACCTGGACATGATCTATTTCAGATATGGGAGGGTCCCACCTGGACATGATCTATTTCAGATACGGGATGGTCCCACCTGCACATGATCTATTTCAGATACGGGAGGGTCCCACCTGGACATGGTCTATTTCAGATACGGGAGAGTCCCACCTGGACATGGTCTATTTCAGATACGGGAGAGTCCCACCTGGACATGGTCTATTTCAGATACGGGAGAGTCCCACCTGGACATGGTCTATTTCAGATACGGGAGGGTCCCACCTGGACATGATCTATTTCAGATACGGGAGGGTCCCACATGGACCTGATCTATTTCCATCCTACTCTGGTTTGCTTGACTCCATTTGGGCGTCTCTGTTTTCCTCTTCTGTGTTGAGCGTATGATCTCCATTGTTTGAAACACATAAAACATGAGGTCAGTACTGATACCAACATTTATGTTTTTCTGTTCTGTCTATTGACAATGACCAAGATGATTAGTCTACAAAATATGTGATACTTTGATTCTATGTGTAATTATGTTTATATTAATATTGTAGATTGTTTGTATTAATCTGGAAGTTCTCAGCCCTTTCCTTTCCCCTGAAGAAGACCCTTACCTCACGTGTGAAACGCATTGGGTATCATCTGTCTCCTCGATAGTTGGTTTGGGCCTCTTCCATCTATTTGTGGACTGTTTCTTTACATCACGTGTTTCAGTTTTACCCATGTTGTATGATGTTATTTACTCTTCATAATACATTTGTACATTTGTATTATTTTATATAAAAAGCTTTGAGTGTTCATGGTCCTCTAAAATCAATTTTTTTTGAGGAACTTTGTTTTTACTTATTGTATTGGGGATGTGGACCTGAACCTCTCTTCTCCCAACTAGCTAGTCAAATACCTTTTGTATGAATGAATGTAGGACAGCATGGAGGAGATGAGACTAAATGGATTGTGTCTGGAATATTGATCCATAGGTGGTCCGTATAGTGAACCTGGTGTAGAGTTATTCACTTGGAACTAAGCTCCCCTTCCCTGCAGCACTGTGCTGTCTTGCAGATCCCCTTCGGTGGCCGAGATATTGTATAAGACTTATTTTCATTGGCTGAGGAGACATGACATCACTCCCATGCATGTGTGGGACTTTACTCTCCTTTCTTCTCTATTTGCCAATTTTGTTTTTTTCCCCCAATGTTTCACATTCAGGTCATCACAGGGGACAAGGGGGCGCTAATTACATCTGGAGGAAAAGAGATTTAACCTTCGCATAAGGAAAGAGCTGTGAAAATGTGGAATAGACCCCTCCAGAGGTGGTTCTGACCAGCTCATTAGATTGTTTGAAAAAAGAAACGGATGTATTCCTGAATGTACAAAATATTACTGGATACTAACATTTACATAGAGGTAATAACCCCAGGGGTAGGTGATGCAGGGAATATCCACTCAACCGACTCTCTCACCATCCGGTAGTGACGTGGCCAGCCGCCCCCTGAGCCGAATCTGAGAACCGGGAAGTGTTGGGAGCCAACCGAGCAGCCGGGGAACACCAGCTACCCCTCCACCTGCGAGCCGACGGCCTTCCCCCCGGAGTGGATGAACTTCCTATACCGATTCACAGGCGCTGCAATCTCTACAATCTTTGTTCAGAAGGATTACACTATGGAGGCATATTTTGTTCTTCTTTTATGAGTGGCGTGGTTGCCATACCCATCTTTTATGATTGGCATTATTGTATTTATTTTATGTCACCTTAGTGGGATAATTCATCTAATAAGTATATCAATATTTTTATTTATATATTTAATTTATTTATTTTTAGATTGATATTTGATTCAGTTTGGTATTTTTATTATTAGCGCTGCACTTTCTTTTGCACTTTAGTAATTTGAGTTATTGTATCCTGACTCCAGTGCCAGGTGCTTTTTTCATCATATTGAATGATAATTTACCTTTAGCGCAGCGTTAATCCTCTTTTTTTTTTTTTTACCAATATCCACATGCCTTCTGTGGGATCAGGAAGGCAATTCTCCCCCGCGTGTAGTACATTGGATCGTGCTTTATCAGGGTTTATTCTGCCATCCTCTGGATCTACACTGGGTGCAGGGTTCTCTCTATAGAGGTTTTTTTCTAATGGGGGAACTCAATTGACATTTTAGGTGACTCTTTTACCCGGATGTATGGAAGGCAATGCTCAGAAGCCATGGAAAGGATTTGCTGGAAGAAGGTTGAGCCATTGAAGAAGCTGATGATGTTTGAGATGGATTCCTGATCACCAGAAGACAATGATGGAGGATAACTCACCACTGTGTGGAGGTTTACCAGACGTCAGCGACCATCCCTTCCGTCTGTAACCTGCGGAGACACACAGAGAACATACTGAGAGAAATGACTTCTGTATCTTCTCTTCACTTGTCAGGACACAACTCAAATACAACCACCAAACAAAGGGGTGTGATCAAAGGGGTGTGATCAAACAAATGGGTTTGACCAAACAAAGGGGTGAGACCAAACAAAGGGGTGTGACCAAACAAAGGGGTGTGACCAAATAAAGGGGTGTGATCAAACAAAGGGATGTGATCAAACAAATGGGTGAGACCAAACAAAGGGGTGTGACCAAACAAAGGGGTGTGACCAAACAAAGGGGTGAGACCAAACAAAGGGGTGTGATCAAACAAAGGGATGTGATCAAACAAATGGGTGTGACCAAACAAAGGGGTGAGACCAAACAAAGGGGTGAGACCAAACAAAGGGGTGTGACCAAACAAAGGGGTGTGATCAAACAAAGGGATATGATCAAACAAAGGGGTGTGATCAAACAAAGGGATGTGACCAAACAAAGGGGTGAGACTAAACAAAGGGGTGTGATCAAACAAAGGGGTGTGACCAAACAAATCCATGTGAACAAACAAAGGAGTACAGCCAAACAAATGGGTGTGACCAAACAAAGGGGTGTGACCAAACAAATGGGTGTGGCCAAACAAAGGGTGTGACCAAACAAAGGGGTGTGACCAAAGAAACAGGTGTGACCAAACAATGTGGTCTGATCAAATAATTGGGTGTGACATAGATTCCTATCCACCAGAATCATGGCAGACAATCAATATTTAAAAACCAGAAACTCCACATACCTAAACCCTGGAGCCAATCAGAGTACAAGGACAGAATTCCTCTATTCCTAAACTGAACTCTAAACCTAACCCTAAACTAAACCCTAATCTGCAACTGAACCCTAACCCAAATCCTAGCCCTAAACTGAACTCTAACCCTAACCTGAACCCTAAACTGAGCCCTAACCCTAATCCTAGCCCTAACCTGAGCCCTAACCCTAACCTTAACCCTAAACTAAACCCTAACCCTAATCCTAGCCCTAAACTAAACCCTAACCTTAATCCTAGCCCTAAACTGAACTCTAACCTTAATCCTAGCCCTAAACTGAACCCTAACCTGAATCCTAGCCCTAAACTGAACCCTAACCGTAATCCTCACCCTAAACTGAACCCCTAACCCAAATCCTAGCTCTAAACTGAACCCTAACGTGAATCCTAGCCCTAAACTGATCCCTAACCCTAATCCTCACCCTAAACTGAACCCTTAACCTAACCCAAATCCAAGCCCTAAACTGAACCCTAACCCTAATCCTCACCCTAAACTGAACCCCTATCCGCAACTGAACCCTAATATAAATCCTAGCCCTAAACTGAACCCTAACCCTAACTTTTAACCTAACCCAAATCCTAGCCCTAAACTGAACCCTAACCTGAATCCTAGCCCTAAATTGAACCCTTACTGTAATCTGCAAATGAACCCTAATCCAAATCCTGACCCTAAATTGAACCCTAACACAAATTCTAGCCCTAAACTGAACCCTAACCGTAAACCAAACCCTAAACCTAACCCTTAACCTAATCCCAACCCAAATCCTAACCCTAACCCTAAACTGAACCCTAACCCTAATCCAAAACTGAACCCTAACCTGAATGCTAACCCTAAACCAAACCCTAACCTTAATTTGAAACTGAACCCTAACCCGAATCCTTACCCTAAACCCAATCCTAACCTGAATCCTAACCCTAACCCTAAACTGAACCCTAACCCTAACCAAAACGAAACCCACATCCAAACCCTAAACAAGATCCTAACCTGAATCCTAGCCCCAACCCTAAACTGAACCCTTACCTAAACCCTGAATCACAATCATAACCCTAATCTAACTCTATCCCCTAACCCTAACCCAAAACCTAATCCTTACCCTAACCTAACTCGAACCCGAAACCTAACTCTAAACTTAATCCTAACCCTAATTCTAAACAGAACCCTAACCTGAACCCTAACCTTAATTTAACCTTAATCCTAACCCTAATCCTAATCAAACCCTAAACCCAATCACAACCCTAAACCTAATTGTAACCTAATCCTAACACTAAACATAACACTAATCATAAGCTAACCCTAATCCTGTCCCTCCT
This sequence comes from Lithobates pipiens, assembly GCF_037356315.1. Lineage (NCBI taxonomy): Eukaryota > Metazoa > Chordata > Amphibia > Anura > Ranidae > Lithobates > Lithobates pipiens. The sequence goes on from NW_027507788.1 coordinate 247,336, forward strand.
AGTTCTGGGCCACCGTTGTGTGTCTAGATGGATTGTGCTCCTGGAAGGAAATGGTTTCCTTGTAAACTATTAGTAGTAGAACGGTTCTAATAAATGGAACAGATGACCCCAGGAGCCAAATAAATTCCATCCTGAACAACCACCTGGAAGTGAATGTAAACTCCAACAATACTTCAGTCTGATTGGCTCTCTTTAGTTCTGTGAACATCTCATTGGCAGAATGTTGTAGCAGTTCATCCAGCCAGACACCTTGTCAGCCAATGACTTCCTCCGCGGACAACTCTCAGCATTGTTCACATGTTATGGGGGGGGGGGGGGGGGGGGTGTTATATAGCCTTAAGATTTTCTTTTCCTAGGCCGACAACACTGCTCCTCTTTGATACAATACAGTTGTCACCCTATAACAGCAATTGTGTTCCTGGCAGCATCACCAGGTGAAAATAAAGGAAATATTGTGTGAAAAGAGAAAACAAATGCAGACACCTCATCTGAAGATGGGTACATTATATGACATTTATATCCCTGATGTCTTCAATACATTTCACGGAAATGTCCTGATCTTCATCCCTACTTTTTGATATTGACGAGCCTTCTGGGCTGTGACATGGAAATCCATGTTCCCACCAACACACACGCGGGTGGTTATTCTAGATGAGGCCTTCTCAGCGATCCTCGTTTCTCCACATTTATAGATTGGTAGATCCCATGATATCTTCAGTTATATAACATATCAGACTGTCACTGAATCTCAGAAAGCAAAAATGCTTCAAAAACATTTTGCAACAGCTAAAATTTCTTTTCTCAACAAACAAGAGGCCAACGCAGAGAACACGAGAAAGGTGACCCAAAATTTGTCATCTGACAACCCGAAACAAACCTTCTATTTGGCTTCATTAATGTGGCTGAGCCAAGACTCATCGGGAAGATACGACTAGCAGCTGAATGGGGGAGTGTTACTCTAGTAACCAGCATCTGCACTGTGATTCACCGAGCTCCAAGCGACGCCGTCTTCACGTCATCGGCTCTCTAATCCTGGGAAGAGAAGATCCACTGAAAGGATTTTCTGGTACACTGATGAGCCAACACCACTGGGAGAGAAGATACAAAGCTGAACATAATAGATTTCACTATCAGCCGACCTTCCCTAAAATTCTTCAAGATGACCTTTATCTTCTGAGCTCCCAATTCTGCCCTTCCCTCAACCATAAGCCATTGGGGTCACCTAATGTTCCAGGAGGTCCTCATTCAGGGCCATGTCTCAGGATTTCTGTGTGCCGGATCCAGCTATTACAGCCTAAAATTATATTTATGGATGTACTACCCCCCCCCCCCCCACAAGATATAATGAAGGTTTGGGTGAGGAGAGGACATTCTGAGTGGATGAAGATGGACGGACTAGACTTGTACTACCCCCCCCCCCCCCAGATATAATGAAGGTTTGTGTGAGGAGAGGACATTGTGAGTGGATGAAGATGGACGGACTAGACTCGTACTACCCCCCCCCCCCCAGATATAATGAAGGTTTGTGTGAGGAGAGGACATTCTGAGTGGATGAAGATGGACGGACTAGACTCGTACTACCCCCCCCCCCCCACAAGATATAATGAAGGTTTGTGTGAGGAGAGGACATTGTGAGTGGATGAAGATGGACGGACTAGACTCGTACTACCCCCCCCCCCCCCCCCCCCCCACAAGATATAATGAAGGTTTGGGTGAGGAGAGGACATTCTGAGTGGATGAAGATGGACGGACTAGACTTGTACTACCCCCCCCCCCCCCACAAGATATAATGAAGGTTTGTGTGAGGAGAGGACATTGTGAGTGGATGAAGATGGATGGACTAGACTTGTACTACCCCCCCCCCCCCCCCCCCCACAAGATATAATGAAGGTTTGGGTGAGGAGAGGACATTCTGAGTGGATGAAGATGGACAGACTAGACTTGTACTACCCCCCCCCCCCACAAGATATAATGAAGGTTTGTGTGAGGAGAGGACATTGTGAGTGGATGAAGATGGATGGACTAGACTTGTACTACCCCCCCCCCCCCCCACAAGATATAATGAAGGTTTGGGTGAGGAGAGGACATTCTGAGTGGATGAAGATGGACAGACTAGACTTGTACTACCCCCCCCCCCCACAAGATATAATGAAGGTTTGTGTGAGGAGAGGACATTGTGAGTGGATGAAGATGGACGGACTAGACTCGTACTACCCCCCCCCCCCCAGATATAATGAAGGTTTGTGTGAGGAGAGGACATTCTGAGTGGATGAAGATGGACGGACTAGACTCGTACTATCCTCCCCCAGATATAATGAAGGTTTGTGTGAGGAGAGGACATTGTGAGTGGATGAAGATGGACAGGCTAGACTTGTACTACCCCCCCCCCCCCCAGATATAATGAAGGTTTGGGTGAGGAGAGAACATTGTGAGTGGATGAAGATGGACAGACTAGACTTGTACTACCCCCCCCCCCCCCAGATATAATGAAGGTTTGTGTGAGGAGAGGACATTCTGAGTGGATGAAGATGGACAGACTAGACTTGTACTACCCCCCCCCCCACAAGATATAATGAAGGTTTGTGTGAGGAGAGGACATTGTGAGTGGATGAAGATGGATGGACTAGACTTGTACTACCCCCCCCCCCCCCCCCACAAGATATAATGAAGGTTTGGGTGAGGAGAGGACATTCTGAGTGGATGAAGATGGACAGACTAGACTTGTACTACCCCCCCCCCCCACAAGATATAATGAAGGTTTGTGTGAGGAGAGGACATTGTGAGTGGATGAAGATGGACGGACTAGACTCGTACTATCCTCCCCCAGATATAATGAAGGTTTGTGTGAGGAGAGGACATTGTGAGTGGATGAAGATGGACAGACTAGACTTGTACTACCCCCCCCCCCCAGATATAATGAAGGTTTGGGTGAGGAGAGAACATTGTGAGTGGATGAAGATGGACAGACTAGACTCGTACTACCCCCCCCCCCCCCCAGATATAATGAAGGTTTGTGTGAGGAGAGGACATTCTGAGTGGATGAAGATGGACAGACTAGACTTGTACTACCCCCCCCCCCCCCCCCAGATATAATAAAAGTTTGTGTGAGGAGAGGACATTGTGAGTGGATGAAGATGGACGGACTAGACTTGTACTACCCCCCCCCCCCCCCCCCCAGATATAATGAAGGTTTGGGTGAGGAGAGGACATTCTGAGTGTATGAAGATGGACGGACTAGACTTGTACTACCCCCCCCCCCCCCAGATATAATGAAGGTTTGGGTGAGGAGAGGACATTCTGAGTGTATGAAGATGGACGGACTAGACTTGTACTACCCCCCCCCCCCCCACAAGATATAATGAAGGTTTGTGTGAGGAGAGGACATTCTGAGTGGATGAAGATGGACGGACTAGACCCGTACTACCCCCCCCCCCCCCCACAAGATATAATGAAGGTTTGTGTGAGGAGAGGACATTGTGAGTGGATGAAGATGGACGGACTAGACTTGTACTGACCCCCCCCCCCCCCCCCCCCAGATATAATGAAGGTTTGTGTGAGGAGAGGACATTGTGAGTGGATGAAGATGGATGGACTAGACTTGTACTACCCCCCCCCCCACAAGATATAATGAAGGTTTTTGTGAGGAGAGGACATTGTGAGTGGATGAATATGGACGGACTAGACTCGTACTACCCCCCCCCCCCCCAGATATAATGAAGGTTTGTGTGAGGAGAGGACATTGTGAGTGGATGAAGATGGACGGACTAGACTCGTACTACCCCCCCCCCCCCCAGATATAATGAAGGTTTGGGTGAGGAGAGGACATTCTGAGTGTATGAAGATGGACGGACTAGACTTGTACTACCCCCCCCCCCCAGATATAATGAAGGTTTGGGTGAGGAGAGGACATTCTGAGTGTATGAAGATGGACGGACTAGACTTGTACTACCCCCCCCCCCCCACAAGATATAATGAAGGTTTGTGTGAGGAGAGGACATTCTGAGTGGATGAAGATGGACGGACTAGACTTGTACTACCCCCCCCCCCCCCCCACAAGATATAATGAAGGTTTGTGTGAGGAGAGGACATTGTGAGTGGATGAAGATGGACGGACTAGACTTGTACTGACCCCCCCCCCCCCCCCCCAGATATAATGAAGGTTTGTGTGAGGAGAGGACATTGTGAGTGGATGAAGATGGATGGACTAGACTCGTACTACCCCCCCCCCCCTTCCCCAGATATAATGAAAGTTTGTGTGAGGAGAGGACATTGTGAGTGGATGAAGATGGACGGACTAGACTCGTACTACCCCCCCCCCCCCCTTCCCCAGATATAATGAAAGTTTGTGTGAGGAGAGGACATTCTGAGTGGATGAAGATGGACGGACTAGACTCGTACTACCCCCCCCCCCCCACAAGATATAATGAAGGTTTTTGTGAGGAGAGGACATTGTGAGTGGATGAATATGGACGGACTAGACTCGTACTACCCCCCCCCCCCCCCCCCCCCAGATATAATGAAGGTTTGTGTGAGGAGAGGACATTGTGAGTGGATAAAGATGGACGGACTAGACTCGTACTATCCTCCCAGATATAAGGGGGGTTTGTGTGAAGAGGGGACCTTCTGGTATGGTGAATTGGGACAGACTAGACTCGTACTATGATTTATCCCCAACCTCCGGACACGTCTCCCTCCCTTCTCCTCCCCCCTCCTCCTCCACTCTCTCAAGCATGAAGCATGGAAAATAACCTGCCTGCAATGTTAATTTCATCAACTAAAATATTTTCATAAATTACCACTATTTTAGTTGACTAAAATTAAAACAATTCAGATGACTAAAAATAGGACTAAAACTAAAATGGCATTTTAGTTAAAAGTTTAGGACTAAAACTAAATTGAAACCTGACATCAAATGAAGACTACACTACTACATAAGAATAAATAGGAAGCATCTACTAAGCTCCTAAAAGGAAAAACAATAAGTAAAAGGCTTTTCTTCCTTTTTTATTAATGTGTAATTTTGGCAATATATATCTTTAATATGTGCAAGGGCATTACAGCCAATGGAGATTACAGGTTTTTTGTTTTTTTTTTGCACTCTTGTTTGTCAAAAAGTAATACTTTTGTTTATGAAACTTTATTTATAAAGACGTTCTATATCACAACGGCTAAATCTGTATCTGTAGTGTATGTTCAACCCTTAATTTTTACTTTACTCCATTTGATTTTAGTGTACTACAATACAACTAAAACTAAATGAAATTCAGATAACTAACATACGACTAAAACTAAAATGGCATTTTAGTCAAAAGACTAAGACTAAAATATAAAAAAAAAATGAATACCAAATTTGATCCCTGCCTGTGGGAGCACACACACCACATGGGTGGCACAGTGGTGTAGTGGTTAGCACTCTCACCTAGCAGTAAAAAGGGTCAGTGGTTCAAATCCCAACCACGACACTACCTGCCTGGAATTTGCATTTTCTCCGTGTGCCTGCGTGGGTTTCCTCCCACACTCCAAAGACATGCAGGTAGGTTAATTGGCTTCTGTCTAAAATTGGCCCTAGTATATGAATGGGGATCTTGGATTGTGGGCTCCTTGAGGGTAGGGGCCAATGTGAGTGTGCAATGTACAGGGATAGGGACAATTGTAGACACTCGCTCAGGTTGAACTGGATGGACTGGTGTCTTTATTCAACCTTACTAACTATGTAACCACATCATTCCCTAGATAATCAGAAAAAAAATGATATTTCTAAAGGAAAAAAACGAGTCAAATCACATTCACGTGATTTGACTGGCAGTTTAAAAAAAATAAAGAAAAAAACAAAGGGTCTGGTATGGATTTTAAAAAGGAACCCCACGCCAAAATAAAAAAAAAAACAGCATGGCGCCCCCCTCAAAATCCATACCAGACTGAGGGGGCATGGCATCTGAGCTCTAGGATGGCCATATAGCCAGTGAACTCTGCCAGACCACCGGGGGGAAATCCATCAACATCAGAGCCTAGAAGCGACCCAGTCGCTCGCATCCTGCCCAGTGGAGTCTAGACAACTGACCGGGATGACACAGATGAAAAAAGAGCCACCACCACAGTTCTGCAAGCTGTCAAGCTTCTTCTCATACCCAGCGCAGCTACAACAAAATGGCGGCGGATCCCAAACAGGCAAGCAGAATGGTACGCCCGCGGCCTCTCCCTCAGGAACGGTGCGGGAATAGATCGGAGATTCCTCCCAGGGGATGCTCATCTACGGCCTCCACTCCTTACACCAGAAGCCCTGCCAAGTCCAGGCAGTGCACGGCATCCCCGCATGGAGGTCTCCAGCACTAGGACATGGAAGTGAGTGAACCTAGCTCATCACAGAGGCCTAACACTCTGACAACACCAGACCCCCATTGCCAGCTTCCCAACAAAAGGTTAGCCTGTATCTGATACTGTCCTAAAGGACATGTTGATGTCCCTAAGATTATCAATCCATAACGATATACTCCACACAGTGAAAAAGTGTCAAGAAGAAGTTCAAGTACTAGGATAGAGGGTAAATCAGGTACAGCAATCAATGGGAGAATACACAAGTTCCTTCAACAATATGGTGGATGCACACAGTGCACACAGCGATGAAATCTCCTGGATCAAAGATAAAATAGCGAATCTCCAGGATAGATCCAGAAGGAATAACCTAAAAATTAGAGGTATCCCTGAAACATTGCCTCCAGCACAGCTCCCAAAATATGTCCAACACATGTTCTCTGCCATAGCACCTGCAATGTCTGCCCTAGAACTCACAGTGGACAGAGTACACAGAGTGCCAAAACCTTCTTTCCTAGCAGACGATGTACCTAGAGATGTCTTGCTTAGAATGCACTTCTACCCCACAAAAGAAAATATCTTAGATGCTTTTTGCAAAATTGGCCAAGGCCCAGCCCAATACGCCTCTTTACAACTGCTTCCTGACCTCTCCAGGCACACTCTGCAGCATCGCCGCAATTTGTCTACTATTACTAAAGCCTTAGGCAATCATATCCTGTACAAGTGGAAATATCCGGGAACACTTTCCATAACTTATAACGGAACCACCACTTTGTCCTATCAACAGTTTTTTTCCTATTACAGTTTGTTCTGTTCTGTTTTCCTATTTGTTTTTCCGTTACAAAAACCCCCACCAGAGACATCTTTATGCCTACCTCTGCTGGACCTCCTCAAATCCACAATCTACCAGATTCTATCTGCCTTTAATACCAAGACATCCTCCTACATCCAGGAATAAAAAAGATGCAAGGACATTTCCCACCATACATCCACATTGCAGTAAGTATCGGCATCTCTTTTACATGAGACACTATTAACTACCCCCCATGACCATTAAATGCCTGTTTCTGAATGCTAAGGGACTAAACCACTCCGATAAACGTTACTCAGTGTGGAAAGAAACCTTGAAGAGCCATGCTGACATCCCACAAGCAATACCCACATGTTTTTCTCTCCTGTGCATTTGACAAGAAAAAAAGAGGGGTGCTCATAGCCATCAGAAACACTTTGGCTTTCCAACTCAAAGACACTATACTGGACGGTGAGGGGAGATACATTATCATCACGTGTGACATAAACTCACATCCTTACACTTTGGCAACAATTTATGCTCCCAACTCAACTGAGATTCTTATGTAAATTGCTCAACCGGATACACTCAATCAAATACGGACATCTTCTAATCTGCCGAGACTTCAACCTCACATCAGACCCTCATCTAAAGTCCATATTCGTAAACCCTCATGGCGTAGTCTATTGCAGACTGAGGAGCTGTACGATGTATGGAGGTATCAACATGCAAATCAAAAAGACTTCACATACTTCTCCTCCAGACGTCGTACATACTCCCGTATTGACATGTTTTTAACTGAAAAATGGTTACTACAAAAGGTATCCTCTTCACGTATACATGAAATAACATGGTCAGATCACGCTGCTGTATCTATTACTATTATTGAACAGGATGTCACACCTTCAAACCCCATCTGGTGATGTAACGTTAGATTACTACACGTACCTTGACAGCTCAAAAGTAATAACCAAAAGTCTTAAAGACTTCTTTGACCATAATGAAGTTACAGTCAATGACCCACACACCCCCTGGAATGCACACAAAGCATACATGAGGGGCATACTCATTCAACAGGGTGCCAGAACCAAGAGATGCTATGATCTTTGATTAAATAACCTAATCACCAAAATCCACAAATTAGAAACCAATAATAAGATGACAGCTTCGCTCACGTTGTCAGCCTCCCTCCAAAAACTTAGAGAAGAACTGAAAATCCCGCTAATGCAACAATACGACAAACATTTTAGACGCCTAAACCTCAACTCTTAAGCTAACGCCAACCACACAGTTAAATAATTAGCGAACAAAGTTAAGACGGCACAATCTAAAGTGAAAATCCAATATTTGCTCCACCCCACTACATTACACAAAACAATTAACCCTCAGGAAGTCGCTGATCAGTTTGCTGATTATTATGGGGAGCTATACAATCTTAGAAATGAAGAAATCATCACTCTCTGATCACTCCGGTGAATTAGGGAAAATCATAGCATCTCTCCCCAATGGCAAGTCACCAGGTCCTGATCGCCTGTCAAATGAATATTACAAAACTTTCAGCACACCGCTAATCCCACACTTGACCAACTTACACTCTGCAGCGATTCCCACTTCCTCTTTTCCCTAGGAAAAGAGAGGCACGGAGCAGCAGCCGTAGGCTGTTAAGCGGAGGGACAGCATGACATTTCGTTTGCATGCACTGTCGCCGCTTTTAAGATATTGCACTGGCCGCTTTAAGAAGTCGGGAGGCGGGGCCAGCGGGGGGCGGAGCCTATGCGTACAGCGGGAAGCCGAGCGGAAGCTAGGCCACTCGTGGAGCGGAGGAGGAAGCGATTGGACGTACCCTCGCCGCTCCTCAGCTAATACAAGATGGCGTCCGCGGAGTTGATGGCCCAGCTCAGGGCTGCTATAGCACAGGAGGGCGCCGCATGGCTACAGGGGCAAGTGGCGGCCTTGGCGGCAGAGCGGGAGTCGGCGACGGACGGGGGGACGCCAGTGACACCCCGGGCGCGGCGTTCCAGGCCGCCCGAGCGGTATAGTCCCGGAGCGGGCCGCGTGGGGCCCCCGCGGGGGGTGCCCACGACTGCAGCGAACGAGGATGGCAGCGAGCGGGATCCACAGCGGAGGACTGGGCCGGCGACCTCCACCCCATCGGGGGAAGGGAGTAGCAGGTACTCGGCCAGGAGCAGGGCCAGGAGGAGGGGTCTGGGGAGCGTGGCTGGGAGGCAAGGGGGATCGCCCCTGGATTCAGCGCCCCCTGCTCGACGTAGATGCATGGGCCAGGCCGGGGGGGAGAGAGAGGTCGGTCCACAGCGTTCGGCTGGACAGCGGGTGGGGGTACGGCCCGGCGTGGCGGCCCCCAGTCCCAGGGGAGAGGGAGGGCTTTCCGGTGGCAGCCTGGAAGATGGACGCAGCCTGGCCGTGGGGCAGGGGACGAGGAGCCGGCGAGCTGTGCGGTGCAGGAGCCCTTCAACTGGCGCCGTGGGTGGAGCGGGCGGTCGGGCGGGCCGGGCCCCTAGAGAAGTACATCGCAGAACCCCGGATGGCGGAGCGGGCCCATCTGGGTATCCTTCTTACAGACCAGAAACGGCAGTGGCCAGCGACCGATCGGAAGGGGAGCTGTCGGAGTCCGATGGCGGTGAGGTCCGTGACGCGGAGTCGGCGATGGGTCCCGGAGCGGCGGCTGCAGGGCCCAGTCCTGGGCAGCCCGGTGAGTGTGACTCTTCTTTTTCCATATCTACACTGTTGCTTGACTTGCTGGGGCAGGGGGGCGGACGGGGTGCGCCGGCGGCCGGTAGTGGGTCTGCGAGAGTGGCGGGTGCGTCTAAACCCGGGGAGCCGGCAGCGGGACGGCAGCAGGAGGGCCTAGGGGGGTTGTTGGTGGGCCTGAAGGCACTGGTTCAGAAATTTGAGGGGGGATTGGAGGGAGGGCCGGCCCAGGCGTGGGCGCCGGCGGCCGCCTCGGCGACCGCCGGGGCGGTCTCTTCTGACGCGGAGTCCGCGCCGGCAGTGGCACTGGGGGTCCCAGCAGCGGGGGGGGCAGCACAGGCGGGCGTGGCGGCCCCCGCAGCTGACGGGGTTTCGCCGAAGGCTGGGGAACAGAGCGCGGACCGGGTCAGGTTGGCGGACGCGGCTAAGAGCGAGGTGTACGTTTGCTTCGAGGGACCCTTGGGGGCGCACTTGAAGCAGGAGGTGAAGGAGAAGATCTGGAAGGGTGAGTACATCGAGATCTTTACCCTGCTTCCTCTGGAAAAGTTCAACCTTGACCGGTTGAAGCCGGAGGAGCGGAAGAAGGAGGACGAGGAGAAGCGGAGGTATCGGTTGATTCCGCGGACATTTTCTAATTGGCTCCAGGCGTTTGCCATTCTGGCGAGCGTCGTGGGGGAGAAGGCACCGGAGCATTGCTCTGCGTTGTTCGTGTATCTGGAGGCTATCAGTGAGGCGCATAGGACGTACGGTGGGGTAGCATGGCTCAGGTATGACGAACAGTTCCGACAACGGATGGCGGTCAGACCCTCGCTTCGCTGGGACCACAAGGACATCAGCCTGTGGATGAAGTTGATGACGGCGGCGAGGGCTCCCAACCCGTTTTTTCAACACGGGGTCGGAGGTTCAGCTACCCCCGGACAGCCGACCGAGAAGCGCTGGGGTTACTGCTGGCAGTTCAACGAGGGCACCTGTAAATTCGGACCCACCTGCCGCTTCAAGCATTCGTGCTCGGGTTGCGGTGGGTCCCACCCCCTCACCAGATGTTTTAAAAAAGGGAAGGGACGCGCGGGAGATGCTGTCCAGAAGAGGGACGACCCCGGTGCGGGTGGAAAAGATGCGGCCTTTCCTCAATAGATATCCAGATCGGGAGGGGGCAAGGGTGCTAGAGGAGGGTTTTACGGTCGGTTTTAGGATCCCCAGTTCGTTGGCTGCCCCTCCTCCAGTGGCCAATAATTTGAAGTCCGCGCTGGAGCACCCGGAGGTGGTGACGGACAAGTTGAACAAAGAGGTGGCATTGGGCCGCATGGCCGGCCCGTTTACGGATTTGCCCCTCCCCCGGTTGGTGGTATCACCACTGGGGGTAGTCCCCAAGAAGGAGCCCAACAAGTTCCGTTTGATTCATCACCTGTCCTTTCCGAAAGGAGGCTCAGTTAACGACGCCATCTCGCCGGAGGACTGTGCAGTGACGTACACGTCCTTCGACGCGGCGGTGTCCTGGGTGCGGAGGTACGGACGGGGGGCCTTAATGGCTAAGGCGGATGTCGAATCGGCCTTCCGGCTCTTGCCAGTGCATCCGGATAGCTTTTGGCTTCTCGGGTGCTGTTGGAAGGGGGGGTTCTACGTCGACCGTTGCCTGCCCATGGGTTGCTCCATTTCCTGCGCCCTGTTTGAACAGTTCAGTTCTTTCTTGGAGTGGTCCGTGCGGGACGTGTCGGGGATCAACTCAGTCATTCATTATTTGGATGATTTCTTGTGTATAGGCCCGGCCGGATCGAACGTTTGCGCCGTCCTCTTGGGGACGTTACAACACTTGGCAGGCCGCTTTGGGGTCCCGCTAGCGCCGGGGAAGACGGAAGGGCCCACGGCCTGCATTACGTTTTTAGGGATCGTGATCGACTCTGAAAGGATGGAATGCAGGTTGCCGCAGGACAAACTGGAGGCTTTGCAGGAGGAAGTGCGGGCGACAACTGGGGTTCGCAAGCTGCAATTACGGCAGTTGCAATCTTTATTGGGCAAGCTCAACTTCGCGTGTCGGATTATTCCGATGGGGCGGGTTTTCAGCCGCCGGTTGGCCTCGGCCACGGCGGGGGTCCGGTCACCGACTCATTTCGTGACTCTAAAACAGGAGCACAAGGACGATCTTGTGGTGTGGCAGGCCTTTTTGGCCTCCTTCAACGGGCGTGCACTGTGGATGTCGGGTCCAATCAGCAATTGGGATCTGGAGTTGTTCACTGACGCGGCGGGGTCGTCGGGTTTCGGCGCTTACTTTAAGGGTCAGTGGTGCGCAGCACCGTGGCCTGCGGAGTGGGCGGATGCCGGGCTCCTGAAGAACCTGGTGTTACTTGAACTGTTTCCCATTGTGGTGGCCTTGGAGATTTGGGGGGAGTCTTTTCGGAATTTGAAGGTACGCTTCAATTGCGACAACTTGGGGGTGGTGCATGTGGTTAATCGGCTGACGGCGGCCTCTGGGCCGGTGGTCAGGCTAGTACGCCACTTGGTTTTGCGTTGTTTGCAGGTTAATGCGTTCATCTATGCTGTGCATCTGCCGGGAGTGGAGAACAATTTGGCTGACGCTCTGTCTCGTTTTCAGTGGGACAGGTTTCGGGGGCTGGCACCGGAGGCAGAGCGTCACGGGGTCGCATGCCCGGCTTGGATGTGGAACATAGCAGTGGAATTGCAGCGCGGTTGATTGAGAGGTCGGTGTGTAAGGCAACATGGAGGGCATATTCAAAGGTTTGGCAGGAGTGGTTGGAATGTCTCGCGGCGATCGGCATGGCCCCGGGTGAGGCGGGCATGGCTCAAGCTGTATTTTACTTTCTTTGCAGGGATATGGACAGGGGGGTTTCGGCGGCATCCATAGACAGGAAGCTGGCTGGGTTGGCCTTCTTGTTTAAATGGGAAGGGAGTCCGGATTTTACCAAGGAGTTTTGGCTGCGACAGGCGGTAAAGGGGTATCGAAGGGAGCATAGACGGAGGGACGGGCGGTGCCCGGTTTCCTTTCAGATGCTTCGGGGTCTGTGCAAGGTGGTGGAGGCGGTGTGCGGGTCCTATTACGAACAGTGCCTCTTTAGGGTGGCTTTTTCTTTGATGTTTTTTGGGGCTTTCAGGATAGGGGAGCTGTTCTGCCCGGCCAAGTATCGGGTCGGGGGGTTGGAGGCGTGCAATGTGGAATGGGGTCAGGAGGGGGTCAGAATTTGGTTGCGCAAGTCAAAGACGGATCAGGAGGGGAGTGGGGTACTGGTGGAAGTGGCCCCTATTGCGGAGAGGGACATATGTCCGGTGGGGACGGTGGCGGCTTTCCTGGGCGTCCGGCCACGGGTGGCGGGCCCCTTTTTCATACATGCGGATGGTACCTTTTTGTCCAAGTTTCAGTTTAATGCCATATTGCAGAAGTGCGTCACGGCTGCGGGGTTTGACCGGGGCCGTTTTTCTTCGCACTCTTTTCGAATAGGGGCGGCTAGGGAGGCGGCTAGGGCCGGGCTTAGTGCGGAGGCGGTGAAGAGAATAGGACGGTGGGAATCTGGGAGGTTTAGACTGTATGTTCGGCCACATCTGTTGGTTTAGGCCTGATCAGGTGGGGGGGGGGGGGGGGGAAAGGGGGGGACATACATCGGCATAGCACATCTGTTGTTGGTTGTTAGGTATTTACTGGGTTTTATTTACAGGTTCGGAGGTGGCTTTGGTCTGGATTCTGGGCCATTCATATGTGTTCTGGGGAGCGAAGAGAGCTGATGTTCGTCCTAACGGGAGACAGCTTGGGATTCCCAGACAAGAAGCCCAGGTTCGATGGATTGGGGTCCCTGGTATGCGATGGAACAGGGTGCTGGGGGAAGTCCACAGGTTTGCCCGCTTGGACCGGCCGCCTGACGTGTTGATCCTACATGTGGGGGGCAATGACATGGGGGTCAGGTCCATGAGGGACCTCATACGGGACATTAAGTGCGACAGCCTTCGGTTGAAGGCTGCCTACCCGGGCATGGTCTTGATATGGTCGGATATGGTGGGCAGGATGTCATGGAGGTGGGCGCAGTCCGACAAGAAGGTGGATAGGGCCCGGGTCAAGGTCAACAAGGAGGTCAGCAGGTTTTTCGGCAGGACCGGGGGGTTGGCCATCAGGCATCGGGAGTTGGAGTGTGAGACATGGCGATACTTGAGAAGTGACGGGGTTCATTTAAATGAGGTGGGGACGGACTTGTGGGCTTTAGGCCTGCTGGAGGGGATTCAGAGGGGACTGTGTGTGTGGCGGTGCTCGAAAGGGTAAGGCTTTACCACCTTTCGAGCTGTGGCTGGTTGTTTGGGGGGTCAGTTTAGTGGTAATTAGGTTGTACCCATCCAGGGGGATGGGGATGGTGGTTGATGTACTTCCTGGTTACAAGGGGGTAACCGGAGGAGAAAAGGGGTGGGTCACAGCTTGGTTTGGGTTTAGCCTCCGAGACAGGGGATACCGTCTGGAGGTCAAGAGGTAAAATAGATGGTGCAGTGACCAGTAGGGTCCTTGATATGCTAAGGACCCATGTTCCAGTGTTAAAGGGAAAGTTTACAAGGTGTTATTATTAAAAGTTATTTATAAAAGTTTATATTTGTTATTTATACATTTTGGTTAATAAATCAAGGCCGTTGGCCATTTACTCCAAACTCAGTCTGGTCTGGTTTAATGGGGGGGGGAAGGGTTTGGAGATATAGAAGGGTAGAAGTGTCAGACAATACAAATGTCAAGAGAGGCACGGAGCAGCAGCCGTAGGCTGTTAAGCGGAGGGACAGCATGACATTTCGTTTGCATGCACTGTCGCCGCTTTTAAGATATTGCACTGGCCGCTTTAAGAAGTCGGGAGGCGGGGCCAGCAGGGGGCGGAGCCTATGCGTACAGCGGGAAGCCGAGCGGAAGCTAGGCCACTCGTGGAGCGGAGGAGGAAGCGATTCCCACCCACCCTCCCCTGGGGTTTGGTAGGAGGTTGGTGTAGGGGTGTGCTGGTTGTTTGGGGGGTCAGTTTAGTGGTAATTAGGTTGTACCCATCCAGGGGGGGGGATGGGGATGGTGGTTGATGTACTTCCTGGTTACAAGGGGGTAACCGGAGGAGAAAAGGGGTGGGTCACTGCTTGGTTTGGGTTTAGCCTCCGAGACAGGGGATACCGTCTGGAGGTCAAGAGGTAAAATAGATGGTGCAGTGACCAGTAGGGTCCTTGATATGCTAAGGACCCATGTTCCAGTGTTAAAGGGAAAGTTTACAAGGTGTTATTATTAAAAGTTATTTATAAAAGTTTATATTTGTTATTTATACATTTTGGTTAATAAATCAAGGCCGTTGGCCATTTACTCCAAACTCAGTCTGGTCTGGTTTAATGGGGGGGGGAAGGGTTTGGAGATATAGAAGGGTAGAAGTGTCAGACAATACAAATGTCATGCTGAAGGCAGACGTAGTAACTATACCCAAACCAGGAAAAGACCCACCTGTCAAACTTTAGACCCATATCACTCCTGAATTCAGACATCAAAATCTACGCCAAATTACTAGCACAATGCCTATCCCCTATTATACCTTCCCTGATACAAAAAGACCAGATGGGGTTTGTGAAAGGGAGACAACCTTCCGATGCAACTAGGAGAATACTAAACATCATAAACTTGGCAGAAAAAACTCAAACGCCTTCCCTGCTGTTATCTATAGCTGCAGAGAAGACGTTCGATAGAATTCACTAGCAATATATGACCTGCGCACTAGCTTAAGCCTCGTACACACAATCGGATTTTCCGACAGGAAATGTGTGATGACAGGCTGTTGGTCAGAAAATCCGACCGTTTGTACACTCCATCGGACAATTGTTGTTGGATCTTGAAATGTTGGATGGCAGGCTTTAAAATGTCTGTTGTCAGATTTTCTGATCGTGTGTACACAAGTCCGTCAGACAAAAGTCCAAAGTACAAACACGCTTGCTCAGAAACAAGGACGAGCCGGAAGCGGTCGGTCTCGTAAACTAGCATTCGTAATGGAGAATTAACATTCGTGACATGGCAAATTATGAAATCTGGAAATGCAGCGCACAATTCTCTTCTGCTTTAATTGGATGATAATGAAGCTGCTTTGCTGGTGATACTGATGGAATTATTGTAAATAAATTTTTTTAAGGCTTTTTTTTCTAGTGATATCAAGAATAATTATTATGCTTACTTTTTTTTTTTTTTTTTTGGTACAAGTTACCACAATACCATTATCCCGTAATTTTTAAGATCAAAGACACAACTATGTTTGTGTCCCTTGTTAATTTTACATTGTATTTTTTAAAATGTAACTGCCGACTCCCAAACTGTCATCTGAAGTAAAACACATAGTCAAGAATTTTTCTACACAACTTTTTTTATTGTGCATTAAAAAAAGAAAACAAATAAAATTAGACATGCTAACTGCCAATAGAAATTAACCAAAAATTGCATTCTATGCATCCAAAAATATAGAAAATATACCAAATCAAATCATCATTCAACCAAAAAACAAAATAAAAGCTTCATGCATGTGTCCTGCTTCTTAATATAGGGGGTCAACCATGCCAAGAGTTGGTGAAAACAGGGGTCCGTCATCCAGACATAATTCCGAAAATCATCCGGATTATTCTTCTGGAGCTCCCGCGGCAAAGGCATATGACATAATTGGTCACGATTAATAAAGCAACCAATTTTTTGTCCAAGAAATCCTCCTCCTCATGTTCCTGGACTGGACTTGGGTCAAAGCAATAACTCCAAGGCCAATAATAAATAACACGTTATCTCCTCCGATTCTGCAACATGGCTGGTTGACGAACGTCCATTCAGAAACAAATTGAAAAGCGCAAAATGGAAAGCGCGAAAAGAAAATTGCCAATCAACACTCACCAAACTTCTACTAACATGAAATTAGCAGGAAGGAGACCAAAAGGTGGTGCTAAAGAGCTGAAAAACCACGTAGTATGTCACTATGTTCATGTTTGTTGGCCGACCATTTCTTTGCCATTTGTATGCAAGACAAGTTCCTGGCCAACGCCCTTGGGACAAAAGTCCAAGGTTTTGTCTGTGGAAAATCCGATCGTGTGTACAAGGCTTAAGTTTTGGTCTCCAGGGACCCATTCTGGCAGCAATTCTGGCCTTGTACTCCTGCCCTACAGCACAAGTATACACCTCTGGCTATTATCACGTCGTGTCCAGGATTTGAACTTGGGACCTGGTGTGCTTTGGACAGTTCTCTATTGACAGAACCCTTGTTGTTTTCTGCTGCTTGAGTTTGCAAAATTCATTTGCAAAATCACACTTCAACACTTCTACACACTCAGATGGAACTTCTACACACAGATGACATTTCTACACTCAGATGGAACTTCTACATTCAGATGGAACTTCTACACACAGATGACACTTCTACACTCAGGTGACACTTCTACACACAGATGACACTTCTACACACAGATGACACTTCTACACTCAGATGGAACTTCTACACTCAGATGACACTTCTACACACACAGATGACACTTCTACATTCAGATGGAACTTCTACACACAGATGACACTTCTACACACAGATGACACTTCTACACACAGATGACACTTCTACACTCAGGTGACACTTCTACACACAGATGACACTTCTACATTCAGATGGAACTTCTACACACAGATGGAACTTCTACACTCAGATGACACTTCTACACACAGATGGAACTTCTACACACAGATGACACTTCTACATTCAGATGGAACTTCTACACACAGATGACACTTCTACACACACAGATGGAACTTCTACACTCAGATGACACTTCTACACACAGATGACACTTCTACACTCAGATGACACTTCTACACACAGATGACACTTCTACACTCAGATGACACTTCTACACTCAGATGGAACTTCTACACTCAGATGACACTTCTACACTCAGATGACACTTCTACACTCAGATGACACTTCTACACTCAGATGACACTTCTACACTCAGGTGACACTTCTACACACAGATGACACTTCTACATTCAGATGGAACTTCTACACACAGATGGAACTTCTACACTCAGATGACACTTCTACACACAGATGACACTTCTACACTCAGATGGAACTTCTACACTCAGATGACACTTCTACACACAGATGACACTTCTACACTCAGATGACACTTCTACACTCAGATGACACTTCTACACACAGATGATACTTCTACACTCAGATGACACTTCTACACTCAGATGACACTTCTACACACAGATGACACTTCTACACACAGATGGAACTTCTACACTCAGATGACACTTCTACACTCAGATGACACTTCTACACACAGATGACACTTCTACACTCAGATGACACTTCTACACTCAGATGACACTTCTACACTCAGATGACACTTCTACACACAGATGACACTTCTACACACAGATGGAACTTCTACACACAGATGGAACTTCTACACACAGATGGAACTTCTACACACAGATGACACTTCTACATTCAGATGGAACTTCTACACTCAGATGGAACTTCTACACACAGATACAACTTCTACACACAGATGACACTTCTACACACAGATGGAACTTCTACACACAGATGACACTTCTACACACAGATGGAACTTCTACACACAGATGACACTTCTACATTCAGATGGAACTTCTACACACAGATGACACTTCTACACACAGATGGAACTTCTACACACAGATGACACTTCTACACACAGATGACACTTCTACACTCAGATGACACTTCTACACTCAAATGACACTTCTACACTCAGATGACACTTCTACACTCAGATGACACTTCTACACTCAGATGACACTTCTACACACAGATGGAACTTCTACACACAGATGACTACACACAGATGGAACTTCTACACACAGATGACACTTCTACACACAGATGGAACTTCTACACACAGATGACACTTCTACACACAGATGACACTTCTACACTCAGATGACACTTCTACACTCAAATGACACTTCTACACTCAGATGACACTTCTACACACAGATGACACTTCTACACTCAGATGACACTTCTACACACAGATGGAACTTCTACACACAGATGACACTTCTACATTCAGATGGAACTTCTACACACAGATGACACTTCTACACACAGATGACACTTCTACACTCAGATGACACTTCTACACTCAGATGACACTTCTACACTCAGATGACACTTCTACACACAGATGGAACTTCTACACACAGATGACTACACACAGATGGAACTTCTACACACAGATGACACTTCTACACACAGATGGAACTTCTACACACAGATGACACTTCTACACACAGATGACACTTCTACACTCAGATGACACTTCTACACTCAAATGACACTTCTACACTCAGATGACACTTCTACACACAGATGACACTTCTACACTCAGATGACACTTCTACACACAGATGGAACTTCTACACACAGATGACACTTCTACATTCAGATGGAACTTCTACACACAGATGACACTTCTACATTCAGATGGAACTTCTACACTCAGATGGAACTTCTACACTCAGATGGAACTTCTACACTCAGATGGAACTTCTACACACAGATGACACTTCTACACACAGATGACACTTCTACACTCAGATGACACTTCTACACTCAGATGACACTTCTACACACAGATGACACTTCTACACTCAGATGGAACTTCTACACACAGATGACACTTCTACACACAGATGACACTTCTACACTCAGATGACACTTCTACACACAGATGACACTTCTACACACAGATGACACTTCTACACACAGATGACACTTCTACACTCAGATAGAACTTCTACACACAGATGACACTTCTACACACAGATGACACTTCTACACTCACTGGCACTGACAGCACCATGCCAACATTAAAGAGATGACACCCGGATGTACAAAATATTTAAAATACACCTCCATCTTCCCGGCACACACAGAGCCGGAGAATGTTCCTTCTTTTTATCCAAGATTAGAGAGTCATCTTCTGAAGCAGCCATCTTGTGACTCATCCATGGGAAGACACAACTAGGATTTGCCATGTGCACATAAATCTCAACTATTTTAAGCCTTTCTCTGGAAGAGACAAACTGTGCTGTACAATCAATGGGATCTATAGGAAGACCCTTGTACTACCAGATAGCTGATCCCCCATCTCCACTTTCCCAGCAGATAATGGGATCTATAGGAAGACCCTTGTACTACCAGATCGCTGATCCCCCATCTGCACTACCCCAGCAGATAATGAGATCTATAGGAAGACCCTTGTACTACCAGATTGCTGATCCCCACCTCCACTTCCCCAGCAGACAATGGGATCTATAGGAAGAGCCTTGTACTACCAGATAGCTGATCCCCCATCTCCACTTTCCCAGCAGACAATGGGATCTATAGGAAGACCCTTGTACTACCAGATCGCTGATCCCCCATCTCCACTACCCCAGCAGATAATGGGATCTATAGGAAGACCCTTGTACTACCAGATCACTGATCCCCACCTCCACTTCCCCAGCAGACAATGGGATCTATAGGAAGACCCTTGCACTACCAGATCGCTGATCCCCACCTCCACTTCCCCAGCAGACAATGGGCTCTATAGGAAGAGCCTTATACTACCAGATCGCTGATCCCCACCTCCACTTCCCCAGCAGACAATGGGCTCTATAGGAAGACCCTTGTACTACCAGATCACTGATCCCCCACCTCCACTACCCCAGCAGACAATGGGATCTATAGGAAGACCCTTGTACTACCAGATCGCTGACCCCCACCTCCACTTTCCCAGCAGACAATGAGCTCTATAGGAAGAGCCTTGTACTACCAGATCGCTGATCCCCACCTCCACTTCCCCAGCAGACAATGAGCTCTATATGAAAGACCCTTGTACTACCAGATCGCTGATCCCCACCTCCACTACCCCAGCAGACAATGAGCTCTATAGAAAGACCCTTGTACTACCAGATCACTGATCCCCCACCTCTACTACCCCAGCAGACAATGGGATTTATAGGAAGACCCTTGTACTACCAGATCGCTGATCCCCACCTCCACTACCCCAGCAGACAATGGGCTCTATAGGAAGACCCCTGTACTACCAGATCACTGATCCCCCACCTCCACTACCCCAGCAGACAATGGGATTTATAGGAAGACCCTTGTACTACCAGATCGCTGACCCCACCTCCACTTTCCCAGCAGACAATGAGCTCTATAGGAAGAGCCTTGTACTACCAGATCGCTGATCCCCACCTCCACTACCCCAGCAGACAATGAGCTCTATAGAAAGACCCTTGTACTACCAGATCGCTGATCCCCACCTCCACTTTCCCAGCAGACAATGGGCTCTATAGGAAATACCCTTGTACTACCAGATCGCTGATCCCCACCTCCACTTCCCCAGCAGACAATGGGCTCTATAGGAAAACCCTTGTACTACCAGATCACTGATCCCAACCTCCACTTCCCCAGCAGACAATGGGCTCTATAGAAAGACCCTTGTACTACCAGATAGCTGACCCCCACCTCCACTACCCCAGCAGACAATGAGCTCTATAGGAAGAGCCTTGTACTACCAGATCACTGATCCCCACCTCCACTTCCCCAGCAGACAATGGGCTCTATAGGAAGACCCGTGTACTACCAGATAGCTGACCCCCACCTCCACTACCCCAGCAGACAATGAGCTCTATATGAAAGACCCTTGTACTACCAGATCGCTGATCCCCACCTCCACTTTCCCAGCAGACAATGGGCTCTATAGGAAATACCCTTGTACTACCAGATCGCTGATCCCCACCTCCACTTCCCCAGCAGACAATGGGCTCTATAGGAAAACCCTTGTACTACCAGATCACTGATCCCAACCTCCACTTCCCCAGCAGACAATGGGCTCTATAGAAGGACCCTTGTACTACCAGATAGCTGACCCCCACCTCCACTACCCCAGCAGACAATGAGCTCTATAGGAAGAGCCTTGTACTACCAGATCACTGATCCCTACCTCCACTTCCCCAGCAGACAATGGGCTCTATAGAAAGAGTCTTGTACTACCAGATCGTTGATCCCCCACCTCCACTTCCCCAGCAGACAATGAGCTCTATAGGAAGAGCCTTGTACTACCAGATCGCTGATCCCCACCTCCACTTCCCCAGCAGACAATGGGCTCTATAGGAAGAGCCTTGTACTACCAGATCGCTGATCCCCACCTCCACTTCCCCAGCAGACAATGGGCTCTATAGGAAGAGCCTTGTACTACCAGATCGCTGATCCCCCACCTCTACTTCCCCAGCAGACAATGAGCTCTATAGGAAGAGCCTTGTACTACCAGATCGCTGATCCCCACCTCCACTTTCCCAGCAGACAATGGGCTCTATAGGAAATACCCTTGTACTACCAGATCGCTGATCCCCCACCTCTACTTCCCCAGCAGACAATGAGCTCTATAGGAAGAGCCTTGTACTATCAGATCGCTGATCCCCACCTCCACTTCCCCAGCAGACAATGGGCTCTATAGGAAGACCCTTGTACTACCAGATAGCTGATCCCCCACCTCCACTTCCCCAGCAGACAATGAGCTCTATAGGAAGAGCCTTGTACTACCAGATCGCTGATCCCCCACCTCTACTTCCCCAGCAGACAATGAGCTCTATAGGAAGAGCCTTGTACTACCAGATCGCTGATCCCCACCTCCACTTTCCCAGCAGACAATGGGCTCTATAGGAAATACCCTTGTACTACCAGATCGCTGATCCCCCACCTCTACTTCCCCAGCAGACAATGAGCTCTATAGGAAGAGCCTTGTACTATCAGATCGCTGATCCCCACCTCCACTTCCCCAGCAGACAATGGGCTCTATAGGAAGACCCTTGTACTACCAGATAGCTGATCCCCACCACCACTATCCCAGCAGACAATGGGATCTATAGGAAAGACTCTTGTACTACCAGATAGCTGATCCCCCACCTCCACTTTCCCAGCAGACAATGCGCTCTATAGGAAGACCCCTGTACTACCAGATCGCTGATCCCCACCACCACTATCCCAGCAGACAATGGGCTCTATAGGAAGAGCCTTGTACTACCAGATCACTGATCCCCCACCTCCACTACCCCAGCAGACAATGAGCTCTATATGAAAGACACTTGTACTACCAGATCGCTGATCCCCACCTCCACTACCCCAGCAGACAATGAGCTCTATAGAAAGACCCTTGTACTACCAGATCACTGATCCCCCACCTCCACTACCCCAGCAGACAATGGGATTTATAGGAAGACCCTTGTACTACCAGATCGCTGATCCCCACCTCCACTACCCCAGCAGACAATGGGCTCTATAGGAAGACCCCTGTACTACCAGATCACTGATCCCCCACCTCCACTACCCCAGCAGACAATGGGATTTATAGGAAGACCCTTGTACTACCAGATCGCTGACCCCCACCTCCACTTTCCCAGCAGACAATGAGCTCTATAGGAAGAGCCTTGTACTACCAGATCGCTGATCCCCACCTTCACTACCCCAGCAGACAATGAGCTCTATATGAAAGACCCTCGTACTACCAGATCGCTGATCCCCACCTCCACTTTCCCAGCAGACAATGGGCTCTATAGGAAATACCCTTGTACTACCAGATCGCTGATCCCCACCTCCACTTCCCCAGCAGACAATGGGCTCTATAGGAAAACCCTTGTACTACCAGATCACTGATCCCAACCTCCACTTCCCCAGCAGACAATGGGCTCTATAGAAAGACCCTTGTACTACCAGATAGCTGACCCCCACCTCCACTACCCCAGCAGACAATGAGCTCTATAGGAAGAGCCATGTACTACCAGATCACTGATCCCCACCTCCACTTCCCCAGCAGACAATGGGCTCTATAGGAAGACCCGTGTACTACCAGATAGCTGACCCCCACCTCCACTACCCCAGCAGACAATGAGCTCTATAGGAAGAGCCTTGTACTACCAGATCACTGATCCCTACCTCCACTTCCCCAGCAGACAATGGGCTCTATAGAAAGAGTCTTGTACTACCAGATCGTTGATCCCCCACCTCCACTTCCCCAGCAGACAATGAGCTCTATAGGAAGAGCCTTGTACTACCAGATCGCTGATCCCCACCTCCACTTCCCCAGCAGACAATGGGCTCTATAGGAAGAGCCTTGTACTACCAGATCGCTGATCCCCACCTCCACTTCCCCAGCAGACAATGGGCTCTATAGGAAGAGCCTTGTACTACCAGATCGCTGATCCCCCACCTCCACTTCCCCAGCAGACAATGGGCTCTATAGGAAGAGCCTTGTACTACCAGATCGCTGATCCCCCACCTCTACTTCCCCAGCAGACAATGAGCTCTATAGGAAGAGCCTTGAACTATCAGATCGCTGATCCCCACCTCCACTTTCCCAGCAGACAATGGGCTCTATAGGAAGACCCTTGTACTACCAGATAGCTGATCCCCACCACCACTATCCCAGCAGACAATGGGATCTATAGGAAAGACTCTTGTACTACCAGATAGCTGATCCCCCACCTCCACTTTCCCAGCAGACAATGCGCTCTATAGGAAGACCCCTGTACTACCAGATCGCTGATCCCCACCACCACTATCCCAGCAGACAATGGGCTCTATAGGAAGACCCTTGTACTACCAGATCGCTGATCCCCACCTCTACTTCCCCAGCAGACAATGGGCTCTATAGGAAGAGCCTTGTACTACCAGATCGCTGATCCCCCACCTCCACTTCCCCAGCAGACAATGGGCTCTATAGGAAGAGCCTTGTACTACCAGATCGCTGATCCCCCACCTCTACTTCCCCAGCAGACAATGAGCTCTATAGGAAGAGCCTTGTACTATCAGATCGCTGATCCCCACCTCCACTTTCCCAGCAGACAATGGGCTCTATAGGAAGACCCTTGTACTACCAGATAGCTGATCCCCACCGCCACTTCCCCAGCAGACAATGGCAACTATAGGAAGACCCTTGTACTACCAGATCGCTGATCCCCCACCTCCACTTCCCCAGCAGACAATGGCAACTATAGGAAGACCCTTGTGCTCCCAGATAGCTGATCCCCACCTCCACTTCCACAGCAGACAATGGCAACTATAGGAAGAGCCTTGTACTACCAGATCGCTGATCCCCACCTCCACTACCCCAGCAGACAATGAGCTCTATAGGAAAGACCCTTGTGTTCCCAGATAGCTGATCACCACCTCCATTTCCCAGGAGACAATGAGCTCTATAGGAAGAGCCTTGTACTACCAGATCGCTGATCCCCACCTCCACTTTCCCAGCAGACAATGGGCTCTATAGGAAATACCCTTGTACTACCAGATCGCTGATCCCCCACCTCTACTTCCCCAGCAGACAATGAGCTCTATAGGAAGAGCCTTGTACTATCAGATCGCTGATCCCCACCTCCACTTCCCCAGCAGACAATGGGCTCTATAGGAAGACCCTTGTACTACCAGATAGCTGATCCCCCACCTCCACTTTCCCAGCAGACAATGCGCTCTATAGGAAGACCCCTGTACTACCAGATCGCTGATCCCCACCACCACTATCCCAGCAGACAATGGGCTCTATAGGAAGAGCCTTGTACTACCAGATCACTGATCCCCCACCTCCACTACCCCAGCAGACAATGAGCTCTATATGAAAGACCCTTGTACTACCAGATCGCTGATCCCCACCTCCACTACCCCAGCAGACAATGAGCTCTATAGAAAGACCCTTGTACTACCAGATCACTGATCCCCCACCTCCACTACCCCAGCAGACAATGGGATTTATAGGAAGACCCTTGTACTACCAGATCGCTGATCCCCACCTCCACTACCCCAGCAGACAATGGGCTCTATAGGAAGACCCCTGTACTACCAGATCACTGATCCCCCACCTCCACTACCCCAGCAGACAATGGGCTCTATAGAAAGACCCTTGTACTACCAGATAGCTGACCCCCACCTCCACTACCCCAGCAGACAATGAGCTCTATAGGAAGAGCCTTGTACTACCAGATCACTGATCCCCACCTCCACTTCCCCAGCAGACAATGGGCTCTATAGGAAGACCCGTGTACTACCAGATAGCTGACCCCCACCTCCACTACCCCAGCAGACAATGAGCTCTATAGGAAGAGCCTTGTACTACCAGATCACTGATCCCTACCTCCACTTCCCCAGCAGACAATGGGCTCTATAGAAAGAGTCTTGTACTACCAGATCGTTGATCCCCCACCTCCACTTCCCCAGCAGACAATGAGCTCTATAGGAAGAGCCTTGTACTACCAGATCGCTGATCCCCACCTCCACTTCCCCAGCAGACAATGGGCTCTATAGGAAGAGCCTTGTACTACCAGATCGCTGATCCCCACCTCCACTTCCCCAGCAGACAATGGGCTCTATAGGAAAGACTCTTGTACTACCAGATAGCTGATCCCCCACCTCCACTTTCCCAGCAGACAATGCGCTCTATAGGAAGACCCCTGTACTACCAGATCGCTGATCCCCACCACCACTATCCCAGCAGACAATGGGCTCTATAGGAAGACCCTTGTACTACCAGATCGCTGATCCCCACCTCTACTTCCCCAGCAGACAATGGGCTCTATAGGAAGAGCCTTGTACTACCAGATCGCTGATCCCCCACCTCCACTTCCCCAGCAGACAATGGGCTCTATAGGAAGAGCCTTGTACTACCAGATCGCTGATCCCCCACCTCTACTTCCCCAGCAGACAATGAGCTCTATAGGAAGAGCCTTGTACTATCAGATCGCTGATCCCCACCTCCACTTCCCCAGCAGACAATGGGCTCTATAGGAAGAGCCTTGTACTACCAGATCGCTGATCCCCACCTCCACTTTCCCAGCAGACAATGGCAACTATAGGAAGAGCCTTGTACTACCAGATAGCTGATCCCCACCGCCACTTCCCCAGCAGACAATGGCAACTATAGGAAGACCCTTGTACTACCAGATCGCTGATCCCCCACCTCCACTTCCCCAGCAGACAATGGCAACTATAGGAAGACCCTTGTGCTCCCAGATAGCTGATCCCCACCTCCACTTCCCCAGCAGACAATGGCAACTATAGGAAGAGCCTTGTACTACCAGATCGCTGATCCCCACCTCCACTACCCCAGCAGACAATGAGCTCTATAGGAAAGACCCTTGTGCTCCCAGATAGCTGATCACCACCTCAATTTCCCCAGCAGACAATGAGCTCTATAGGAAGAGCCTTGTACTACCAGATCGCTGATCCCCACCTCCACTTCCCCAGCAGACAATGGGCTCTATAGGAAGAGCCTTGTACTACCAGATCTCTGATCCCCACCTCCACTTCCCCAGCAGACAATGGGCTCTATAGGAAGAGCCTTGTACTACCAGATAGCTGATCCCCACCTCCACTACCCCAGCAGACAATGAGCTCTATAGGAAGAGCCTTGTACTACCAGATCGCTGATCTCCCACCTCCACTACCCCAGCAGACAATGAGCTCTATAGGAAAGACCCTTGTGCTCCCAGATAGCTGATCCCCACCTCCACTACCCCAGCAGACAATGATCTCTATAGGAAGAGCCTTGTACTACCAGATCGCTGATCCCCACCTCCACTTCCCCAGCAGACAATGGGCTCTATAGGAAGACCCTTGTGCTCCCAGATCGTTGACCCCCACCTCCACTTTCCCAGGAGACAATGAGCTCTATAGGAAGAGCCTTGTACTACCAGATCACTGATCTCCCACCTCAACTTTCCCAGCAGACAATGGGCTCTATAGGAAGACCCTTGTACTACCAGATCGCTGATCCCCCACCTCTACTTCCCCAGCAGACAATGGGCTCTATAGGAAGACCTTTGTACTACCAGATCGCTGATCCCCACCTCCACTTCCCCAGCAGACAATGGGCTCTATAGGAAGAGCCTTGTGCTACCAGATCGCTGATCCCCCACCTCTACTTCCCCAGCAGACAATGGGCTCTATAGGAAGACCTTTGTACTATCAGATCACTGATCCCCACCTCCACTTCCCCAGGAGACAATGGGCTCTATAGGAAGACCTTTGTACTACCAGATCGCTGACCCCCACCTCCACTTCCCCAGCAGACATGGCTGAACACAAAGGAACCACCAAGGGAGTCACCGGGCTAGTAAAGGAATACACAACTGTTATCATGACACCCTGACTTTAGAAGTTTATCTTTAAATCCCTCTAGAAATGTTCTAAATATGATGAACCTACTACCTACTAGGTACTAACCCTATCATAACATGGTAAACCTACTACCCACTAAGTACTAACCCTATCCTCACATGGTGAACCTACTCCCCACTAGGTACTAACCCTATCCTCACATGGTGAGCCTACTACCCACTAGGTACTAACCCTGTCCTCACATGGTGAACCTACTACTCACTAGGTACTAACCCTATCCAACGCATGGTGAACCTACTCCCCACTAGGTACTAACCCTATCCTCACATGGTGAACCTACTACCCACTTGGTACTAACCCTATCCTCACATGGTGAACCTACTCCCCACTAGGTACTAACCCTATCCTCACATGGGGAACCTACTACCCACTAGGTACTAACCCTATCCTCACATGGTGAACCTACTACCCACTAGGTACTAACCCTATCCTCACATGATGAACCTACTACCCACTAGGTACTAACCCTATCCTCACATGGTGAACCTACTACCCACTAGGTACTAACCCTATACTCACATGGTGAACCTACTACCCACTAGTTACTAACCCTATCCTCACATGATGAACCTACTACCCACTAGGTACTAACCCTATCCTCACATGGTGAACCTACTACCCACTAGGTACTAACCCTATCCTCACATGATGAACCTACTACCCACTAGGTACTAACCCTATCCTCACATGGTGAACCTACTACCCACTAGGTACTAACCCTATCCTCACATGATGAACCTACTACCCACTAGGTACTAACCCTATCCTCACATGATGAACCTACTACCCACTAGGTACTAACCCTATCCTCACATGATGAAACTACTACCCACTAGGTACTAACCCTATCCTCACATGATGAACCTACTACCCACTAGGTACTAACCCTATCCTCACATGATGAACCTACTACCCACTAGGTACTAACCCTATCCTCACATGATGAACCTATTATGTACTAATCCTATCCTCACATGCAGGACACTAGCTCGGTCTTACTTCAACTACACCCATGTGGATAATGACTTCCATCAGACTGTCCCCCTGAAATTATGCAAACAGGGAGGACGATAAAGTGGGAGAGATTACACTCCGATAGGATATAAGGGAGGATACAGAAGGTAGAAGAGCTTACAATCTATTAAGGTATAAGGGAGGATACATTGTGTGTCGTGTCCTCCCATTGTGTGTCATGTCCCCTCATTATGTGTCATGTCCCCTCATTGTGGGTCAAATCCCCTCATTGTAGGTCGTGTCCCCTCATTGTGTGTCATGTGCCCTCATTGTGTGTCGTGTCCCCTCATTGTAGGTCGTGTCCCCACATTGTGGGTCGTATCCCCTCATTGTGGGTCATGTCCCCTCATTGTGGGTCGTGTCCCCTCATTGTGGGTCGTGTGCCCTCATTGTAGGTCATGTCCCCACATTGTGGGTCATATCCCCTCATTGTGGGTCGTATCCCCTCATTGTAGGTGGTCTCCCCTCATTGTAGGTCATGTTCCCTCATTGTGTGTCATGTCCCCTCATTATAGGTCATGTCCCCACATTGTGGGTTGTGTCCCCTTATTGTAGGTTGTATCTCCTCATTGTAGGTGGTGTCCCCTCATTGTAGGTGGTGTCCCCTCATTATTGGTGGTCTCCCCTCATTGTAGGTGGTCTTCCCTCATTGTAGGTTATGTCCCTTCACTGTGGGTTGTGCCCCTCATTGTGTGTCTTATCCCCTCATTGTTCGTGGTCTCCTCTCATTGTTGGTGGTCTCCCTTCATTGTAGGCCATGTCCTCTCATTGTAGGCCATGTCCCCTCATTGTAGGTCATGTCCCCTCATTGTGGGTTGTGTGCCCTCATTGTGTATCATGTCCCCTCATTGTAGGTCATGTCTCCTCATTGTAGATCATGTCCCCTCATTGTGGGTTGTGTCCCCTCATTGTGGGTTGTGTCCCCTCATTGTAGGTCATGTCTCCTCATTGTGGGTTGTGTCCCCTCATTGTAGGTCATGTCTCCTCATTGTGTGTCATATCCCCTCATCGTGGGTCATGTCCCCTCATTGTGGGTAGTGCTCCCTCATTGTTGGTGGTCTCCCCTCATTGTAGGTCATGTCCCCTCATTGTGGGTCGTGTCCCCTCATTGTGTGTTGTGTCTCCTCATTATGGGTCGTATTCGCGCATTTTGGTCATGTTCCCTCATTGTGGGTCGTATCTACCTAATTTTGGGTCATGTTTCCTCATTGTGGGTCATGTCCCCTCATTGTGGGTCGTGTCCCCTCATTGTGGGTCATATCCCCTCATTGTGGGTCGTGTCCCCTCATTGTGGGTCGTATTCCCTCACTTTGGTCATGTTCCCTCATTGTGGGTTGTGTCCCCTCATTGTGGGTCGTGTCCCCTCATTGTGGGTCGTCTCCCTCATTTTGGTCATGTTCCCTCATTGTGGGTCGTGTCCCCTCATTGTGGGTTGTGTCCCCTCATTGTGGGTTGTGTCCCCTCATTGTGGGTCGTCTCCCTCATTTTGGTCATGTTCCCTCATTGTGGGTCGTGTCCCCTCATTGTGGGTCGTGTCCCCTCATTGTGGGTCGTATTCCCTCATTGTGGGTCGTGTCCCCTCATTGTGGGTCGTGTCCCCTCATTGTGGGTAGTATTCCCTCATTGTGTGTCGTGTCCCCTCATTTTGGGTCGTGTTTTCTCTTTGTGGGTCGTGTTCCCACATTGTGGGTTGTGTTCCCTCATTGTGGGTCGTGTCCCCTCATTGTGGGTCGTATCCCCTCACTGTGGGTCGTTTCCCCTCATTGTGGGTCGTATCCCCTCATTTTCGGGTCGTATTCCCTCTGTTTGGGTCATGTACCCTCATTGTATGTCGTGTCCCCTCATCGTGGGTCGTGTCCCCTCATTGTGGGTCATGTCCCTTCATTGTGGGTCGTGTCCCCTCATTGTGGGTCGTATTCCCTCATTGTGGGTCGTGTCCCCTCATTGTGGGTCGTGTCCCCTCATTGTGGGTCGTATCCCCTCACTGTGGGTCGTTTCCCCTCATTGTGGGTCGTATCCCCTCACTGTGGGTCGTTTCCCCTCATTGTGGGTCGTATCCCCTCATTTTCGGTTGTCTTCCCTCATTGTGGGCCGTGTCCACGCATCGTGGGTCGTATTCCCTCATTTTGGGTCGTGTACCCTCATTGTGGGTCGTGTTCCTTCATTGTGGGTCATATTCCCTCATTGTCGGTCGTTTCCCCTCATTGTAAGTTATGTCCCCTCATTATGGGTCGTGTCCTCTCATTGTGGGTTGTGTTCCCTCATTGTGGGCCGTGTCCCCTCATTGTGGGTCGTGTCCACACATTGTGGGTCGTATTTCCTCATTTTGGGTCATGTTCCCTCATTGTGGGGTGTGTCTTCTCATTGTGGGTCCTATTCCCCCCTTGTGAGTCGTATGTCCTCATTGTGGGTCGTGTCCCCTCATTGTGGGTCGTGTCTCCTCATTGTGGGTGGTGTCCCCTCATTGTGGGTGGTGTTCCCTCATTGTGGGTCGTGTCCCCTCATTGTGGGTGGTGTCCCCTCATTGTGGGTCGTGTCCCCTCATTGTGGGTAGTATTCCCTCATTGTGTGTCGTGTCCCCTCATTTTGGGTCATGTTTTCTCTTTGTGGGTCGTGTTCCCACATTGTGGGTTGTGTTCCCTCATTGTGGGTCGTGTCCCCTCATTGTGGGTCGTATTTCCTCATTTTGGGTCATGTCCCCTCATTGTGGGTCGTGTCCCCTCATTGTGGGTCATGTTCTCTCATTGTGGGTCGTTTCCCCTCATTGTGGGTCGTGTCCCCTCATTGTGGGTCGTATTCCCTCATTGTGGGTTGTGTCCCCTCATTGTGGGTTGTGTCCCCTCATTGTGTGTCGTATCCCCTCACTGTGGGTCGTTTTCCCTCATTGTGTGTCGTATCCCCTCACTGTGGGTCGTTTTCCCTCATTGTGGGTCGTGTCCCCTCATTGTGGGTCGTATCCCCTCACTATGGGTCGTTTCCCCTCATTGTGGGTCGTATCCCCTCATTTTCGGTTGTCTTCCCTCATTGTGGGCCGTGTCCACGCATTGTGGGTCGTATTCCCTCATTTTGGGTCATGTACCCTCATTGTGGGTCGTGTTCCTTCATTGTGGGTCATATTCCCTCATTGTCGGTCGTTTCCCCTCATTTTGAGTTATCTCCCCTCATTATGGGTCGTGTCCTCTCATTGTGGGTTGTATTCCCTCATTGTGGGCCTGTGTCCCCTCATTGTGGGTTGTGTCCCCACATTGTGGGTCGTATTCCCTCGTTTTGGGTCATGTTCCCTCATTGTGGGGCGTGTCCCCTCATTGTGGGTCCTATTCCCTCCTTGCGAGTCGTGTTTCCTCATTGTGGGTGGTGTCCCCTCATTGTGGGTCGTGTCCCCTCATTGTGGGTAGTATTCCCTCATTGTGTGTCGTGTCCCCTCATTTTGGGTCGTGTTTTCTCTTAGTGGGTCGCGTTCCCACATTGTGGGTTGTGTTCCCTCATTGTGGGTCGTGTCCCCGCATTGTGGGTCGTATTTCCTCATTTTGGGTCATGTCCCCTCATTGTGGGGCGTGTCCCCTCATTGTGGGTCATGTTCTCTCATTGTGTGTCATGTCCCCTCATTGTGGGTCGTGTCCCCTCATTGTGGGTCGTATTCCCTCATTGTGGGTCGTGTCCCCTCATTGTGGGTCGTGTCCCTTCATTGTGGGTCGTATCTCCTCACTGTGGGTTGTTTCCCCTCATTGTGGTTCGTATCCCCTCATTTTCGGTTGTCTTCCCTCATTGTGGGTCATGTCCCTTCATTGTGGGTCGTGTCCCCTCATTGTGGGTCGTATTCCCTCATTGTGGGTCGTGTCCCCTCATTGTGGGTCGTGTCCCCTCATTGTGGGTCGTATCCCCTCACTGTGGGTCGTTTCCACTCATTGTGGGTCGTATCCCCTCACTATGGGTCGTTTCCCCTCATTGTGGGTCGTATCCCCTCATTTTCGGTTGTCTTCCCTCATTGTGGGCCATGTCCACGCATCGTGGGTCGTATTCCCTCATTTTGGGTCGTGTACCCTCATTGTGGGTCGTGTTCCTTCATTGTGGGTCATATTCCCTCATTGTCGGTCGTTTCCCCTCATTGTAAGTTATGTCCCCTCATTATGGGTCGTGTCCTCTCATTGTGGGTTGTGTTCCCTCATTGTGGGCCGTGTCCCCTCATTGTGGGTCGTGTCCACACATTGTGGGTCGTATTTCCTCATTTTGGGTCATGTTCCCTCATTGTGGGGTGTGTCTTCTCATTGTGGGTCCTATTCCCCCCTTGTGAGTCGTATGTCCTCATTGTGGGTCGTGTCCCCTCATTGTGGGTCGTGTCTCCTCATTGTGGGTCGTGTCCCCTCATTGTGGGTAGTATTCCCTCATTGTGTGTCGTGTCCCCTCATTTTGGGTCGTGTTTTCTCTTTGTGGGTCGTGTTCCCACATTGTGGGTTGTGTTCCCCCATTGTGGGTCGTGTCCCCTCATTGTGGGTCGTATTTCCTCATTTTGGGTCATGTCCCCTCATTGTGGGTCGTGTCCCCTCATTGTGGGTCATGTTCTCTCATTGTGGGTCGTTTCCCCTCATTGTGGGTTGTGTCCCCTCATTGTGGGTCGTATTCCCTCATTGCGGGTTGTGTCCCCTCATTGTGGGTTGTGTCCCCTCATTGTGGGTCGTATCCCCTCACTGTGGGTCGTTTCGCCTCATTGTGGGTCGTATCCCCTCATTTTCGGTTGTCTTCCCTCATTGTGGGCCGTGTCCACGCATTGTGGGTCGTATTCCCTCATTTTGGGTCATGTACCCTCATTGTGGGTCGTGTTCCTTCATTGTGGGTCATATTCCCTCATTGTCGGTCGTTTCCCCTCATTTTGAGTTATCTCCCCTCATTATGGGTCGTGTCCTCTCATTGTGGGTTGTGTTCCCTCATTGTGGGCCTGTGTCCCCTCATTGTGGGTCGTGTCCCCACATTGTGGGTCGTATTCCCTCGTTTTGGGTCATGTTCCCTCATTGTGGGGCGTGTCCCCTCATTGTGGGTCCTATTCCCTCCTTGCGAGTCGTGTTTCCTCATTGTGGGTGGTGTCCCCTCATTGTGGGTCGTGTCCCCTCATTGTGGGTAGTATTCCCTCATTGTGTGTCGTGTCCCCTCATTTTGGGTCGTGTTTTCTCTTAGTGGGTCGTGTTCCCACATTGTGGGTTGTGTTCCCTCATTGTGGGTCGTGTCCCCTCATTGTGGGTCGTATTTCCTCATTTTGGGTCATGTCCCCTCATTGTGGGTCGTGTCCCCTCATTGTGGGTCATGTTCTCTCATTGTGTGTCATGTCCCCTCATTGTGGGTCGTGTCCCCTCATTGTGGGTCGTATTCCCTCATTGTGGGTCGTGTCCCCTCATTGTGGGTCGTGTCCCTTCATTGTGGGTCGTATCCCCTCACTGTGGGTCGTTTCCCCTCATTGTGGTTCGTATCCCCTCATTTTCGGTCGTCTTCCCTCATTGTGGGCCGTGTCCACGCATTGTGGGTCGTATTCCCTCATTTTGGGTCGTGTACCCTCA
Organism: Lithobates pipiens; assembly: GCF_037356315.1. Taxonomy (NCBI): domain Eukaryota; kingdom Metazoa; phylum Chordata; class Amphibia; order Anura; family Ranidae; genus Lithobates; species Lithobates pipiens. The sequence goes on from NW_027507788.1 coordinate 281,937, forward strand.
TTGTGGGTCGTGTTCCTTCATTGTGGGTCATATTCCCTCATTGTCGGTCGTTTCCCCTCATTGTGAGTTATGTCCCCTCATTGTGGGTAATATTCCCTCATTGTCGGTCGTTTCCCCTCATTGTGAGTTATGTCCCCTCATTATGGGTCGTGTCCTCTCATTGTGGGTTGTGTTCCCTCATTGTGGGCTGCGTCCCCTCATTTTGGGTCGTGTCCCCACATTGTGGGTCGTATTCCCTCATTTTGGGTCATGTTCCCTCATTGTGGGTCGTGTCCCCTCATTGTGGGTCTTGTCCCCTCATTGTGGGTAGTATTCCCTCATTGTGTGTCGTGTCCCCTCATTTTGGGTCGTGTTTTCTCTTTGTGGGTCGTGTTCCCACATTGTGGGTTGTGTTCCCTCATTGTGGGTCATGTCCCCTCATTGTGGGTCGTATCCCCTCACTGTGGGTCGTTTCCCCTCATTGTGGGTCGTATCCCCTCATATTCGGGTCGTATTCCCTCTGTTTGGGTCATGTACCCTCATTGTATGTCGTGTCCCCTCATCGTGGGTCGTGTCCCCTCATTGTGGGTCATGTCCCTTCATTGTGGGTCATGTCCCCTCATTGTGGGTCGTATTCCCTCATTGTGGGTCATGTCCCCTCATTGTGGGTCGTGTCCCCTCATTGTGGGTCGTATCCCCTCACTGTGGGTCGTTTCCCCTCATTGTGGGTCGTATCCCCTCACTGTGGGTCGTTTCCCCTCATTGTGGGTCGTATCCCCTCATTTTCGGTTGTCTTCCCTCATTGTGGGCCGTGTCCACGCATCGTGGGTCGTATTCCCTCATTTTGGGTCGTGTACCCTCATTGTGGGTCGTGTTCCTTCATTGTGGGTCATATTCCCTCATTGTCGGTCGTTTCCCCTCATTGTAAGTTATGTCCCCTCATTATGGGTCGTGTCCTCTCATTGTGGGTTGTGTTCCCTCATTGTGGGCCGTGTCCCCTCATTGTGGGTCGTGTCCACACATTGTGGGTCGTATTTCCTCATTTTGGGTCATGTTCCCTCATTGTGGGGTGTGTCTTCTCATTGTGGGTCCTATTCCCCCCTTGTGAGTTGTATGTCCTCATTGTGGGTCGTGTCCCCTCATTGTGGGTCGTGTCTCCTCATTGTGGGTAGTATTCCCTCATTGTGTGTCGTGTCCCCTCATTTTGGGTCGTGTTTTCTCTTTGTGGGTCGTGTTCCCACATTGTGGGTTGTGTTCCCTCATTGTGGGTCGTGTCCCCTCATTGTGGGTCGTATTTCCTCATTTTGGGTCATGTCCCCTCATTGTGGGTCATGTCCCCTCATTGTGGGTCATGTTCTCTCATTGTGGGACGTTTCCCCTCATTGTGGGTCGTGTCCCCTCATTGTGGGTCGTATTCCCTCATTGTGGGTCGTGTCCCCTCATTGTGGGTTGTGTCCCCTCATTGTGGGTTGTATCCCCTCACTGTGGGTCGTTTCCCCTCATTGTGGATCGTATCCCCTCATTTTCGGTTGTCTTCCCTCATTGTGGGCCCTGTCCACGCATTGTGGGTTGTATTCCCTCATTTTGGGTCATGTACCCTCATTGTGGGTCGTGTTCCTTCATTGTGGGTCATATTCCCTCATTGTCGGTCGTTTCCCCTCATTTTGAGTAATCTCCCCTCATTATGGGTCGTGTCCTCTCATTGTGGGTTGTGTTCCCTCATTGTGGGCCTGTGTCCCCTCATTGTGGGTCGTGTCCCCACATTGTGGGTCGTATTCCCTCGTTATGGGTCATGTTCCCTCATTGTGGGGCGTGTCCCCTCATTGTGGGTCCTATTCCCTCCTTGCGAGTCGTTTTTCCTCATTGTGGGTGGTGTCCCCTCATTGTGGGTCGTGTCCCCTCATTGTGGGTAGTATTCCCTCATTGTGTGTCGTGTCCCCTCATTTTGGGTCGTGTTTTCTCTTAGTGGGTCGTGTTCCCACATTGTGGGTTGTGTTCCCTCATTGTGGGTCGTGTCCCTTCATTGTGGGTCGTATTTCCTAATTTTGGGTCATGTCCCCTCATTGTGGGTCGTGTCCCCTCATTGTGGGTCGTATCCCCTCACTGTGGGTCGTTTCCCCTCATTGTGGGTCGTATTCCCTCATTTTGGGTCGTGTACCCTCATTGTATGTCGTGTCCCCTCATTGTGGGTCATGTCCCCTCATTGTGGGTCAGGTCCCCTTATTGTGGGTCGTATTCCCTCATTGTGGGTCGTGTCCCCTCATTGTGGGTCGTGTCCCCTTATTCTGGGTCGTATTCCCTCATTGTGGGTCGTGTCCCCTCATTGTGGGTCGTGTCCCCTCATTGTGGGTAGTATCCCCTCACTGTGGGTCGTTTCCCCTCATTGTGGGTCGTATCCCCTCATTTTCGGTTGTGTTCCCTCATTGTGGGCCGTGTCCACGCATTGTGGGTCGTATTCCCTCATTTTGGGTCGTGCACCCTCATTGTGGGTCGTGTTCCTTCATTGTGGGTCATATTCCCTCATTGTCGGTCATTTCCCCTCATTGTGAGTTATGTCCCCTCATTATGGGTCGTGTCCTCTCATTGTGGGTTGTGTTCCCTCATTGTGGGCCGTGTCCCCTCATTGTAGGTCGTGTCCCCACATTGTGGGTCGTATTCCCTCATGTTGGGTCATGTTCCCTCATTGTGGGTCATGTCCCCTCATTGTGGGTCCTATTCCCTCCTTGTGAGTCGTGTTTCCTCATTGTGGGTCGTGTTCCCTCATTGTGGGTAGTATTCCCTCATTGTGTGTTGTCTCCCCTCATTTTGGGTCGTGTTTTCTCTTTGTGGGTTGTGTTCCCACATTGTGGGTTGTGTTCCCTCATTGTGGGTCGTGTCCCCTCATTGTGGGTCGTATTTGCTCATTTTGGGTCATGTCCCCTCATTGTGGGTCGTGTCCCCTCATTGTGGGTCATGTTCTCTCATTGTGGGTCGTGTCCCCTCATTGTGGGCCTTATTCCCTCATTGTGGGTCGTGTCCCCTCATTGTGGGTCTTATTCCCTCATTGTGGGTCGTGTCCCCTCATTATGGGTCGTGTGCCCTCATTGTGGGTCGTGTCCCTTCATTGTGGGTCTTATTCCCTCATTGTGGGTCGTGTTCTCTCATTGTGGGTCGCGTCCCCTCATTGTGGGTCTTATTCCCTCATTGTGGGTCGTGTCCCCACATTGTGGGTCGTATTCCCTCGTTTTGGGTCATGTTCCCTCATTGTGGGGCGTGTCCCCTCATTGTGGGTCCTATTCCCTCTTTGCGAGTCGTGTTTCCTCATTGTGGGTCGTGTCCCCTCATTGTGGGTGGTGTCTCCTCATTGTGGGTCGTGTCCCCTCATTGTGGGTAGTATTCCCTCATTGTGTGTCGTGTCCCCTCATTTTGGGTCGTGTTTTCTCTTAGTGGGTCGTGTTCCCACATTGTGGGTTGTGTTCCCTCATTGTGGGTCGTGTCCCCTCATTGTGGGTCGTATTTCCTCATTTTGGGTCATGTCCCCCTCATTGTGGGTCGTGTCCCCTCATTGTGGGTCATGTTCTCTCATTGTGTGTCATGTCCCCTCATTGTGGGTCGTGTCCCCTCATTGTGGGTCGTATTCCCTCATTGTGGGTCGTGTCCCCTCATTGTGGGTCGTGTCCCTTCATTGTGGGTCGTATCCCCTCACTGTGGGTCGTTTCCCGTCATTGTGGTTCGTATCCCCTCATTTTCGGTTGTCTTCCCTCATTGTGGGCCGTGTCCACGCATTGTGGGTCGTATTCCCTCATTTTGGGTCGTGTACCCTCATTGTGGGTCGTGTTCCTTCATTGTGGGTCATATTCCCTCATTGTCGGTCGTTTCCCCTCATTGTGAGTTATGTCCCCTCATTGTGGGTCATATTCCCTCATTGTCGGTCGTTTCCCCTCATTGTGAGTTATGTCCCCTCATTATGGGTCGTGTCCTCTCATTGTGGGTTGTGTTCCCTCATTGTGGGCCGCGTCCCCTCATTTTGGGTCGTGTCCCCACATTGTGGGTCGTATTCCCTCATTTTGGGTCATGTTCCCTCATTGTGGGTCGTGTCCCCTCATTGTGGGTCTTGTCCCCTCATTGTGGGTAGTATTCCCTCATTGTGTGTCGTGTCCCCTCATTTTGGGTCGTGTTTTCTCTTTGTGGGTCGTGTTCCCACATTGTGGGTTGTGTTCCCTCATTGTGGGTCGTGTCCCCTCATTGTGGGTCGTATCCCCTCACTGTGGGTCGTTTCCCCTCATTGTGGGTCGTATCCCCTCATATTCGGGTCGTATTCCCTCTGTTTGGGTCATGTACCCTCATTGTATGTCGTGTCCCCTCATCGTGGGTCGTGTCCCCTCATTGTGGGTCATGTCCCTTCATTGTGGGTCATGTCCCCTCATTGTGGGTCGTATTCCCTCATTGTGGGTCGTGTCCCCTCATTGTGGGTCGTGTCCCCTCATTGTGGGTCGTATCCCCTCACTGTGGGTCGTTTCCCCTCATTGTGGGTCGTATCCCCTCACTGTGGGTCGTTTCCCCTCATTGTGGGTCGTGTCCCCTCATTTTCGGTTGTCTTCCCTCATTGTGGGCCGTGTCCACGCATCGTGGGTCGTATTCCCTCATTTTGGGTCGTGTACCCTCATTGTGGGTCGTGTTCCTTCATTGTGGGTCATATTCCCTCATTGTCGGTCGTTTCCCCTCATTGTAAGTTATGTCCCCTCATTATGGGTCGTGTCCTCTCATTGTGGGTTGTGTTCCCTCATTGTGGGCCGTGTCCCCTCATTGTGGGTCGTGTCCACACATTGTGGGTCGTATTTCCTCATTTTGGGTCATGTTCCCTCATTGTGGGGTGTGTCTTCTCATTGTGGGTCCTATTCCCCCCTTGTGAGTTGTATGTCCTCATTGTGGGTCGTGTCCCCTCATTGTGGGTCGTGTCTCCTCATTGTGGGTAGTATTCCCTCATTGTGTGTCGTGTCCCCTCATTTTGGGTCGTGTTTTCTCTTTGTGGGTCGTGTTCCCACATTGTGGGTTGTGTTCCCTCATTGTGGGTCGTGTCCCCTCATTGTGGGTCATGTCCCCTCATTGTGGGTCATGTTCTCTCATTGTGGGTCGTTTCCCCTCATTGTGGGTCGTGTCCCCTCATTGTGGGTCGTATTCCCTCATTGTGGGTCGTGTCCCCTCATTTTGGGTTGTGTCCCCTCATTGTGGGTGTTATCCCCTCACTGTGGGTCGTTTCCCCTCATTGTGGGTCGTATCCCCTCATTTTCGGTTGTCTTCCCTCATTGTGGGCCGTGTCCACGCATTGTGGGTCGTATTCCCTCATTTTGGGTCATGTACCCTCATTGTGGGTCGTGTTCCTTCATTGTGGGTCATATTCCCTCATTGTCGGTCGTTTCCCCTCATTTTGAGTAATCTCCCCTCATTATGGGTCGTGTCCTCTCATTGTGGGTTGTGTTCCCTCATTGTGGGCCTGTGTCCCCTCATTGTGGGTCGTGTCCCCACATTGTGGGTCGTATTCCCTCGTTATGGGTCATGTTCCCTCATTGTGGGGCGTGTCCCCTCATTGTGGGTCCTATTCCCTCCTTGCGAGTCGTTTTTCCTCATTGTGGGTGGTGTCCCCTCATTGTGGGTCGTGTCCCCTCATTGTGGGTAGTATTCCCTCATTGTGTGTCGTGTCCCCTCATTTTGGGTCGTGTTTTCTCTTAGTGGGTCGTGTTCCCACATTGTGGGTTGTGTTCCCTCATTGTGGGTCGTGTCCCTTCATTGTGGGTCGTATTTCCTAATTTTGGGTCACGTCCCCTCATTGTGGGTTGTGTCCCCTCATTGTAGGTCGTATCCCCTCATTGTGGGTCGTTTCCCCTCATTGTGGGTCGTATTCCCTCATTTTGGGTCGTGTACCCTCATTGTATGTCGTGTCCCCTCATTGTGGGTCATGTCCCCTCATTGTGGGTCGTGTCCCCTTATTGTGGGTCGTATTCCCTCATTGTGGGTCGTGTCCCCTCATTGTGGGTCGTGTCCCCTTATTCTGGGTCGTATTCCCTCATTGTGGGTCGCGTCCCCTCATTGTGGGTCGTGTCCCCTCATTGTGGGTAGTATCCCCTCACTGTGGGGCGTTTCCCCTCATTGTGGGTCGTATCCCCTCATTTTCGGTTGTGTTCCCTCATTGTGGGCCGTGTCCACGCATTGTGGGTCGTATTTCCTCATTTTGGGTCGTGCACCCTCATTGTGGGTCGTGTTCCTTCATTGTGGGTCATATTCCCTCATTGTCGGTCGTTTCCCCTCATTGTGAGTTATGTCCCCTCATTATGGGTCGTGTCCTCTCATTGTGGGTTGTGTTCCCTCATTGTGGGCCGTGTCCCCTCATTGTAGGTCGTGTCCCCACATTGTGGGTCGTATTCCCTCATTTTGGGTCATGTTCCCTCATTGTGGGTCGTGTCCCCTCATTGTGGGTCCTATTCCCTCCTTGTGAGTCGTGTTTCCTCATTGTGGGTCGTGTCCCCTCATTGTGGGTAGTATTCCCTCATTGTGTGTCGTCTCCCCTCATTTTGGGTCGTGTTTTCTCTTTGTGGGTTGTGTTCCCACATTGTGGGTTGTGTTCCCTCATTGTGGGTCGTGTCCCCTCATTGTGGGTCATATTTGCTCATTTTGGGTCATGTCCCCTCATTGTGGGTCGTGTCCCCTCATTGTGGGTCATGTTCTCTCATTGTGGGTCGTGTCCCCTCATTGTGGGCCTTATTCCCTCATTGTGGGTCGTGTCCCCTCATTGTGGGTCTTATTCCCTCATTGTGGGTCGTGTCCCCTCATTATGGGTCGTGTGCCCTCATTGTGGTTCGTTTCCCCTCATTGTGGGTCTTATTCCCTCATTGTGGGTCTTATTCCCTCATTGTGGGTCTTATTCCCTCATTGTGGGTCGTGTCCCTTCATTGTGGGTCTTATTCCCTCATTGTGGGTCGTGTTCTCTCATTGTGGGTCGCGTCCCCTCATTGTGGGTCTTATTCCCTCATTGTGGGTCGTGTCCCCTCATTGTGGGTCGTGTCCCCTCATTGTGGGTCATGTCCCCTCATTGTGGGTCTTATTCCCTCATTGTGGGTCGTGTCCCCTCATTGTGGGTCTTATTCCCTCATTGTGGGTTGTGTCCCCTCATTGTAGGTCGTGTCCCCTCATTGTGGGTCGTGTCCCCTCATTGTGGGTCATGTCCCCTCATTGTGGGTCTTATTCCCTCATTGTGTGTCGTGTCCCCTCATTGTGGGTCTTATTCCCTCATTGTGGGTCGTGTCCCCTCATTGTGGGTCATGTCCCCTCATTGTGGGTCGTGTTCTCTCATTGTCGGTCGTGTCCCCTCATTGTGGTCTTATTCCCTCATTGTGGGTCGTGTCCCCTCATTGTGGTCTTATTTCCTCATTGTGGGTCGTGTCCCCTCCTTGTATGTTGTGTCCCCTCATCGTGGGTCGTGTCCCCTCATTGTGGGTCATGTCCCCTCATTGTGAGTCGTGTCCCCTCATTGTGGGTTGTGTCCCCTCATCGTGGGTCGTGTCCCCTCATTGTGGGTCATGTCCCCTCATTGTGGGTCGCATCCCCTCACTGTGGGTCGTGTCCCCTCATCTTGGGTCGTGTCTCCTCATCGTGGGTCGTGTCCCCTCATTGTGGGTCGTGTCCCCTCAGTGTGGGTCGTGTCTCCTCATCGTGGGTCGTGTCCCCTCATTGTGGGTCCTGTCCCCTCATCGTGGGTCGTGTCCCCTCATTGTGGGTCGTGTCCCCTCATTGTGGGTCTTGTTCCCTCATTGTGAGTCGTGTCCCCTCATTGTGGGTCGTGTCCCCTCATTGTGGGTCTTGTTCCCTCATTGTGGGTCGTGTCCCCTCATTGTAGATCGTGTTCTCTCATTTTGTTTCGTGTTCCCTCATTGTGGGTCGTGTCCCCTCATTGTAGGTCGTGTTCTCTCATTTTGTTTCGTGTTCCCTCATTGTGGGTCGTGTTCCCTCATTGTAGGTCGTGTTCTCTCATTTTGTTTCGTGTTCCCTCATTGTTGGTCGTGTTCCCTCATTGTGGGTCGTGTCCCCTCATTGTGGGTCGTGTTCCCTCATTGTGTGTCGTGTCCCCTCATTGTGGGTCGTGTTCTCTCATTGTGGGTCGTGTCCCCTCATTGTGGGTCGTGTTCTCTCATTGTGGGTCGTGTCCCCTCATTGTGGGTCAAGGTTCTCTCATTGTGGGTCGGGTCCCCTCATTGTGGGTCTTGTTCCCTCATTGTGGGTCGTGTCCCCTCATTGTGGGTCATGTTCCCTCATTGTTGGTCGTGTCCCCTCATTGTGGGTCGTGTCCCCTCATTGTGGGTCTTATTCCCTCATTGTGGGTCGTGTCCCCTCATTGTGGGTCTTATTCCCTAATTGTGGGTCTTATTCCCTCATTGTGGGTCTTATTCCCTCATTGTGGGTCGTGTCCCCTCATTGTGGGTCTTATTCCCTCGTTGTGGGTCGTGTCCCCTCATTGTGGGTCGTGTGCCCTCATTGTGGGTTGTGTCCCCTCATTGTGGGTCTTATTCCCTCATTGTGGGTCTTATTCCCTCATTGTGGGTCGTGTCCCTTCATTGTGGGTCTTATTTCCTCATTGTGGGTCGTGTTCTCTCATTGTGGGTCACGTCCCCTCATTGTGGGTTTTATTCCCTCATTGTGGGTCGTGTCCCCTCATTGTGGGTCGTGTCCCCTCATTGTGGGTCGTGTCCCCTCATTGTGGGTCTTATTCCCTCATTGTGGGTCGTGTCCCCTCATTGTGGGTCTTATTCCCTCATTGTGGGTCGTGTCCCCTCATTGTGGGTCTTATTCCCTCATTGTGGGTCGTGTCCCCTCATTGTAGGTCGTTTCCCCTCATTGTGGGTCGTGTCCCCTCATTGTGGGCCATGTCCCCTCATTGTGGGTCTTATTCCCTCATTGTGTGTCGTGTCCCCTCATTGTGGGTCTTATTCCCTCATTGTGGGTTGTGTCCCCTCATTGTGGGTCATGTCCCCTCATTGTGGGTCGTGTCCCCTCATTGTGAGTCGTGTCCCCTCACTGTGGGTCGTGTCCCCTCATTGTGGGTTGTGTCCCCTCATCGTGGGTCGTGTCCCCTCATTGTGGGTCATGTCCCCTCATTGTGGGTCTTATTCCCTCATTGTGGGTCTTATTCCCTCATTGTGGGTCGTGTCCCCTCATTGTGGGTCGTGTCCCCTCATTGTGGGTCATGTCCCCTCATTGTGGGTCATGTCCCCTCATTGTGAGTCGTGTCCCCTCACTGTGGGTCGTGTCCCCTCATTGTGGGTTGTGTCCCCTCATCGTGGGTCGTGTCCCCTCATTGTGGGTCATGTCCCCTCATTGTGGGTCGCGTCCCCTCACTGTGGGTCGTGTCCCCTCATCTTGGGTCGTGTCTCCTCATCGTGGGTCGTGTCCCCTCATTGTGGGTCGTGTCCCCTCAGTGTGGGTCGTGTCTCCTCATCGTGGGTCGTGTCCCCTCATTGTGGGTCCTGTCCCCTCATCGTGGGTCGTGTCCCCTCATTGTGGGTCGTGTCCCCTCATTGTGGGTCTTGCTCCCTCATTGTGAGTCGTGTCCCCTCATTTTGGGTCGTGTTCCCATATTGTGGGTCGTGTCCCCTCATTGTAGGTCGTGTTCTCTCATTGTGTGTCGTGTTCCCTCATTGTGGGTCTTATTCCCTCATTGTGGGTCGTGTCCCCTCATTGTGGTTCGTGTCCCCTCATTGTGGGTGGTGTTCCCTCATTGTGGGTCGTGTCCCCTCATTGTGGGTCGTGTTCTCTCATTGTGGGTCGTGTCCCATCATTGTGGGTCATGTTCTCTCATTGTGGGTCGTGTCCCCTCATTGTGGGTCAAGGTTCTCTCATTGTGGGTCGGGTCCCCTCATTGTGGGTCTTATTCCCTCATTGTGGGTCGTGTCCCCTCATTGTGGGTCGTGTTCCCTCATTGTTGGTCGTGTCCCCTCATTGTGGGTCGTGTCCCCTCATTGTGGTTCGTGTCCCCTCATTGTGGGTCGTGTTCCCTCATTGTGTGTCGTGTCCCCTCATTGTGGGTCGTGTTCTCTCATTGTGGGTCGTGTCCCCTCATTGTGGGTCGTGTTCTCTCATTGTGGGTCGTGTCCCCTCATTGTGGGTCAAGGTTCTCTCATTGTGGGTCGGGTCCCCTCATTGTGGGTCTTATTCCCTCATTGTGGGTCATGTCCCCTCATTGTGGGTCGTGTTCCCTCATTGTTGGTCATGTCCCCTCATTGTGGGTCGTGTCCCCTCATTGTGGGTCTTATTCCCTCATTGTGGGTCGTGTCCCCTCATTGTGGGTCTTATTCCCTCATTGTGGGTCTTATTCCGTCATTGTGGGTCGCCTCCCCTCATTGTGGGTCTTATTCCCTCGTTGTGGGTCATTTCCCCTCATTGTGGGTCGTGTCCCCTCATTGTGGGTCATGTGCCCTCATTGTGGGTCGTGTCCCCTCATTGTGGGTCTTATTCCCTCATTGTGGGTCTTATTCCCTCATTGTGGGTCATGTCCCTTCATTGTGGGTCTTATCTACTCATTGTGGGTCGTGTTCTCTCATTGTGGGTCACGTCCCCTCATTGTGGGTCTTATTCCCTCATTGTGGGTCGTGTCCCCTCATTGTGGGCCGTGTCCCCTCATTGTGGGTCATGTCCCCTCATTGTGGGTCTTATTCCCTCATTGTGGGTCGTGTCCCCTCATTGTGGGTCTTATTCCCTCATTGTGGGTCGTGTCCCCTCATTGTGGGTCTTATTCCCTCATTGTGGGTCGTGTCCCCTCATTGTAGGTCATGTCCCCTCATTGTGGGTCGTGTCCCCTCATTGTGGGCCATGTCCCCTCATTGTGGGTCTTATTCCCTCATTGTGTGTCGTGTCCCCTCATTGTGGGTCTTATTCCCTCATTGTGGGTCGTGTCCCCTCATTGTGGGTCATGTCCCCTCATTGTGGGTCCTGTTCTCTCATTGTCGGTCGTGTCCCCTCATTGTGGTCTTATTCCCTCATTGTGGGTCGTGTCCCCTTATTGTGGTCTTATTTCCTCCTTGTGGGTCGTGTCCCCTCCTTGTATGTCGTGTCCCCTCATCATGGGTCGTGTCCCCTCATTGTGGGTCATGTCCCCTCATTGTGGTTTGTGTCCCCTCATTGTGGGTCGTGTGCCCTCATTGTGGGTCGTGTCCCCTCACTGTGGGTCGTGTCCCCTCATCGTGGGTCGTGTCCCCTCATCGTGGGTCGTGTCCCCTCATCGTGGTTCGTGTCCCCTCATTGTGGGTCGTGTTCCTTCATTGTGTGTCGTGTCCCCTCATTGTGTGTCGTGTCCCCTCATTGTGGGTCTTATTCCCTCATTGTGGGTCGTGTCTCCTCATTGTGGGTCGTGTTCCCTCATTGTTGGTCGTGTCCTCTCATTGTGGGTCGTGTCCCCTCATTGTGGGTCGTGTTCCCTCATTGTGTGTCGTGTCCCCTCATTGTGGGTCGTGTTCTCTCATTGTGGGTCGTGTCCCCTCATTGTGGGTCCTGTTCTCTCATTGTGGGTCGTGTCCCCTCATTGTGGGTCAAGGTTCTCTCATTGTGGGTCGGGTCCCCTCATTGTGGGTCTTATTCCCTCATTGTGGGTCATGTCCCCTCATTGTGGGTCGTGTTCCCTCATTGTTGGTCGTGTCCCCTCATTGTGGGTCGTGTCCCTTCATTGTGGGTCTTATTCCCTCATTGTGGGTCGTGTCCCCTCATTGTGGGTCTTATTCCCTCATTGTGGGTCTTATTCCCTCATTGTGGGTCGCGTCCCCTCATTGTGGGTCGTGTGCCCTCATTGTGGGTCGTGTCCCCTCATTGTGGGTCTTATTCCCTCATTGTGGGTCTTATTCCCTCATTGTGGGTCATGTCCCTTCATTGTGGGTCTTATCTACTCATTGTGGGTCGTGTTCTCTCATTGTGGGTCACGTCCCCTCATTGTGGGTCTTATTCCCTCATTGTGGGTCGTGTCCCCTCATTGTGGGCCGTGTCCCCTCATTGTGGGTCATGTCCCCTCATTGTGGGTCTTATTCCCTCATTGTGGGTCGTGTCCCCTCATTGTGGGTCTTATTCCATCATTGTGGGTCGTGTCCCCTCATTGTGGGTCTTATTCCCTCATTGTGGGTCGTGTCCCCTCATTGTAGGTCATGTCCCGTCATTGTGGGTCGTGTCCCCTCATTGTGGGCCATGTCCCCTCATTGTGGGCCATGTCCCCTCATTGTGGGTCTTATTCCCTCATTGTGTGTCGTGTCCCCTCATTGTGGGTCTTATTCCCTCATTGTGGGTCGTGTCCCCTCATTGTGGGTCATGTCCCCTCATTGTGGGTCCTGTTCTCTCATTGTCGGTCGTGTCCCCTCATTGTGGTCTTATTCCCTCATTGTGGGTCGTGTCCCCTTATTGTGGTCTTATTTCCTCATTGTGGGTCGTGCCCCCTCCTTGTATGTCGTGTCCCCTCATCGTGGGTCGTGTCCCCTCATTGTGGGTCATGTCCCCTCATTGTGGTTTGTGTCCCCTCATTGTGGGTCGTGTCCCCTCATTGTGGGTCGTGTCCCCTCACTGTGGGTCGTGTCCCCTCATCGTGGGTCGTGTCCCCTCATCGTGGGTCGTGTCCCCTCATTGTGGGTCGTGTCCCCTCACCGTGGGTCGTGTCTCCTCATCGTGGGTCGTGTCCCCTCATCGTGGGTCGTGTCCCCTCATTGTGGGTCGTGTCTCCTCATCGTGGGTCGTGTCTCCTCATCGTGGGTCGTGTCCCCTCATCGTGGGTCCTGTCCCCTCATCGTGGGTTGTGTCCCCTCATCGTGGGTCTTGTCCCCTCATTGTGGGTCGTGTCCCCTCATTGTGGGTCGTGTTCTCTCATTGTGAGTCGTCTTCCCTCATTGTGTGTCGTGTCCCCTTATTGTGGGTCGTGTTCTCTCATTGTGGGTCGTGTCCCCTCATTGTGGGTCGTGTCCCCTCATTGTGGGTCTTATTCCCTCATTGTGGGTCGTGTCCCCTCATTGTGGTTCTTATTCCCTCATTGTGGGCCGTGTCCCCACATTGTGGGTCTTATTCCCTCATTGTGGGTCGTGTTCCCTCATTGTTGGTCGTGTCCCCTCATTGTGGGTCGTGTCCCCTCATTGTGGGTCTTATTCCCTCATTGTGGGTCGTGTCCCCTTATTGTGGTTCTTATTCCCTCATTGTGGGTCATGTCCCCTCATTGTGGGTCGTGTCCCCTTATTGTGGGTCATGTCCCCTCATTGTGGGTCCTGTCCCCTCATCGTGGGTCGTGTCCCCTCATTGTGGGTCGTGTCCCCTCATTGTGGGTCTTGTTCCCTCATTGTGAGTCGTGTCCCCTCATTTTGGGTTGTGTTCCCTCATTGTGGGTCGTGTCCCCTCATTGTAGATCGTGTTCTCTCATTTTGTTTCGTGTTCCCTCATTGTGGGTCGTGTCCCCTCATTGTAGGTCGTGTTCTCTCATTTTGTTTCGTGGTCCCTCATTGTGGGTCGTGTTCCCTCATTGTAGGTCGTGTTCTCTCATTTTGTTTCGTGTTCCCTCATTGTTGGTCGTGTTCCCTCATTGTGGGTCGTGTCCCCTCATTGTGGGTCGTGTTCCCTCATTGTGTGTCGTGTCCCCTCATTGTGGGTCGTGTTCTCTCATTGTGGGTCGTGTCCCCTCATTGTGGGTCGTGTTCTCTCATTGTGGGTCGTGTCCCCTCATTGTGGGTCAAGGTTCTCTCATTGTGGGTCGGGTCCCCTCATTGTGGGTCTTGTTCCCTCATTGTGGGTCGTGTCCCCTCATTGTGGGTCATGTTCCCTCATTGTTGGTCGTGTCCCCTCATTGTGGGTCGTGTCCCCTCATTGTGGGTCTTATTCCCTCATTGTGGGTCGTGTCCCCTCATTGTGGGTCTTATTCCCTAATTGTGGGTCTTATTCCCTCATTGTGGGTCTTATTCCCTCATTGTGGGTCGTGTCCCCTCATTGTGGGTCTTATTCCCTCGTTGTGGGTCGTGTCCCCTCATTGTGGGTCGTGTGCCCTCATTGTGGGTTGTGTCCCCTCATTGTGGGTCTTATTCCCTCATTGTGGGTCTTATTCCCTCATTGTGGGTCGTGTCCCTTCATTGTGGGTCTTATTTCCTCATTGTGGGTCGTGTTCTCTCATTGTGGGTCACGTCCCCTCATTGTGGGTTTTATTCCCTCATTGTGGGTCGTGTCCCCTCATTGTGGGTCGTGTCCCCTCATTGTGGGTCGTGTCCCCTCATTGTGGGTCTTATTCCCTCATTGTGGGTCGTGTCCCCTCATTGTGGGTCTTATTCCCTCATTGTGGGTCGTGTCCCCTCATTGTGGGTCTTATTCCCTCATTGTGGGTCGTGTCCCCTCATTGTAGGTCGTTTCCCCTCATTGTGGGTCGTGTCCCCTCATTGTGGGCCATGTCCCCTCATTGTGGGTCTTATTCCCTCATTGTGTGTCGTGTCCCCTCATTGTGGGTCTTATTCCCTCATTGTGGGTCGTGTCCCCTCATTGTGGGTCATGTCCCCTCATTGTGGGTCGTGTCCCCTCATTGTGAGTCGTGTCCCCTCACTGTGGGTCGTGTCCCCTCATTGTGGGTTGTGTCCCCTCATCGTGGGTCGTGTCCCCTCATTGTGGGTCATGTCCCCTCATTGTGGGTCTTATTCCCTCATTGTGGGTCTTATTCCCTCATTGTGGGTCGTGTCCCCTCATTGTGGGTCGTGTCCCCTCATTGTGGGTCATGTCCCCTCATTGTGGGTCATGTCCCCTCATTGTGAGTCGTGTCCCCTCACTGTGGGTCGTGTCCCCTCATTGTGGGTTGTGTCCCCTCATCGTGGGTCGTGTCCCCTCATTGTGGGTCATGTCCCCTCATTGTGGGTCGCATCCCCTCACTGTGGGTCGTGTCCCCTCATCTTGGGTCGTGTCTCCTCATCGTGGGTCGTGTCCCCTCATTGTGGGTCGTGTCCCCTCAGTGTGGGTCGTGTCTCCTCATCGTGGGTCGTGTCCCCTCATTGTGGGTCCTGTCCCCTCATCGTGGGTCGTGTCCCCTCATTGTGGGTCGTGTCCCCTCATTGTGGGTCTTGTTCCCTCATTGTGAGTCGTGTCCCCTCATTTTGGGTCGTGTTCCCATATTGTGGGTCGTGTCCCCTCATTGTAGGTCGTGTTCTCTCATTGTGTGTCGTGTTCCCTCATTGTGGGTCTTATTCCCTCATTGTGGGTCGTGTCCCCTCATTGTGGTTCGTGTCCCCTCATTGTGGGTGGTGTTCCCTCATTGTGGGTCGTGTCCCCTCATTGTGGGTCGTGTTCTCTCATTGTGGGTCGTGTCCCATCATTGTGGGTCATGTTCTCTCATTGTGGGTCGTGTCCCCTCATTGTGGGTCAAGGTTCTCTCATTGTGGGTCGGGTCCCCTCATTGTGGGTCTTATTCCCTCATTGTGGGTCGTGTCCCCTCATTGTGGGTCGTGTTCCCTCATTGTTGGTCGTGTCCCCTCATTGTGGGTCGTGTCCCCTCATTGTGGTTCGTGTCCCCTCATTGTGGGTCGTGTTCCCTCATTGTGTGTCGTGTCCCCTCATTGTGGGTCGTGTTCTCTCATTGTGGGTCGTGTCCCCTCATTGTGGGTCGTGTTCTCTCATTGTGGGTCGTGTCCCCTCATTGTGGGTCAAGGTTCTCTCATTGTGGGTCGGGTCCCCTCATTGTGGGTCTTATTCCCTCATTGTGGGTCATGTCCCCTCATTGTGGGTCGTGTTCCCTCATTGTTGGTCATGTCCCCTCATTGTGGGTCGTGTCCCCTCATTGTGGGTCTTATTCCCTCATTGTGGGTCGTGTCCCCTCATTGTGGGTCTTATTCCCTCATTGTGGGTCTTATTCCGTCATTGTGGGTGGCCTCCCCTCATTGTGGGTCTTATTCCCTCGTTGTGGGTCATTTCCCCTCATTGTGGGTCGTGTCCCCTCATTGTGGGTCATGTGCCCTCATTGTGGGTCGTGTCCCCTCATTGTGGGTCTTATTCCCTCATTGTGGGTCTTATTCCCTCATTGTGGGTCATGTCCCTTCATTGTGGGTCTTATCTACTCATTGTGGGTCGTGTTCTCTCATTGTGGGTCACGTCCCCTCATTGTGGGTCTTATTCCCTCATTGTGGGTCGTGTCCCCTCATTGTGGGCCGTGTCCCCTCATTGTGGGTCATGTCCCCTCATTGTGGGTCTTATTCCCTCATTGTGGGTCGTGTCCCCTCATTGTGGGTCTTATTCCCTCATTGTGGGTCGTGTCCCCTCATTGTGGGTCTTATTCCCTCATTGTGGGTCGTGTCCCCTCATTGTAGGTCATGTCCCCTCATTGTGGGTCGTGTCCCCTCATTGTGGGCCATGTCCCCTCATTGTGGGTCTTATTCCCTCATTGTGTGTCGTGTCCCCTCATTGTGGGTCTTATTCCCTCATTGTGGGTCGTGTCCCCTCATTGTGGGTCATGTCCCCTCATTGTGGGTCCTGTTCTCTCATTGTCGGTCGTGTCCCCTCATTGTGGTCTTATTCCCTCATTGTAGGTCGTGTCCCCTTATTGTGGTCTTATTTCCTCATTGTGGGTCGTGTCCCCTCCTTGTATGTCGTGTCCCCTCATCATGGGTCGTGTCCCCTCATTGTGGGTCATGTCCCCTCATTGTGGTTTGTGTCCCCTCATTGTGGGTCGTGTCCCCTCATTGTGGGTCGTGTCCCCTCACTGTGGGTCGTGTCCCCTCATCGTGGGTCGTGTCCCCTCATCGTGGGTCGTGTCCCCTCATTGTGGTTCGTGTCCCCTCATTGTGGGTCGTGTTCCCTCATTGTGTGTCGTGTCCCCTCATTGTGGGTCGTGTTCTCTCATTGTGGGTCGTGTCCCATCATTGTGGGTCGTGTTCTCTCATTGTGGGTCGTGTCCCCTCATTGTGGGTCAAGGTTCTCTCATTGTGGGTCGGGTCCCCTCATTGTGGGTCTTATTCCCTCATTGTGGGTCGTGTCCCCTCATTGTGGGTCGTGTTCCCTCATTGTTGGTCGTGTCCTCTCATTGTGGGTCGTGTCCCCTCATTGTGGTTCGTGTCCCCTCATTGTGGGTCGTGTTCCCTCATTGTGTGTCGTGTCCCCTCATTGTGGGTCGTGTTCTCTCATTGTGGGTCGTGTCCCCTCATTGTGGGTCCTGTTCTCTCATTGTGGGTCGTGTCCCCTCATTGTGGGTCAAGGTTCTCTCATTGTGGGTCGGGTCCCCTCATTGTGGGTCTTATTCCCTCATTGTGGGTCATGTCCCCTCATTGTGGGTCGTGTTCCCTCATTGTTGGTCGTGTCCCCTCATTGTGGGTCGTGTCCCCTCATTGTGGGTCTTATTCCCTCATTGTGGGTCGTGTCCCCTCATTGTGGGTCTTATTCCCTCATTGTGGGTCTTATTCCCTCATTGTGGGTCGCGTCCCCTCATTGTGGGTCGTGTCCCCTCATTGTGGGTCTTATTCCCTCATTGTGGGTCTTATTCCCTCATTGTGGGTCATGTCCCTTCATTGTGGGTCTTATCTACTCATTGTGGGTCGTGTTCTCTCATTGTGGGTCACGTCCCCTCATTGTGGGTCTTATTCCCTCATTGTGGGTCGTGTCCCCTCATTGTGGGCCGTGTCCCCTCATTGTGGGTCATGTCCCCTCATTGTGGGTCTTATTCCCTCATTGTGGGTCGTGTCCCCTCATTGTGGGTCTTATTCCATCATTGTGGGTCGTGTCCCCTCATTGTGGGTCTTATTCCCTCATTGTGGGTCGTGTCCCCTCATTGTAGGTCATGTCCCCTCATTGTGGGTCGTGTCCCCTCATTGTGGGCCATGTCCCCTCATTGTGGGTCTTATTCCCTCATTGTGTGTCGTGTCCCCTCATTGTGGGTCTTATTCCCTCATTGTGGGTCGTGTCCTCTCATTGTGGGTCGTGTCCCCTCATTGTGGTTCGTGTCCCCTCATTGTGGGTCGTGTTCCCTCATTGTGTGTCGTGTCCCCTCATTGTGGGTCGTGTTCTCTCATTGTGGGTCGTGTCCCCTCATTGTGGGTCCTGTTCTCTCATTGTGGGTCGTGTCCCCTCATTGTGGGTCAAGGTTCTCTCATTGTGGGTCGGGTCCCCTCATTGTGGGTCTTATTCCCTCATTGTGGGTCATGTCCCCTCATTGTGGGTCGTGTTCCCTCATTGTTGGTCGTGTCCCCTCATTGTGGGTCGTGTCCCCTCATTGTGGGTCTTATTCCCTCATTGTGGGTCGTGTCCCCTCATTGTGGGTCTTATTCCCTCATTGTGGGTCTTATTCCCTCATTGTGGGTCGCGTCCCCTCATTGTGGGTCGTGTGCCCTCATTGTGGGTCGTGTCCCCTCATTGTGGGTCTTATTCCCTCATTGTGGGTCTTATTCCCTCATTGTGGGTCATGTCCCTTCATTGTGGGTCTTATCTACTCATTGTGGGTCGTGTTCTCTCATTGTGGGTCACGTCCCCTCATTGTGGGTCTTATTCCCTCATTGTGGGTCGTGTCCCCTCATTGTGGGCCGTGTCCCCTCATTGTGGGTCATGTCCCCTCATTGTGGGTCTTATTCCCTCATTGTGGGTCGTGTCCCCTCATTGTGGGTCTTATTCCATCATTGTGGGTCGTGTCCCCTCATTGTGGGTCTTATTCCCTCATTGTGGGTCGTGTCCCCTCATTGTAGGTCATGTCCCCTCATTGTGGGTCGTGTCCCCTCATTGTGGGCCATGTCCCCTCATTGTGGGTCTTATTCCCTCATTGTGTGTCGTGTCCCCTCATTGTGGGTCTTATTCCCTCATTGTGGGTCGTGTCCCCTCATTGTGGGTCATGTCCCCTCATTGTGGGTCCTGTTCTCTCATTGTCGGTCGTGTCCCCTCATTGTGGTCTTATTCCCTCATTGTGGGTCGTGTCCCCTTATTGTGGTCTTATTTCCTCATTGTGGGTCGTGTCCCCTCCTTGTATGTCGTGTCCCCTCATCGTGGGTCGTGTCCCCTCATTGTGGGTCATGTCCCCTCATTGTGGTTTGTGTCCCCTCATTGTGGGTCGTGTCCCCTCATTGTGGGTCGTGTCCCCTCACTGTGGGTCGTGTCCCCTCATCGTGGGTCGTGTCCCCTCATTGTGGGTCGTGTCCCCTCACAGTGGGTCGTGTCTCCTCATCGTGGGTCGTGTCCCCTCATTGTGGGTCGTGTCCCCTCATTGTGGGTCGTGTCTCCTCATCGTGGGTCGTGTCTCCTCATCGTGGGTCGTGTCCCCTCATCGTGGGT
Source organism: Lithobates pipiens (assembly GCF_037356315.1). Classification (NCBI taxonomy): domain Eukaryota; kingdom Metazoa; phylum Chordata; class Amphibia; order Anura; family Ranidae; genus Lithobates; species Lithobates pipiens. The sequence continues at coordinate 301,170 of NW_027507788.1, forward strand.
CCTGTCCCCTCATCGTGGGTTGTGTCCCCTCATCGTGGGTCTTGTCCCCTCATTGTGGGTCGTGTCCCCTCATTGTGGGTCGTGTTCTCTCATTGTGAGTCGTCTTCCCTCATTGTGTGTCGTGTCCCCTTATTGTGGGTCGTGTTCTCTCATTGTGGGTCGTGTCCCCTCATTGTGGGTCGTGTCCCCTCATTGTGGGTCTTATTCCCTCATTGTGGGTCGTGTCCCCTCATTGTGGTTCTTATTCCCTCATTGTGGGCCGTGTCCCCACATTGTGGGTCTTATTCCCTCATTGTGGGTCGTGTTCCCTCATTGTTGGTCGTGTCCCCTCATTGTGGGTCGTGTCCCCTCATTGTGGGTCTTATTCCCTCATTGTGGGTCGTGTCCCCTTATTGTGGTTCTTATTCCCTCATTGTGGGTCATGTCCCCTCATTGTGGGTCGTGTCCCCTTATTGTGGGTCATGTCCCCTCATTGTGGGTCTTATTCCCTCATTGTGGGTCGTGTCCCCTCATTGTGGGTCGTGTCCCCTCATTGTGGGTCATGTCCCCTCATTGTGGGTCTTATTCCCTCATTGTGTGTCGTGTCCCCTCATTGTGGGTCTTATTCCCTCATTGTGGGTCTTATTCCCTCATTGTGGGTCTTATTCCCTCATTGTGTGTCGTGTCCCCTCATTGTGGGTCTCATTCCCTCATTGTGGGTCGTGTCCCCTCATTGTTGGTCATGTCCCCTCATTGTGGGTCGTGTTCTCTCATTGTCGGTCATGTCCCCTCATTGTGGTCTTATTCCCTCATTGTGGGTCGTGTCCCCTCACTGTGGGTCGTGTCCCCTCATTGTGGGTTGTGTTCCCTCATCGTGGGTCGTGTCCCCTCATTGTGGGTCGTGTCCCCTCACTGTGGGTCGTGTCCCCTCATTGTGGGTCGTGTCCCCTCATTGTGGGTCGTGTCCCCTCATCGTGGGTCGTGTCCCCTCATCGTGGGTCGTGTCTCCTCATCGTGGGTCATGTCCCCTCATAGTGGGTCGTGTCTCCTCATCGTGGGTCGTGTCCCCTCATCGTGGGTCTTGTCCCCTCATCGTGGGTCGTGTCCCCTCATCGTGGGTCGTGTCCCCTCATCGTGGGTCGTGTCTCCTCATCGTGGGTCGTGTCCCCTCATCGTGGGTCGTGTCCCCTCATCGTGGGTCGTGTCCCCTCATCGTGGGTCGTGTCCCCTCATCGTGGGTCTTGTCCCCTCATCGTGGGTCGTGTCCCCTCATCGTGGGTCGTGTCTCCTCATCGTGGGTCGTGTCCCCTCATCGTGGGTCGTGTCCCCTCATCGTGGGTCGTGTCTCCTCATCGTGGGTCGTGTCCCCTCAACGTGGGTCGTGTTCCCTCATCGTGGGTCGTGTCCCCTCATTGTGGGTCGTGTCTCCTCATTGTGGGTTGTGTCCCCTCATTGTGGGTCTTGTCCCCTCATTGTGGGTCGTGTCCCCTCATTGTGGGTCGTGTTCTCTCATTGTGAGTCGTCTTCCCTCATTGTGTGTCGTGTCCCCTCATCGTGGGTCGTGTCCCCTCATCGTGGGTTGTGTCCCCTCATTGTGGGTCTTGTCCCCTCATTGTGGGTCTTGTCCCCTCATTGTGGGTCGTGTCCCCTCATTGTGGGTCGTGTTCTCTCATTGTGGGTCGTGTCCCCTCATTGTGGGTCGTGTCCCCTCATTGTGGGTCTTATTCCCTCATTGTGGGTCGTGTCCCCTCATTGTGGGTCTTATTCCCTCATTGTGGGTCGTGTCCCCTCATTGTGGTTCTTATTCCCTCATTGTGGGTCGTGTTCCCTCATTGTTGGTCGTGTCCCCTCATTGTGGGTCTTATTCCCTCATTGTGGGTCGTGTCCCCTCATTGTGGGTCGTGTCCCCTCATTGTGGGTCTTATTCCCTCATTGTGGGTCGTGTCCCCTCATTGTGGGTCTTATTCCCTCATTGTGGGTCGTGTCCCCTCATTGTGGTTCATATCCCCTCATTGTGGGTCGTGTCCCCTTATTGTGGGTCATGTCCCCTCATTGTGGGTCTTATTCCCTCATTGTGGGTCGTGTCCCCTCATTGTGGGTCGTGTCCCCTCATTGTGGGTCATGTCCCCTCATTGTGGGTCTTATTCCCTCATTGTGTGTCGTGTCCCCTCATTGTGGGTCTTATTCCCTCATTGTGGGTCTTATTCCCTCATTGTGGGTCTTATTCCCTCATTGTGTGTCGTGTCCCCTCATTGTGGGTCTCATTCCCTCATTGTGGGTCGTGTCCCCTCATTGTTGGTCATGTCCCCTCATTGTGGGTCGTGTTCTCTCATTGTCGGTCATGTCCCCTCATTGTGGTCTTATTCCCTCATTGTGGGTCGTGTCCCCTCACTGTGGGTCGTGTCCCCTCATTGTGGGTTGTGTTCCCTCATCGTGGGTCGTGTCCCCTCATTGTGGGTCGTGTCCCCTCACTGTGGGTCGTGTCCCCTCATTGTGGGTCGTGTCCCCTCATTGTGGGTCGTGTCCCCTCATCGTGGGTCGTGTCCCCTCATCGTGGGTCGTGTCTCCTCATCGTGGGTCATGTCCCCTCATCGTGGGTCGTGTCCCCTCATCGTGGGTCGTGTCCCATCATAGTGGGTCGTGTCTCCTCATTGTGGGTCGTGTCCCCTCATCGTGGGTCTTGTCCCCTCATCGTGGGTCGTGTCCCCTCATCGTGGGTCGTGTCCCCTCATCGTGGGTCGTGTCTCCTCATCGTGGGTCGTGTCCCCTCATCGTGGGTCGTGTCCCCTCATCGTGGGTCGTGTCCCCTCATCGTGGGTCGTGTCCCCTCATCGTGGGTCTTGTCCCCTCATCGTGGGTCGTGTCCCCTCATCGTGGGTCGTGTCTCCTCATCGTGGGTCGTGTCCCCTCATCGTGGGTCGTGTCCCCTCATCGTGGGTCGTGTCTCCTCATCGTGGGTCGTGTCCCCTCATCGTGGGTCGTGTTCCCTCATCGTGGGTCGTGTCCCCTCATTGTGGGTCGTGTCTCCTCATTGTGGGTTGTGTCCCCTCATTGTGGGTCTTGTCCCCTCATTGTGGGTCGTGTCCCCTCATTGTGGGTCATGTTCTCTCATTGTGAGTCGTCTTCCCTCATTGTGTGTCGTGTCCCCTCATCGTGGGTCGTGTCCCCTCATCGTGGGTTGTGTCCCCTCATTGTGGGTCTTGTCCCCTCATTGTGGGTCTTGTCCCCTCATTGTGGGTCGTGTCCCCTCATTGTGGGTCGTGTTCTCTCATTGTGGGTCGTGTCCCCTCATTGTGGGTCGTGTCCCCTCATTGTGGGTCTTATTCCCTCATTGTGGGTCGTGTCCCCTCATTGTGGGTCTTATTCCCTCATTGTGGGTCGTGTCCCCTCATTGTGGTTCTTATTCCCTCATTGTGGGTCGTGTTCCCTCATTGTTGGTCGTGTCCCCTCATTGTGGGTCTTATTCCCTCATTGTGGGTCGTGTCCCCTCATTGTGGGTCGTGTCCCCTCATTGTGGGTCTTATTCCCTCATTGTGGGTCGTGTCCCCTCATTGTGGGTCTTATTCCCTCATTGTGGGTCGTGTCCCCTCATTGTGGTTCATATTCCCTCATTGTGGGTCGTGTTCCCTCATTGTTGGTCGTGTCCCCTCATTGTGGGTCTTATTCCCTCATTGTGGGTCGTGTCCCCTCATTGTGGGTCTTATTCCCTCATTGTGGGTCGTGTCCCCTCATTGTGGTTCTTATTCCCTCATTGTGGGTCGTGTCCCCTCATTGTGGGTCGTGTCCCCTCATTGTGGGTCTTATTCCCTCATTGTGGGTCGTGTCCCCTCATTGTAGGTCGTGTCCCCTCATTGTGGGTCGTGTCCCCTCATTGTGGGTCATGTCCCCTCATTGTGGGTCTTATTCCCTCATTGTGTGTCGTGTCCCCTCATTGTGGGTCTTATTCCCTCATTGTGGGTCGTGTCCCCTCATTGTTGGTCATGTCCCCTCATTGTGGGTCGTGTTCTCTCATTGTCGGTCATGTCCCCTCATTGTGGTCTTATTCCCTCATTGTGGGTCGTGTCCCCTCATTGTGGGTCGTGTCCCCTCACTGTGGGTCGTGTCCCCTCATTGTGGGTTGTGTTCCCTCAACGTGGGTCGTGTCCCCTCATTGTGGGTCGTGTCCCCTCACTGTGGGTCGTGTCCCCTCATTGTGGGTCATGTCCCCTCATTGTGGGTCGTGTCCCCTCATCGTGGGTCGTGTCCCCTCATCGTGGGTCGTGTCCCCTCATTGTGGGTCGTGTCCCCTCATCGTGGGTCGTGTCCCCTCATCGTGGGTCGTGTCTCCTCATCGTGGGTCGTGTCCCCTCATCGTGGGTCTTGTCCCCTCATTGTGGGTTGTGTCCCCTCATCGTGGGTCGTGTCCCCTCATCGTGGGTCGTGTCTCCTCATCGTGGGTCGTGTCCCCTCATCGTGGGTCGTGTCCCCTCATTGTGGGTTGTGTCCCCTCATCGTGGGTCGTGTCCCCTCATCGTGGGTCGTGTCTCCTCATCGTGGGTCGTGTCCCCTCATCGTGGGTCGTGTCCCCTCATTGTGGGTCGTGTCCCCTCATCGTGGGTCGTGTCTCCTCATCGTGGGTCGTGTCCCCTCATCGTGGGTCATGTCCCCTCATCGTGGGTCGTGTCTCCTCATCGTGGGTCGTGTCCCCTCATTGTGGGTCTTGTCCCCTCATTGTGGGTTGTGTCCCCTCATCGTGGGTCGTGTCCCCTCATCGTGGGTCGTGTCTCCTCATCGTGGGTCGTGTCCCCTCATCGTGGGTCGTGTCCCCTCATCGTGGGTCGTGTCTCCTCATCGTGGGTCGTGTCCCCTCATTGTGGGTCGTGTCCCCTCATTGTGGGTCTTGTCCCCTCATCGTGGGTCGTGTCCCCTCATCTTGGGTCGTGTCTCCTCATCGTGGGTCGTGTCTCCTCATCGTGGGTCGTGTCCCCTCATTGTGGGTCTTGTCCCCTCATTGTGGGTTGTGTCCCCTCATCGTGGGTCGTGTCTCCTCATCGTGGGTCGTGTCCCCTCATCGTGGGTCGTGTCCCCTCATCGTGGGTCGTGTCCCCTCATTGTGGGTCGTGTCCCCTCATCGTGGGTCGTGTCTCCTCATCGTGGGTCGTGTCCCCTCATCGTGGGTCGTGTCCCCTCATCGTGGGTCGTGTCCCCTCATCGTGGGTCGTGTCTCCTCATCGTGGGTCGTGTCCCCTCATTGTGGGTCGTGTCCCCTCATCGTGGGTCGTGTCCCCTCATCGTGGGTCGTGTCCCCTCATTGTGGGTCGTGTCCCCTCATTGTGGGTCTTATTCCCTCATTGTGGGTCGTGTCCCCTCATCGTGGGTCGTGTCTCCTCATCGTGGGTCGTGTCCCCTCATTGTGGGTTGTGTCCCCTCATCGTGGGTCGTGTCCCCTCATCGTGGGTCGTGTCTCCTCATCGTGGGTCGTGTCCCCTCATTGTGGGTCGTGTCCCCTCATTGTGGGTCTTGTCCCCTCATTGTGGGTTGTGTCCCCTCATCGTGGGTCGTGTCCCCTCATCGTGGGTCGTGTCTCCTCATCGTGGGTCGTGTCCCCTCATTGTGGGTCTTGTCCCCTCATTGTGGGTTGTGTCCCCTCATCGTGGGTCGTGTCCCCTCATCGTGGGTCGTGTCCCCTCATCGTGGGTCGTGTCCCCTCATCGTGGGTCGTGTCTCCTCATCGTGGGTCGTGTCCCCTCATCGTGGGTCGTGTCTCCTCATCGTAGGTCGTGTCTCCTCATCGTGGGTCGTGTCTCCTCATCGTGGGTCGTGTCCCCTCATCGTGGGTCGTGTCTCCTCATCGTGGGTCGTGTCCCCTCATCGTGGGTCGTGTCCCCTCATTGTGGGTCGTGTCCCCTCATCGTGGGTCGTGTCCCCTCATTGTGGGTCGTGTCCCCTCATCGTGGGTCGTGTCTCCTCATCGTGGGTCGTGTCTCCTCATCGTGGGTCGTGTCCCCTCATTGTGGGTCGTGTCATGCAGAAGGTGTCATTGGTCACTTGGAGGATGTGGTCACAAGTAGTGAGGATGGGGTGAGGAGTGAGTGGAATTCAAACACAATGCAGCATTGTCCTTATACTGCTGAAGGCTTATTATTAAAAATGACATCAGAAGAGAGATGGGCCTGGTGATAGTGTTCTGCTGGGGCAGTTCTAGTTGAGGAATTGGCCCTTCTATGGACAGTTGGCCAGTTCTCCGGCTGAGTGCTGGAACTTTTATCTTCCTATTCAGCTGAAGATGTGGGGAGGGAGGTTCAATACTGATCAATGAATATGGGGAACTCTGTGAGTGGAATTGCAATTGAATTGTGCAGAGAAGATGGACGTTGCCGGCAGCCAGGCTGGGAGAATGGATAATGTCAGCTGCCTGGAGACACGGGATCTGCTTCATCTTCTGCTAATTTACTAAGATGAATAGCTACTGAGAGTCATAAGACCCAATGCAGCTTGGCTCTAGCATATCATACATGTCTCTCACCATCTGTAGGACTTCTCTATTATATCCACAACATTTCCACCGCCTTCCACTCCATACCTCCCAACATGAGATGGGAATGAGGGACACCTACTAGCAAACATATGTAGGCATAGGACACACACCCTGCCACACCCCCTTAAAGGAGAACTGTACAAAAAAAATAAAAGATTAGTTAAACCCACAAGTTCTTTTTTACCACTACTATTCCTTTATATTGCCTTTTAGAATCTACAAATGCAGCAATTTAGAAATCCGATGAAAGGTTTAGCACCCGGGAAACACTTTTTTAACCAGTTGCCGACCGCCGCACGACGATGTACGTCGATAGCATGGCACGGGCAGGCATATTGGCGTACATGTACGTCCCTTGCCTCCCGCGGGTCGGGGGCCCGATCGGGCCCCCGCCCGGTGCCTGCGGCGGTCGGTATTCGTGCGGGAGCGATCCCGGACGAGGGGACGGCCATTCGTTCATGGCCACCCCCTCGCGATCGCTCCCGACGAATAGGAATCCCCCGTGACATCACTTCCTCTCCTGTAATGTAAACACAGGAGAGGAAGTGATGTATTCTCTCCTCCGTGTCGGTATTTTTCGTTCCGACACGGAGGAGAGCGGATCAGTGAGTTGCACCAACACATCCCACACACAGTAGAACATGCCAGGCACACTCACACCCCCCCTTTACCCCCCGATCACCCCCCCAATTACCCCTGCCCCCCAGTCACAGTGACACCAATGTCATTTTTTTTTTTTTTTTTTTTTTTTTTGCATTGGTGTCATTTGTGACTGTAATAACTGTTAGGGCAGTTAGAGTTAGCCCCCTTTAGTTCTAATGTACCCCCCTAACCCCCCCAATAAAGGTTTAACCCCGTGATCACCCCCCGTCGCCAGTGTCACTAAGGCTGGGTTCACATTGCAGCGGTTTATGAGAACGAATGTGATTCGCACCGCACTGCAGTGCAAATCACATCCGATCTCTGTGCGATTCGAGTTCAGCCATTCGCCGCACCCGCCGCACCCGCCACACCCGCCGCACCCACCGCAAATTCGCACGGGACCCTTTTTTTGGCCCGCAGCAGAATCGGATCGCATGGGTGTTCACACCATGCGATCCGAGTTTGCAGATCGCACTGCGATATGCGAACTGATCTGGGGGTGTCAGTAACATTTCACTGACACTCCCAGCAGTTCGCATAGGGCAGTGTGAACTGCCGCCGGGAGGCATGCGATGCGGGAACCCGCCGCGGATTTGCGGCGTTTCCGCATCGCTCCAGTGTGAACCCAGCCTAATAAGCGATCATTTTTCTGATCGCCGTATTAGTGTCACAGGTGACGCTAGTTAGGCAGGTAGGTATTTAGGTTCGCCGCAGCTTTTTATAGCGCCAGGGACCCCCATATACTACCGCATAAAGCCCCCTGATTGCCCCCTAGTTAACCCTTTCACCAGTGATCACCATATAACTGTTACAGGTGACGCTGGTTGGTTAGTTATTTTTTATAGTTTCAGGGCACCCGCCATTTATTACCTAATAAAGGTTTAACCCCCTGATCACCCGGCGGGTGTCATTTGTGACTAATAACTGTTAGGGCAGTTAGGGTTAGCCCCCTTTAGTTCTAAGGTACCCCCCTAACCCCCCCAATAAAGGTTTAACCCCGTGATCACCCCCCGTCGCCAGTGTCACTAAGGCTGGGTTCACATTGCAGCGGTTTATGAGAACGGATGTGATTCGCACCGCACTGCAGTGCAAATCACATCCGATCTCTGTGCGATTCGAGTTCAGCCATTCGCCGCACCCGCCGCACCCGCCACACCCGCCGCACCCGCCGCAAATTCGCACGGGACCCTTTTTTTGGCCCGCAGCAGAATCGGATCGCATGGGTGTTCACACCATGCGATCCGAGTTTGCAGATCGCACTGCGATATGCGAACTGATCTGGGGGTGTCATTAACATTTCACTGACACTCCCAGCAGTTCGCATAGGGCAGTGTGAACTGCCGCCGGGAGGCATGCGATGCGGGAACCCGCCACGCATTCGTGGCGTTCCCGCATCGCTCCAGTGTGAACCCAGCCTAATAAGCGATCGTTTTTCTGATCGCTGTATTAGTGTCACAGGTGACGCTAGTTAGGCAGGTAGGTATTTAGGTTCGCCGCAGCTTTTTATAGCGCCAGGGACCCCCATATACTACCGCATAAAGCCCCCTGATTGCCCCCTAGTTAACCCTTTCACCAGTGATCACCATATAACTGTTACAGGTGACGCTGGTTGGTTAGTTATTTTTTTATAGTTTCAGGGCACCCGCCATTTATTACCTAGTCTCACTAGTGTACCCCTAAATTTAGGGGTGTCTACTTTCCAAAATGGGGTCATTTGGGGGGGGTTTGTGCCATCTTGGCATTTTATGGCCTTCAAAACTGTAACGCCCTTAGAAAGCCTGAAGGCGGTGCTTGGTTTTCGGGGCCCCGTACGCGGCTAGGCTCCCAAAAAGTCACACATATGTGGTATCCCCGTACTCAGGAGAAGCAGCAGAATTTATTTTGGGGTGTCATTTCACATATGCCCATGGCATGCGTGAGCAATATATCATTTAGTGACAACTTTGTGAAAAAAAAAAAAAAAAAAAAAAAGTTTGTAATTTTCCCGCAACTTGTGGCAAAATATAAAATATTCCATGGACTCAACATGCCTCTCAGCAAATAGCTTGGGGTGTCTACTTTCTAAAATGGGGTCATTTGTGGGGGTTTTGTGCCATCTTGGCATTTTATGGCCTTCAAAACTGTAATAGGTAGTGAGAAGTGAACTCAAAAATTTACGCCCTTAGAAAGCCTGAAGGCGGTGCTTGGTTTTCGGGGCCCCGTACGCGGCTAGGCTCCCAAAAAGTCCCACATATGTGGTATCCCCGTACTCAGGAGAAGCAGCAGAATTTATTTTGGGGTGTCATTTCACATATGCCCATGGCATGTGTGAGCAATATATCATTTAGTGACAACTTTGTGAAAAAAAAAAAAAAAAAAAAAAAGTTTGTAATTTTCCCGCAACTTGTGGCAAAATATAAAATATTCCATGAACTCAACATGCCTCTCAGCAAATAGCTTGGGGTGTCTACTTTCTAAAATGGGGTCATTTGTGGGGGTTTTGTGCCATCTTGGCATTTTATGGCCTTCAAAACTGTAATAGGTAGTGAGAAGTGAACTCAAAAATGTACGCCCTTAGAAAGCCTGAAGGCGGTGCTTGGTTTTCGGGGCCCCGTACGCGGCTAGGCTCCCAAAAAGTCCCACATATGTGGTATCCCCGTACTCAGGAGAAGCAGCAGAATTTATTTTGGGGTGTTATTTCACATACGCCCATAGCATGTGTGAGCAATATATCATTTAGTGACAACTTTGTGTAAAAAAAAAAAAAAATTTTTTTTTTTGTCATTATTCAATCGCTTGAGGCAAAAAAATTAAATATTCAATGGGCTCAACATGCCTCTTATCAATTTCCTTAGGGGGTCTACTTTCCAAAATGGGGTCATTTGGGGGGGTTTTGTACTGCCCTGCCATTTTAGCACCTCAAGAAATGAGATAGGCAGTCGTAAACTAAAAGCTGCGTAAATTGCAGAAAACGTACCTTAGTTTGTAGATGTGACAACTTTTGCGCAAACCAATAAATATACAATTATTGACTTTTTTTTTACCAAAGACATGTGGCTGAATACATTTTGGCCTAAATGTATGACTAAAATTGAGTTTATTGGATTTTTCTAATAACAAAAAGTAGAAAATATCATTTTTTTTCAAAATTTGCGGTCTTTTTACGTTTATATCGCAAAAAATAAAAATCGCAGAGGCAATCAAATACCATCAAAAGAAAGCTCTATTTGTGGGAAGAAAAGGACGCAAATTTTGTTTGGGTACAACATTGCATGACCGCGCAATTACCAGTTAAAGCAGCGCAGTGCCAAAGTGTAAAAAGACCTCTGGTCATTTACCAGCAAAATGGTCCGGTCTGAAAGTGGTTAAAGATAAAAAGTGCATTTTATATACAACGATATGGATCAGACCAAAATGAGGGACAAATGAGGTGGAATGAGGGACAGAGGGACATTGCTCCAAATCATCGACAGTCCCTCGAAATCCCGGACAGTTGGGAGCTGTGCCACTCTGTGTCCTTATATCTCTATCATGAGCCAAACTACAAAAGTGACTCTGAGATTCTCTTCTTACAATAAACCTACATTGGGGAAGACTGTGATCCGGGAGGACGGTGTTCACTAGAAGTGTCGGATTCAAACACACAATTTCCCTCATCCACAATGCAGTAGTTGGCCTCCCTAGCACTGTCTTCGCACTGAGGGCCTCATATGTAGACCAATCCCTGTTGACTGAAACACAGATTGTTAGTTCTGCTGGAGAACCAGACACAACAGCCGTTCTTTCAAGAAGGTCATAGCTGGACATAGTTCATGTAACATATTCTTGGAGTAGGTAGGTCATAACTGGCTCCTACACACAAGGGGTCCTAAACATAAGGGGGCTTTTTCATGACCCTTTCAGGTCCAAATAATTTTTGCAGTGGGAGTGCCAAAGATGAGTTCAGAGGGTCCATAGGTGCCAATAATGGAGCAGGAAAGTCAATCTGGCTTAAGGGTCCACATTGGCTGTTCTTGGAGGGGGATGGTCATAGTTAAAAACTGACGGTTCATATAGGCTGTTCTTGGAGTAGGAAGAACAAAGCTGAGCCTTAAGGTTCCTGTAGTCTGTGTCCATCTTCTAGCAGGCAACGTTAGCGTGATTCTGAGTGTGGAATCAAGATTGGGGGAGAGCCATTGGGCCCTGTGCAGAGCATGTGGCCTAAGATAAAGTGTTCCATTGGAAACTTAGATCAGAGAGTATCAGGTGGGCCAATGGAAACCTGGGGAAAGAGCTGATCAGATTGGATGGTCTTCTCTTCCAATCTATTAGGATATAAGTAAAGATACAAAAGGTACTGTAGAAGAGCTTTACAATCTACTGAGATATCCAGTAAAAGAGGATAAAGCAGGCAGAACAGCTTACAATCTATTAGCATATAAGGGGGGATACAGACGGTAGAAGAGCTTACAATCTATAAATCTATTAGCATATAAGGGAGGATAACATGGACACATAGGATAACATGCAGGCCCAGATTTACTCCCTTTGCCGCCCCAATGCCGCAGGTCTTCAATGCCGCCCCCTCCCCCCCCCCACACACACACACCACCATTCTCGTCCTTTATCGATGACTGCTACAATAGATCATTTAAAAGCATATCTCCACACACGAGAACACTGAAAATAACTGCCTTTAATTGTACAGACAGAAAATACTCTGTAATGCAGAAAAGATTATAGCAGTAAGAAACTCCCTACAAGTTTTAGTTCCAGTGCTCAGAACGCATTGGCGCTGTTGCAGTGTGAACAGGACACATAGAAAACAATTGTTTTCTATTGCTCTTGCAGAGACCTGTGTTTTGTTAGTGCAGAAATCTCAGACCCCCTTTTATATCAGTCTTCGGTCCCCCCCTTTTACATCACGACCCCCTTTTACATCAGTGTCCTTAGCCCCCCCCCTACGTCCCATCCCCCCCTCATCACAAACCCCCATCATGGACCCCCCATTACAGACTGGCCCATCACAGACTGCCCCCCCCCAAATCACAGACCCCTCATTACAGACTGACCCCCCATCACAGACTGACCCATCACAGAGTGACCCCCTATCACAGACTGATCCATGACAGAGTGACCCCCCATCACAGACTGACCCCCCAAATCACAGACCCCTCATTACAGACTGACTCCCCCATCAGAGACCCCCATTACAGACTGACCTGACCCATAGCAGACCCCCCCATCACAGACCCCACATCACAGATTGACCCCCCATCCCAAACTGGTCCTGACCCATCACAGACTCCCTATCACAGACCCCCATAACAGACTGACTCCCCCAAATCACAGACTGATCCCCCCAATCACAGACTGAGCCCCATCGCAGTCCTCTCTCAATATCAAACTCCTTTACAGCACAGCACTCCCCCCCTCCCCAAAGAGCCGTACCTTATTCACACAAGACATGGAGCCTGGCCACTCTGGACAACAGGCGGGACTTTTCACGGTAAAAGTGAGTGATTTATTGCTGGGACCACCCCGCTGCCTAGCAACCAATCACCCACTTCTTAACTTAAAAAGTCCTGTCCTTTGTCTAGAGCGGCCGCTCTTCATGTTTTGTGTGAATAAGACAGGCAGTGTGGAGAGGGGGCAGTGCAGTGATATTAAAGAAGGCACGGACCTTCTGCACCTACCATGCTACTATGTTAGTGCGGGGGAGGGGGGGCGAGAAGTCTCCACAGGAGCGGCGCCGCCCCTGCACCACTGCCGCTCCAAGGTTTGGCCTTGGTGGCCTTGTGGGAAATCCGGCCCTGATAACATGGACACATAGGAGAACATGGAAACATAGGAGAACATGGAGACATAGGAGAACATGGAGACATAGGAGAACATGGACAGATAGGAGAGCATGGACATATAGGAGAACATGGAAACATAGGAGAACATGGAGACATAGGAGGACATGGAGACATAGGAGAACATGGACACATAGGAAAACATATAAACATAGGAGAACATGGACACATAGGAAAACATATAAACATAGGAGAACATGGACACATAGGAGAACATGGAAACATAGGAGAACATGGACACATAGGAGAACATGGAGACATAGGAGAACATGGAAACATAGGAGAACATGGAAACATAGGAGAACATGGAGACATAGGAGGACATGGAGACATAGGAGAACATGGACACATAGGAAAACATATAAACATAGGAGAACATGGACACATAGGAAAACATATAAACATAGGAGAACATGGACACATAGGAAAACATATAAACATAGGAGAACATGGACACATAGGAGAACATGGAAACATAGGAGAACATGGAGACATAGGAGGACATGGACACATAGGAGAACATGGAAACATAGGAGAACATGGACACATAGGAAAACATGGAAACATAGGAGAACATGGACACATAGGAGAACATGGAAACATAGGAGAACATGGAGACATAGGAGGACATGGAGACATAGGAGAACATGGAGACATAGGAGGACATGGAGACATAGGAGAACATGGAGACATAGGAGAACATGGAAACATAGAAGAACATGGGAACATAGGAGAACATGGAGACATTGGAGAACATGGAAACATAGGAGAACATGGAGACATAGGAGAACATGGACACAGAGAATAACATGGACACATAGGAGAACATGGACACATCGGATAAAATGGAGACAAAGGAGAACATGGAAACATAGGAGAACATGGAGACATAAGAGAACATGGACACATAGGATAACATGGACACATAGGAGAACATGGACAGATAGGAGAGCATGGACACATAGGAGAACATGGAAACATAGGAGAACATGAAGACATAGGAGGACATGGACACATAGGAGAACATGGAAACATAGGAGAACATGGACACATAGGATAACATGGACACATAGGAGAACATGGAGACATAGGAGGACATGGACACATAGGAGAACATGGAAACATAGGAGAACATGGAGACATAGGAGAACATGGACACATAGGAGGACATGGACACATAGGAGGACATGGACACATAGGAGAACATGGAAACATAGGAGGACATGGACACATAGGAGAACATGGAAACATAGGAGAACATGGACACATAGGAGAACATGGAAACATAGGAGAACATGGAGACATAGGAGAACATGGAAACATAGGAGAACATGGACACATAGGAGAACATGGACAGATAGGAGAGCATGGACACATAAGAGAACATGAACACATAGGAGAACATGGACAGATAGGAGAGCATGGACACATAGGAGAACATGGACACATAGGAGAACATGGAAACATAGGAGAACATGGAGATATAGGAGAACATGGACACATAGGAGAACATGGAAACACAGGAGAACATGGAAACATAGGAGAACATGGACACATAGGATAACATGGACACATAGGAGAACATGGACACATAGGAGAACATGCTGGAGAGTTTATTTTAGAAAAAAAAGTCTGAAGCCAAAACCAGCCGCTGTATAACCGTCCCGTGTATTTGAGGTCTTAGTGATGTGGATGGTCTCAGGAGTGAGTGGACCTTGTCCTTATACTGCTGAAGGCACAAATTAACATGACATCAGAACAGGTGATAGATGGGCCTGGTCATCTGCTGGGGCCTCTACTCCGGAGAGCAGTCCACATCACTAATGGTGACAGCAGTATACATATGAGTATATAGAGCAGTATACAGAGGAGTATATAGAGCAGTATACAGAGGAGTATATAGAGAAGTATACAGAGGAGTATATAGATCAGTATACAGAGCAGTATACAGAGGAGTATACAGAGCAGTATACAGAGGAGTATACAGAGCAGTATACAGAGGAGTATACAGAGCTGTATACAGAGGAGTATATAGAGCAGTATACAGAGGAGTATACAGAGAAGCTGTGACACGGCCACTGCGGCTTACACATATATTTGCAAATGTGTGCAAAGCAAACTCTGTTTTGTTGTGAATTGATTGGTTGGCTTGCAGGCTGGCTGGTCAGTGTGCTGGGAAATCTTTGTGCATTGCTCCTGATTGCAAAGGCCAGATAAAGGATGTCACTTATATTAGCAACCACATTTCATGAACTAGCTGCTTACTATTGTGATATGTGAAGGCGGATGGTGCGGAGGGTGTGGATGGTGCGGAGGGTGCGGAAGGTGCAGAGGTTTGCGGATGGGGTGGATGGTGTGGAGGGGGCGAATGGTGCGGACGAGGTGGATGGTGCAGATGGGGCAGATGGTGCGGCGTGTGCGAATATGAATGGTGCAGATAGGGCGGAGGGTGCGGATGGTGTGGATGGGGCAGATGGTGCAGATGGGGCGGATGGTGCAGATGGGGCAGATGATGTAGATGGGGTGGATGGTGCCGATGGGGCGGATGGTGTGGATGGTGCGAATGGGGCGGATGGTGTTGATGGGGTGGATGGTGTGGATGGAGTGGATGGTGTGGATGGGGCGGATGGTGTTGATGGTGAATGCGGATAGTGTGGATGGTGAAGGCGGATAAGGCGGATGGTGCGGATGGGGTGGATGGTGCGGATGGGGCGGATGGTGCGGATGGGGTGGATGGAGTGGATGGTGCGGATGGGCCGGATGGTGTTGATGGTGAATGCGGATGGTGTGGATGGTGGAGGCGGATGGTGCGGATGGGTTGGATGGTGAAGGCAGATGGTGCGGATGGTGTGAATGGGGTGGATGGGATAGATGGGGTGGATGGGGCGGATGATGTGGATGGGGTGGATGGTGCGGATGATGCGGATGGGGTGGATGGTGCGGATGGTGAAGGCAGATGGGGCGGATGAGGCGGATGAGGCGGATGGTGTGGATGGGGTGGATGGAGCGGATGGGATGGATGGGGTGGATGGGGTGGATGGTGCGGATGATGCGGATGGGGTGGATGGTGCGGATGCGGATGGGGTGGATGGTGCGGATGATGCGGATGGGGCGGATGGTGAAGGCAGATGGGGCGGATGAGGCGGATGGTGCAGATGGGGTGGATGGGGCGGATGGTGCGGATGGGATGGATGATGTGGATGGGGAAGGTGGACGGTGCTGATGGGGCAGATGGTGCGGATGGGGTGGATGGTGCGGATGGGGCAGATGGTGCAGGCAGTTGGTGCGGATGGGGCAGATGGTGCGGATAGTGGGGATGGGGTGGATTGTGCAGATGGTGCGGATGGGGTTGATGGGGCAGATGGTGAAAGCGGATGGTGCGGATGGTGAAGTGGGATGGGGCGGATGGTGCTGATGGCAGGGATGGGGCGGATGGGTAAGGCGGATGGTGCGGATGGTGAAGTGGGATGGGGCGGATGGTGCAGATGGCACGGATGGGGTGGATGGGTAAGGCAGATGGTGCGGATGGTGAAGGCAGATGGTGCGGATGGGGCGGTTGGTGCGGAGGGTGTGGTTGGTGTGGGTGTGAGGAGGGTGCGGAGGGGGCAGATGGTGCGGATGTTGCAGAGGTTGCGGATGGTGCGGATGGGGCGGAGGGTGTGGATGGTGCGGATGGTGTGGAGGTTGCGGTTGGTGCAGATGTTGCGGATGGGGCAGATGGGTGGATGGGGCGGAGGGGGCGGAGGGTGCGGATGGTGCGGTGTTTGCGGATGGGGCAGATAGAGCGGATGGGGCGGATGGTGTGGGGGGTGCGGATGGTGCAGATGGTGCGGAGGGTGCGGATGTTGCCGATTCGTGTATGTGGCGGAGGGTGAGATGGTGCAGCGTTTGCAGGTGGGGCGGATGGAGCGGATGGTGTGGATGGTGCAGATGGTGCAGATGGTGCGGAGGGTGCGGAGGGGGCAGATAGTGCGGAGGTTGAGAATGGTGCGGAGGTTGCGAATGGTGCAGAGGTTGCGAATGGTGCGGAGGTTGCGAATGGGGTGGATGGTGCGGATGGGACGGAGGGGGCAGATGGTGCAGAGGGTGAGAATGGTTCGGAGGTTGCGAATGGGGCGGATGGTGCGGATAGTGCGGAGGTTGCCGATGGTGTGGAGGGTGCGGATGGGGCAGACAGTGCAGATGGTGAAGAGGGTGCTGATGGTGCGGAGGTTGTGGATGGTGCGGAGGTTGCGGATGGGGCGGATGGTGCAGAGGGTGCGTATGGTGCAGATGGTGCGGATGGGGCGAAGGGTGCGGATGGTGCGGAGGGGGCAAATGGTGCAGATGGGGCGAAGGGTGCGAATGGTGAGGATAGTGCGGATGGGGCGGATGGTGTTAATGGGGTGGAGGGTGCAGATAGTGCGGAGGTTACTGATGGGGCAGAGGGTGCGGATGGTGCAGGGGGTGAGAATGGTGCGGAGGTTGCGAATGGGGCGGATGGTGCGGAGGGTGTGGATGGTACGGATAGTACGGAGGTCGCGGATGGTGTGGAGGGTGCGGATGGGGCGGACAGTGCGGAGGGTGCGGAGGTTGCGGATGGGGTGGATGGTGCGGAGGGTGCGGATGGTGCAGATGGGGCGGATGGTGCGGCGGGTGCGGATGGTGCGGATGGTGCGGATGGGGCGGAGGGTGAGAATGGTGCGGAGGTTGCAAATGGGGCGGATGGTGCTGATAGTGCGGAGGTTGCAGATGGTGTGGAGGGTGCGGATGGTGTGGACGGGGCGGAGGGTGCGGATGATGCTTAGGTTGCAGATGGGGCGGATGGTGCGGAGTGTGTGGATGGTGCAGATGAGGCGGACGGTGCAGATGGGGCGGATGGTGCAGAGGGTGCCGATGGTGTGGAGGTTGCTGATGGTGCGAAGGGTGTGGATGGTGCGGAGGGGGCAGATTGTGCAGATATGGTGTGGAGGGGTGAATGGTGCAGATCGGGCGGAGGGTGAGAATGGTGCGGAGGTTGCGAATGGGGCGGATGGTGCGGAGGGTGTGGATGGTGCGGAGGGTGCGGATGGGGCAGAGGGTGCGGAGAGTGAGAATGGTGTGGAAGTTGCGAATGGGGCGGATGGTGTGGAGGGTACAGATGGTGCGGAGGGGGCGGATGGTGCGGATGGGGCGAAGGGTGCGAATGGTGCGGATAGTGCGGATGGGGCGGATGGTGTGAATGGGGCGGAGGGTGCGGATAGTGCGGAGGTTACTGATGGGGCAGAGGGTGTGGATGGTGCGGAGGGTGAGAATGGTGCGGAGGTTGCGAATGGGGCGGATGGTGCGGAGGGTGTGGATGGTACGGATAGTGCAGAGGTCGCGGATGGTGTGGAGGGTGCGGATGGGGCGGACAGTGTGGAGGGTGCGGAGGTTGCGGATGGGGTGGATGGTGCGGAGGTTGCGGATGGTGCAGATGGGGCTGATGCTGCCTATGGGGCGGAGGGTGCGGATAGTGTGGAGGGTGCGGATGTTGTGGAGGTTGCGGATGGTGCGGATAGGGCGGATGGAGCAGAGGGTGCGGATGGTGCGGAGGGTGCAGATGGGGCGGAGGGTGCGGATGGTGTGGAGGGTGCAGATGGTGCGGAGGGTGTGGATGGTGCGGAGGGGGCAAATGGTGCAGAGGGTGCAGATGGGGCAGAGGGTATGGATGGTGCGGATGGGGCGGAGGGTGCAGAGGGTGTGGATGGGGCGGAGGGTGCAGCAGAGGCGGAGGGTGCGGATGATGCAGAGGGTGCGGATGGTGCGGATGGGGAGGAGGGTGTGGAGGGTGCGGATGGTGCGGATGGTGCGGATGGAGCGGATGGTGCGGATGGTGCGAATGGGGAGGAGGGTGCAGATGGTGCCGATGGTGCGGAGGGTGCAGATGGGGAGGAGGTTGAGGATGGTGTGGATGGTGCGGAGGGTGCGGATGGTGCAGAGGGTGCGGATGGGGAGGGTGCGGATGGTGCGGAGGGTGCGGATGGTGCAGATGGGGAGGAGGTTGCGGATGGTGCGGATGGGGTGGAGGGTGCGGATGGTGCGGAGGGTGCGGATGGTGCAGAGGGTGCGGATGGTGCCGATGGTACGGAGGGGGCAGATGGGGAGGAGAGTGCAGATGGGGAGGAGGTTGCTGATGGTGCAGATGGGGAGGAGGGTGCGGATGGTGCGGTGGGTGCGGATGGTGCGGAGGGTGCAGATGGGGAGGAGGTTGCGGATAGTGTGGATGGGGAGGAGGGTGCGGATGGTACGGAGGGTGAGGATGGGGAGGAGGTTGCAGATGGTGTGGAGGGTGCGGATGGCGCGGAGGGTGCGGATGGGGAGGAGGTTGCGGATGGTGCAGATGGGGAGGAGGGTGCGGAGGGTGTGGATGGGGAGGAGGTTGCGGATGGTGTGGAGGGTGTGGATGGTGAAGAGGGTGCGGATGGGGAGGAGGTTGCGGATGGTGCGGATGGGGAGGAGGGTGCGGATGGGGAGGAGGTTGCGGATGGTGCGGAGGGTGCGGATGGTGCAGATGGGGAGGAGGTTGCGGATGGTGTGGATGGGGAGGAGGGTGCGGATGGGGCAGAGGGTGCGGATGGTGCAGAGGGTGCGGATGGTGCGAAGGGTGTGGATGGTGCGGATGGTGCAGAGGGTGCGGATGGTGCGGATAGGGAGGAAGGTGCGGAGGGTGCAGATGGTGCGGATGGGGAAGAGGGCGCAGAGGGTGCGGATGGGGAGGAGGGTGCGGAAGGTGTAGATGGTGCGGATGGTGTGGATGGGGAGGAGGGTGCGGATGGGGCGGAGGGTGTGGATGGTGCAGAGGGTGCGGATGGTGCGGATGGTGCAGAGGGTGCGGATGGTGCGGATGGGGAGGAAGGTGCGGAGGGTGCAGATGGTGCGGATGGGGAGGAGGGCGCAGAGGGTGCGGATGGGGAGGAGGGTGCGGAAGGTGTAGATGGTGCGGATGGTGCGGAGGGTGCGGATGGGGAGGAGGTTGCAGATGGTGCGGATTAGGAGGAGGGTGTGGATAGGGCGGAGGGTGCGGATTGTGCAGATGGTGCGGAGGATGCGGATGGTGTGGATGGGAAGGAGGGTGCGGATGGTACGGATGGGAAGGAGGGTGTGGAGGGTGCGGATGCTGAGGAGGTTGCGGATGGTGCGGAGGGTGCGGATGGTGCGGATGGGGAGGAGGTTGCAGATGGTGCGGAGGGTGCGGATGGGGAGGAAGTTGCGGATGGTGCAGATGGGGAGGAGGGTGCGGATGGGGAGGAGGTTGCGGATGGTGTGGAGGGTGCAGATGGTGTGGATGGTGAGGAGGGTGCGGATGGGGAGGAAGATGCGGAGGGTGCGGATGGGGAGGAGGTTGCGGATGGTGCGGATGGGGAGGAGGGTGCAGATGGGGAGGAGGGTGCGGATGGTGCGGATGGGGAGAAGGGTGCGGAGGGTGCGGATGGTGCGGATGGTGCGGATGGGGAGGAGGTTGCAGATGGTGCGGATGGGGAGGAGGTTGCGGATGGTGCGGATGGGGAGGAGGGTGCGGATGGGGAGGAGGTTGCGGATGGTGCGGAGGGTGCGGATGGTGCAGATGGGGAGGAGGTTGCGGATGGTGCAGATGGGGAGGAGGGTGCGGATGGGGCGGAGGGTGCAGATGGTGCAGAGGGTGCGGATGGTGCGAAGGATGTGGATGATGCAGAGGGTGCGGATGGTGCGGAAGGTGCGGAGGGTGCAGATGGTGCGGATGGGGAGGAGGGCGCAGAGGGTGCGAATGGGGAGGAGGGTGCGGAAGGTGTAGATGGTGCGGATGGTGCGGAGGAGGTTGGGGAGGAGGTTGCAGATGGTGCGGATTGGGAGGAGGGTGCGGATAGGGCGGAGGGTGCGGATTGTGCAGATGGTGCGGAGGATGCGGATGGTGCGGATGGGGAGGAGGGTGTGGATGGTGCGCATGGGGAGGAGGGTGTGGAGGGTGCGATGCTGAGGAGGTTGCGGATGGTGCGGAGGGTGCGGATGGGGAGGAGGTTGCGGAGGGTGCGGATGGGGAGGAGGTTGCGGATGGGGAGGAGGGTGCGGATGGAGAGGAAGTTGCGGATGGTGCAGATGGGGAGGAGGGTGTGGATGGGGAGGAGGTTGCGGATGGTGTGGAGGGTGCAGATGGTGTGGATGGGGAGGAGGGTGCGGATGGGGAGGAAGATGCGGAGGGTGCAGATGGTGCAGATGGGGAGGAGGTTGCGGATGGTGTGGATGGGGAGGAGGGTGCGGATGGGGAGGAAGGTGCGGATGGTGCGGATGGAGAGGAGGTTGCGGATGGTGCGGAGGGTGCGGATGGTGTGGAGGGTGCGGGTGGTGCGGATGGGGAGGCGTTTGCGGATGGTGCAGAGGGTGCGGATGGGGAGGAGGGTGTGGATGGTGCGGATGGGGAGGAGGTTGCGGATGGTACGGATGGGGAGGAGGTTGTGGATGGTGCTGAGGGTGCGAATGGTGCGGATGGGGAGGAGGGTGTGGAGGGTGGGGATGGTGCGGATGGGGAGGAGGTTGCGAATGGTGCAGAGGGTGCGGATGGGGAGGAGGTTGCGGATGGTGCGGATGGGGAGGAGGTTGCGGATGGTGCGGAGGGTACAGATGGTGCGGAGGGTGCGGATGGTGCGGATGGGGAGGAGGGTGCAGAGGGTGCGGATGGGGAGGAGGTTGCGGATGGTGCGGAGAGTGCGGATGGTGCGGATGGGGAGGAGGTTGCGGATGGTGTGGAGGGTGCGGATGGGGAGGAGGGTGCGGATGGGGAGGAAGGTGCGGAGGGTGCGGCAGATGGTACGGATGGGGAGGAGGGTGCAGATGGGGAGGAGGATGCGGATGGTGCGGATGGGGAGGAGGGTGCGGAGGGTGCAGATGGGGAGGAGGTTGCGGATGGTGCGGATGGGGAGGAGGTTGCGGATGGTGCGGATGGGGAGGAGGTTGTGGATGGTGCTGAGGGTGCGGATGGTGCGGAGGGTGTAGAGGGTGCGGATGGGGAGGAGGTTGCGGATGGTGCAGAGGGTGCGGATGGTGCGGATGGGGAGGAGGTTGCGGATGGTGCGGATGGGGAGGAGGGTGCAGATGGGGAGGAGGGTGCGGATGGTGCGGATGGGGAGGAGGGTGCAGAGGGTGCGGGTGGTGCGGATGGGGAGGAGGTTGCGGATGGTACGGATGGGGAGGAGGTTGTGGATGGTGCTGAGGGTGCGGATGGTGCGGATGGGGAGGAGGGTGTGGAGGGTGGGGATGGTGCGGATGGGGAGGAGGTTGCGAATGGTGCAGAGGGTGCGGATGGGGAGGAGGTTGCGGATGGTGCGGATGGGGAGGAGGTTGCGGATGGTGCGGAGGGTGCGGATGGTACAAATGGTGCGGAGGGTGCGGATGGTGCGGATGGGGAGGAGGGTGCAGAGGGTGTGGATGGGGAGGAGGTTGCGGATGGTGCGGAGAGTGCGGATGGGGAGGAGGTTGCGGATGGTGTGGAGGGTGCGGATGGGGGAGGAGGGTGCGGATGGGGAGGAAGGTGCGGAGGGTGCGGCAGATGGTACGGATGGGGAGGAGGGTGCAGATGGGGAGGAGGATGCGGATGGTGCGGATGGGGAGGAGGGTGCGGAGGGTGCGGAGTGTACGGATGGGGAGGAGGTTGCGGATGGTGTGGAGGGTGCGGATGAGGAGGAGGTTGCGGATGGGGAGGAGGGTGAGGATGGGGAGGAGGTTGCGGATGGTGCGGATGGGGAGGAGGTTGTGGATGGTGCTGAGGGTGCGGATAGTGCGGATGGGGAGGAGGGTGTAGAAGGTGCGGATGGTGCGGATGGGGAGGAGGTTGCGGATGGTGCAGAGGGTGCGGATGGTGCGGATGGGGAGGAGGTTGCGGATGGTGCGGAAGATGCGAATGGTGCGGATGGGGGGGAGGTTGCGAATGGTGTGGAGGTTGCGGATGGGGAGGAGGTTGAGGATGGTGCGGATGGGGAGGAGGGTGCGGATGGTGCGGATGGGGAGGAGGTTGCGGATGGTGCTGAGGGTGCGGATGGGGAGGAGGGTGTGGAGGGTGCTGATGGGGAGGAGGTTGAAGATGGTGCAGAGGGTGCGGATGGTGCGGATGGGGAGGAGGTTGCGGATGGTGCAGAGGGTGCGGACGGTGCAGATGGGGAGGAAGGTGCGGATAGTGCGGATGGGGAGGAAGTTGCGGATGGTGCAGATGGTGCGGAGGGTGCGGATGGTGTGGAGGGTGCGGAAGGTGCGGATGGGGAGGAGGTTGCGGATGGTGCAGAGGGTGTGGATGGTGCAGATGGGGAGGAGGCTGTGGATGGTGCGGATGGGGGGGTGCAGATGGTGCAGATGGGAAGGAGGGTGCGGATGGGGAGGAGGGTGCGGAGGCTGCGGATGGTGCGGATGGGGAGGAGGGTGCGGATGGGGAGGAGGTTTTGAGGATGGTGCGGAGGGTGCGGATGGTGCAGATGAGGAGGAGGTTGCGGATGGTGCAGATGGGGAGGAGGGTGCGGATGGGGAGGAGGATGCGGATGGGGCGGATGGTGCGGATGGGGAGGATGGTGCGGATGGGGAGGAGGTTTTGCGGATGGTGCGGAGGGTGCAGATGGTGCGGATGGGGAGGAGGTTGCAGATGGCGCAGAGGGTGCGGATGGTGCAGATGGGGAGGATGGTGCGGATGGGAAGGAGGGTGCAGATGGGGAGGAGGGTGCGGATGGGGAGGAGGGTGCGGAGGGTGCGGATGGTGCTGGTGGGGAGGAGGGTGCGGATGGTGCCGATGGGAAGGAGGTTGCGGATGGTGCGGATGGGGAGGAGGGTACGGATGGTGAGGATGGGGAGGAAGGTGCGGATGGGGAGGAGGTTTTGCGGATGGTGCGGATGGGGAGGAGGTTGCGGATGGGGAGGAGGTTGCGGATGGTGCGGAGGGTGCGGATGGTGCGGATGGGAAGGAGGGTGCAGATGGGGAGGAGGGTGTGGATGGGGAGGAGGGTGCGGATGGTGCTGATGGGGAGGAGGGTGCGGATGGTAAGGAGGTTGCAGATGGTGCGGAGGGGGAGGAGGGTGCGGATGGTGTGGAGGGTGCGGATGGGGAGGAGGGTGCGGATGGTGCAGATGGGGAGGAGGTTGCGGATGGTGCTGAGGGTGCGGATGGTGCGGATGGGGAGGAGGGTGTGGAGGGTGCAGATGGGGAGGAGGTTGCAGATGGTGCAGAGGGTGCGGATGGTGCGGATGGGGAGGAGGTTGCGGATGGTGCAGAGGGTGCGGACGGTGCAGATGGGGAGGAGGGTGCGGATGGTGCGGATGGGGAGGAGGTTGTGGATGGTGCTGAGGGTGCGGATGGGGAGGAGGGTATGGAGGGTGCAGATGGGGAGGAGGTTGCAGATGGTGCAGAGGGTGCGGATGGTGCGGATGGGGAGGAGGTTGCGGATGGTGCAGAGGGTGCAGACGGTGCAGATGGGGAGGAGGGTGCGGATGGTGCGGATGGGGGGGAGGTTGCGGATGGTGCAGAGGGTGCGAATGGTGCGGATGGGGGGGAGGTTGCGGATGGTGCAGAGGGTGTGGATGGTGCAGATGGGGAGGAGGCTGCGGATGGTGCGGATGGGGGGGTGCGGATGGTGCAGATGGTGCGGAGGGTGCGGATAGTGTGGAGAGTGCGGATGGTGCGGATGGGGAGGAGGTTGCGGATGGTGTGGAGGGTGCGGATGGTGCGGATGGTGCAGATGGGGAGGAGGGTGCGGAGGGTGCGGATGGGGAGGAGGGTGCGTATGGTGCGGATGGGAAGGAGGTTGCGGATGGTGCGGAGGGGGAGGAGGGTGCGGATGGTGTGGAGGGTGCGGATGGGGAGGAGGGTGCAGATGGTGCGGATGGTCTGGAGGGTGCAGATGGGGAGGAGGTTGCGGATGGTGCGGATGGGGAGGAGGTTGCGGATGGTGCGGATAGGGAGGAGGTTGCGGATGGTGCGGATAGGGAGGAGGTTGCGGATGGTGCGGATGGTCTGGAGGGTGCAGATGGGGAGGAGGTTGCGTTTGGTGCGGAGTGTGCGGATGGTGCGGATGGGGAGGAGGTTGCGGATGGTGCGGATGGGGAGGAGGTTGCGGATGGTGCGGAGGATGCGGATAGGGAGTAGGTTGCGGATGGTGCGGATGGGGAGGAGGTTGCGGATGGTGCGGATGGGGAGGAGGTTGCGGATGGTGCGGATGGGGAGGAGGTTGCGGATGGTACGGATGGTCTGGAGGGTGCAGATGGGGAGGAGGTTTGCGTTTGGTGCGGAGTGTGCGGATGGTGCGGATGGGGAGGAGGTTACGGATGGTGCGCATGGGGAGGAGGTTGCGGATGGTGCGGATGGGGAGGAGGTTGCGGATGTTGTGGAGGATGCGGATGGGGAGTAGGTTGCGGATGGTGCGGAGGATGCGGATGGGGAGGAGGTTGCGGAAGGTGCGGATGGGGAGGAGGTTGCGGATGGTGCGGATGGGGAGGAGGTTGCGGATGGTGCGGATGGGGAGTAGGTTGCGGATGGTGCGGATGGGGAGGAGGTTGCGGATGGTGCGGAGGATGTGGATGGGGAGGAGGTTGCGGATGGTGCGGAGGATGTGGATGGGGAGGAGGTTGCGGATGGTGCGGAGTGTGCGGATGGTGCGGATGGGGAGGAGGTTGCGGATGGTGCGGAGGATGCGGATGGGGAGGAGGTTGCGGATGGTGCGGATGGGGAGGAGGTTGTGGATGGTGCGGAGGATGCGGATGGGGAGGAGGTTGCGGATGGTGCGGATGGTCCAGACATTTTACTAATCCAGCTATAATGAAATGTTAGCAGGCCCACGAGGACCTGAGCTGAATCTCCTCCGCACTTTCTTCTAATGACCTTGTGATTCTTCCCACTATAATCACCGTTTTACGCCATACGCCTTTCTCCGCTTCCCACACAAAGAGCCCATAAGAGGCTCCTCCGCTGACACCGGGAGGCCGGTGTGTCTGGCAGGCCGCACACACATTGACATAGCAAGCTGGCTCTGCGATTCCTGAGGAATCATTCTGGACTCAGATGGCTGCATTTTACAGCCAAAGGTTTTCAGAGAATTCTTCCTCCTCAATCACAATGTCAGCGCCAATTGATCGCTAAACGTTTAAGAAGCAAAGCGCAGCAATTCGTTTTGATAAACGGATGCTTTGTGCAATATTTAGCTCGGCTTTTCATATGATGTGTCTCCCCTCACGGCGTTGTAAGTATAAATTAGATGTACGCCTCAGATCCCGCGTTCCACTCGCTGCTTCCTCCTGCTTGCATCTGATTGGGAGGAATTTATTATACCAAAAACCCAACCAATGCTACCAAGTGCCTCTGTCCTGGGGACCAAAGAGCGATGATGGGGGGAGGGAGTTACACGTGAGACTGACACTCACACATGATTGTTATATCCGCAAAGGAAGGAACCCCAATTTATCCATATTAGTATCCTTTCCCTTTCCATCCTTCATCCCATGTCCCTCCCCCATATCATCTACCCCGACCAATCACTGCCACCTCCCCCCCCCACTTCCCTATCATTCCTCATCCTATGTCCCTCCCCCATAACATCTACCCCGCCCAATCACTGCAACCTGACCCCCCCCACTTTGTTATCATTCTTCATCCTATGTCCCTCCCCCATAACATCTACCCTGACCAATCGCTGCAACCTCACCCCCACTTTCTTATCATTCTTCATCCTATGTCCCTCCCCCATAACATCTACCCTGACCAATCGCTGCAACCTCACCCCCCACTTTCTTATCATTCTTCATCCTATGTCCCTCCCCCATAATATCTACCCGACCAATCACTGCAACCCCCCCCCCCCCACTTCCTTATCATTCTCTTCTCCTCTCTCTCATCCCTCCATATTTCTCTCCCTCTCCTCTCTCATCCCTCCATCTTTCTCTCTCTCCTTTCTCATCCCTCCATCTTTCTCTCTCTCTCCTCTCTCATCCCTCCATCTTTCTCTCTCTCCTCTCTCATCCCTCCACCTTTCTCTCTCTCCTCCTTCCATCTTTCTCTCTCCCATCCCTCCATTTTTCTCTCTCTCTCCTCTCTCATCCCTCCATCTTTCTCTCTCTCTCTCATCCCTCCATCTTTCTCTCTCTCCTCTCTCATCAATCCATCTTTCTCTCTCTCTCCTCTCTCACCCCTCCATCTCTCATCCCTCCATCTTTCTCTCTCTCTCCTCTCTCATCCCTCCATCTTTCTCTCTCTCTCTCATCCTTCCATCTTTCTCTCTCTCTCCTCTCTCATCCCTCCATCTTTCTCTCTCTCTCTCTCATCCCTTTATCTTTCTCTCTCTTTCTCATCCCTCCATCTTTCTCTCTCTCTCTCTCTCTCTCTCTCTCACATCCCTCCATCTTTCTATCTCCTTTCTAATCCCTCCATCTTTCTCTCTCCTCTCTTTCTCATCCAGGGGTGAGCTTTATGTTCAAGTCAAACTCACCCCCCACTGACATCACGGGTAAAGCCTTAGGGAAGTCCCCTTGGGTCAGAGGAGGGCGGGGTCACCGAGTGGCCCCGCCTGCCATTATTTAAGAAGTGTCAGTAGAATCGAATTGTCACATGGCTGAAAACTCCCACAGAGGGGGATCACGCGGACGGAGCGGAGAAGAAGCCGGAGCAAGATGCGGGTGCACAAGGGTGGAGGAAGAAGAAGAGGAAGAAGAAGATGGAGAAGAAGGACACCAAAGGAAGACCAGAAGAAAGAAGATGAAAAAAGAAGCAGAAAGAAGAAGAAATTAATAAAGGACTTGTAAAAACCCGTCTCTTGTGTTTTTTAACCTTTGTGTCACTTTTTTATGTGAAATGGTAGGGGTACATTTGTACCTCATTACCAATTCACACAGGGGGGGGCTGGGTTCTGGGGGTCTCCTTGTTAAAGGGGGCTTCCAGTTTCCGATAATCCCCCCGCCCGCAGACCCCCACAACCACCGGGCAAGGGTTGTGGGGATGAGGCCCTTCTCCCCATCAAAATAGGGACAAGGTGCTTTGGGGATACTCCAAAGCTCCCTTTCAATGTTGAGGGCATGTGGCCTGGTATGGTTCAGGAGGAGGGAGGTGCTCTCTCATCCTTTATCCGAGCAGGTTGCGTGCTTACTCGGATAAGGGTCTGGTATGGATTTTTGGGGGGACCCCATGCCATTTAAAAAAAAAATGGTGCAAGGTTCCCCTTAAAATCCATGCCGTTTTTATCAATGAACTTTATGTGTATTGCGGACCGACAATTCATTATAACCGTGAGTAGTTTTAAATTACTTTTATTCCTTTAGAAATGTCATTTTGCTCTCGGACTGTTCTAAACATGGGAAACATGCGCCCCTTTACAGGCATTCTATAGACACCCCCCAGGTACAAAATATAAAGGAATATTTCACTTTTATTGTTTCACTTTAAGCATTAATAAAATCACTGCTCCCGAAAAAACTGCAGTTTTTAAAACGTTTTTTGCATCGATACATGTCCCCTGGGGCAGGACCCGGATCCACACACACTCCCCTGGGGCAGAACCCGGGTCCCCAAATACTCCCCTGGGGCAGGACCTGGGTTCCCAAACATTCCCCTGGTGCAGGACCAGAGTCCCCAAAATCTCCCCTGGGGCAGGACCCAAGTCCCCAAACACTCCCCTGGGGCAGGACCTGGGTCCCCAAACACTTTTTATAACAATAACTTGTATATAAGCCTTTAAAATTAGCACTTTTGATTATTCATGTTCGTGTCCCATAGACTTTAACGGTGTTCGGATGTTCGAACAAATTTATTACCCGTTCGCATGTTCAGGTGCCAAATGTCAAACGGAGGGGGGGGGGGGGGGGGTCAGTGTTCGGCTCATCCCTACTGTCCTCCCTCCACCTTTCTCTCTCTCATCCCTCTATCTCTGTCTCTCCTCTCTCATCCCTCCATCTCTCTCTCTTCTCTCATCCCTCCATCTTTCTCTTTCTCCTCTCTCATCCCTCAGTCTTTCTCTCTCCTCTCTCTCATCCCTCCATCTTTCTCTCTCTCATCCCTCCATCTCTCTCTCTCATCCCTCCATCTCTCTCTCTCCTCTCTCATCCCTCCATCTCTCTCTCCTCTCTCATCCCTCCATCTCTCTCTCTCCTCTCTCATCCCTCCATCTTTCTCTCTCTCATCCCTCCATCTCTCTCATCCCTCCATCTCTCTCTCCTCTCTCTCATCCCTCCACCTTTCTCTCTCCTCTCTCATCCCTCCATCTTTCTCTCTCTCATCCCTCCATCTTTCTCTCTCTCATACCTCCATCTTTCTCTCTCTCATCCCTCCATCTTTCTCTCTCTTCTCTCATCCCTCCATCTTTCTCTCTCTCTCTCATCCCTCCATCTTTCTCTCCCTCTCTCATCCCTCCATCTTTCTCTCCCTCTCTCATCCCTCCATCTTTCTCTCTCTCTCATCCCTCCATCTTTCTCTCTCTCTCTCCTCTCTCATCCCTCCATCTTTCTCTCCTTCTCCTCTCTCATCCCTCCATCTTTCTCTCCCTCTCCTCTCTCATCCCTTCATCTTTTTCTCCCTCTCCTCTCTCATCCCTCCATCTTTCTCTCCCTCTATAGCTCTCATCCCTCCATCTTTCTCTCTCTCTCTCATCCCTCCATATTTCTCTCTCCTCTCTCATCCCTCCATTTTTCTCCCTCTCCCATCCCTCCTTTTTTGTCTCTCTCCTCTCTCATCCCTCCATCTCTCTCTCTCTCATCCCTCCATTTTTCTCTCTCTCTCTCATCCCTCCATCTCTCTCTCATGCCTCCATCTCTCTCTCTCTCTCATCCCTCCATCTCTCTCTTCTCTCTCATCCCTCCATCTTTCGCTCTCTCATCCCTCCATCTTTCTCTCTCCTCTCTCATCCCTCCATCTATCTCTCTCTCTCATCCCTCCATCTTTCTCTCTCTCTCATCCCTCCATCTTTCTCTCTCTCTCTCTCATCCCTCCATATTTCTCCCTCCTCTCTCATCCCTCCATCTTTCTCTCTCTCTCATCCCTCCATCTTTCTCTCCCTCTCCTCTCTCATCCCTCCATCTTTCTCTCCCTCTCCTCTCTCATCCCTCCATCTTTCTCTCTCTCTCATCCCTCCTTCGCTCTCTCTCTCTCATCCCCCATCTCTCTCTCTCCTCTTTCATCCCTCCATCTTTCTCTCTCACTCATCCCTCCATCTCTCTCTCATCCCTCCATCTCTCTCTCTCCTCTCTCATCCCTCCATCTTTCTCTCTCTCTCATCCCTCCATCTTTCTCTCTCTCTCCTCTCTCATCCCTCCATCTTTCTCTCTCTCTCTTCTCTCATCCCTCCATCTTTCTCTCCCTCTCCTCTCTCATCCCTCCATATTTCTCTCCCTCTCCTTTCTCATCCCTCCATCTTTCTCTCTCTCTCATCCCTCCATCTAACTCTCTCTCTCTCTCTCTCATCCCCGATCTCTCTCTCCTCTCTCATCCCTCCATCTTTCTCTCTCTCTCATCCCTCCATCTCTCTCTCTCTCTCTCTCTCTCTCTCTCATCCCTCCATCTTTCTCTCTCTCATCCCTCCATCTCTCTCTCTCCTCTCTCATCCCTCCATCTCTCTCTCATCCCTCCATCTTTCTCTCTCTTCTCTCATCCCTCCATCTCTTTCTCTCCCTCTCCTCTCTCATCCCTCCATCTTTCTCTATCCCCCTTTTTCTGCCCCCATCTCCCCCTCTTCCCCCTCCCCCTATTCCCCTTCACATCTTTCTCCTGTTGCTATTCATTTCCAGCGGTAGAATTTTCTGCGCCGGCTGCTGTTGTCATGGAGACAGGTCCTGGTTTCCTGTCTCGGCTCCCAGGTTCTTCTTGTGTGATTCGGGGAGGACGGAGGCTGAGCTCTTACTGCCCAGTTATAATTATAAACTCCGAGGACATTGTGCTAATATGGTGACTGCAGCCAGCTGTAATCCAGCAATCAGCAGCCATTTATCCCAGAGGTGACATTGTCCGCACCCCCCCATCACTCTCCCACAATCTACATACAAGGCCCATGGACCTCTTCCCTGATAGGCAATGTGTGCGACATGGGGAGACAAAAGAGAGGAGGACAAGGGGGAGAGAAAGGCAGGAGAGATGGAGGACAAGGGGGAGAGAAAGGCAGGAGAGATGGAGGGTGAGGGGGAGAGAAAGGCAGGAGAGATGGAGGACAAGGGGAGAGAAAGGCAGGAGAGATGGAGGATTAGGGGGAGAGAAAGGCAGGAGAGATGGAGGATTAGGGGGAGAGAAAGGCAGGATAGATGGAGGACGAGGGGGAGAGAAATGCAGGAGAGATGGAGGAGGAGAGAAATGCAGGAGAGATGGAGGACAAGGGGGAGAGAAAGGCAGGAGAGATGGAGGATTAGGGGGAGAGAAAGGCAGAAGAGATGGAGGATGTGGGGGAGAGAAATGCAGGAGGGATGGAGGATGAGGGGGAGAGAAAGGCAGGATAGATGGAGGACGAGGGGGAGAGAAATGCAGGAGAGATGGAGGAGGAGAGAAATGCAGGAGAGATGGAGGACAAGGGGGAGAGAAAGGCAGGAGAGATGGAGGATTAGGGGGAGAGAAAGGCAGAAGAGATGTAGGATGTGGGGGAGAGAAATGCAGGAGAGATGGAGGATGAGGGGGAGAGAAAGGCAGAAGAGATGGAGGATGTGGGGGAGAGAAAGGCAGGAGAGATGGAGGACAAGGGGGAGAGAAAGGCAGAAGAGATGGAGGATGTGGGGGAGAGAAATGCAGCAGAGATGGAGGATGAGGGGGAGAGAAAGGCAGAAGAGATGGAGGATGTGGGGGAGAGAAAGGCAGGAGAGATGGAGGACAAGGGGGAGAGAAAGGCAGGAGAGATGGAGGATTAGGGGGAGAGAACGACAGGATAGATGGAGGACGAGGGGGAGAGAAATGCAGGAGAGATGGAGGACGAGAGAAATGCAGGAGAGATGAAGGATGAGAGAAATGCAGGAGAGATGGAGGATGAGGGGGATAGAAAGGCAGGAGAGATGGAGGATTAGGGGGAGAGAAAGGCAGAAGAGATGTAGGATGTGGGGGAGAGAAATGCAGGAGAGATGGAGGATGAGGGGGAGAGAAATGCAGGAGAGATGGAGGAGGAGAGAAATGCAGGAGAGATGGAGGACAAGGGGGAGAGAAAGGCAGGAGAGATGGAGGATTAGGGGGAGAGAAAGGCAGAAGAGATGTAGGATGTGGGGGAGAGAAATGCAGGAGAGATGGAGGATGAGGGGGAGAGAAAGGCAGAAGAGATGGAGGATGTGGGGGAGAGAAATGCAGGAGAGATGGAGGACAAGGGGGAGAGAAAGGCAGAAGAGATGGAGGATGTGGGGGAAAGAAATGGAGCAGAGATGGAGGATGAGGGGGAGAGAAAGGCAGAAGAGATGGAGGATGTGGGGGAGAGAAAGGCAGGAGAGATGGAGGACAAGGGGGAGAGAAAGGAAGAAGAGATGGAGGATGTGGGGGAGAGAAAGGCAGGAGAGATGGAGGACAAGGGGGAGAGAAAGGCAGGAGAGATGGAGGATTAGGGGGAGAGAAAGGCAGGATAGATGGAGGACGAGGGGGAGAGAAATGCAGGAGAGATGGAGGACGAGAGAAATGCAGGAGAGATGAAGGATGAGAGAAATGCAGGAGAGATGGAGGATGAGGGGGATAGAAAGGCAGGAGAGATGGAGGATGAGGGGGAGAGAAATGCAGGAGAGATGGAGGACGAGGGGGATAGAAAGGCAGGAGAGATGGAGGACGAGGGGGATAGAAAGGCAGGAGAGATGGAGGATGAGGGGGAGAGAAACGCAGGAGAGATGGAGGATGAGGGGGATAGAAAGGCAGGAGAGATGGCGGACAAGAGGGAGAGAAAGGCAGGAGAGATGGAGGACAAGAGGGAGAGAAAAGCAGGAGAGATGGAGGATGAGGGAGATAGAAAGGCAGGAGAGATGGAGGACGAGGGGATAGAAAGGCAGAAGAGATGGAGGATGAGGGGGAGAGAAAGGCAGGAGAGATGGAGGACGAGGGGGAGATAAAGGCAGGAGAGATGGAGGACAAGGGGGAGAGAAAGGCAGGACATATAGAGGACAAGGGAGAGAAAGGCAGGAGAGATGGAGGGGGATAGAAAGGCAGGAGAGATGGAGGATGAGGGGGATAGAAAGGAAGGAGAGATGGAGGACAAGGGGGAGAGAAGGGCAGGAGAGATGGAGGACAAGGGCGAGAGAAAGGCAGGAGAGATGGAGGACGAGGGGGGAGAAAGGCAGGAGAGATGGAGGACGAGGGGGGGGGGGGAAAGGCAGGAGAGATGGAGGATGAGGGGGGAGAAAGGCAGGAGAGATGGAGAAGGGGGGAGAGAAGGGCAGGAGAGATGGAGGACAAGGGGGAGAGAAAGGCAGGAGAGATGGGGGACGAGGGGGAGAGAAAGGCAGGCGAGATGGAGGACAAGGGGGAGAGAAAGGCAGGAGAGATGGAGGGGGATAGAAAGGTAGGAGAGATGGAGGATGAGGGGGATAGAAAGGCAGGAGAGATGGAGGACAAGGGGGAGAGAAGGGCAGGAGAGATGGAGAAGGTGTAGAGAAAGGCAGGAGAGATGGAAGACGAGGGGGGGGGGAGGGAGAAAGGCAGGAGAGATGGAGGACAAGGGGGAGAGAAGGGCAGGAGAGATGGAGAAGGTGGAGAGAAAGGCAGGAGAGATGGAAGACGAGGGGGGGGGGGAGAAAGGCAGGAGAGATGGAGGAGGGGGAGAGAAAGGCAGGAGAGATAGAGAGGAAGGTCTGGGCGGGTGAGAGGACAAAAGGGGGAGACAGAGAGAGGACAATGGACGGGGAGACAGTGTTAATTTCGTTATGCCATTTTAGTGAAAAGACTAATGCCGCGTACACACGGCTGGACTTTCTGGCAGAGAGGAGACAAAGGAGAGAGAGAGAGGGAGAGGGAGAGAGAGAGAGAGAGAGAGAGGACAGGGGAAGAGAGGAGACAAGGGTGAGAGAGAGAGAGAAAATCCCTAATTTTCAAAATCCAATTGTCATTGGGACAGAAATTGAGGTGAAATCTTCTGAAGACGGGCACAGACAGCAAAACAAATGTTACAGGGGTGATAACCCTTCCCTATGTTATCCAAAAAGCTTAAAAATGTATTTTTTGGCTGGAGTTACACTTACAAAATGTACCTGTTCCACATTACAAACAGATTCTACTTAACAACAAACCTACAAACCCGTGGACTGCCTGTATACTGCTGTTCAGAGTATATAGAGCCTGGGGGCCCCACGCCTTTTCTTTTTTTAATTTGGGTGCGGGGTTTCCCTTAATATACATACAAGACCCAAAGGGCCTGGTAAGGGGCTGGGGGGGGGGGGTACCCATGCCATTTTTCTCAATCATTTTAATCCATATTGCCGGAACCAGACATTACATTACAGCCACAATCAGTTTTAAATGACTTTTTTTCCTTTAGAAATGTAATTTTGCTATCGGACTGTTCTAAGCACGGAAAAAATGTGCCCCTTTACAGGCATTCTATAGACACCTCCAGGTATGATATTTAAAGGAATATTTCACTTTCATTTTTTTCACTTTAAGCATCATTAAAATCAGTGCTCCCTAGGTAACGTAACCCAGTGATATATTCCGTTTAGCTGGTACCATGACCCCCTTCTTGCGGAGTACCACCTTAAAGAAATCTGTCCATATCAAAGGGCCCTGGCCCCCTCCGACATAGCAATTGACGATACCAACCTTAATGTATAAGTTCTCTATGTTGACCTAAACTAAGTACAGTGGGGCAAAAAAAAAATTCGGCAGCCACCAATTGTGCAAGTTCTCCCAGATGATAGAGGCCTGTAATTGTCATCATAGGTACATCTCAACTATGAGAGACACAATGTGGAAAGTGGAAACAAATCCAGACAATCAGATTCTCTGATTTTTGAAAGAATTTTTTTGCACATTATGGTGGAAAATAAGTATTTGGTCACCTACAAACAAGCAAGATTTCTGTCTCTCACAGACCCGTATTGTCTTCTTTAAGAGGCTCCTCTCTCCTCCACTCATTACCTGTATTAATGGCACCTGTTTGAACTTGTTATCAGTATAAAAGTCACCTGTCCAAAACCGCAAACAGTCACACTCCAAACTCCACTATGGGGAAGACCAAAGAGCTGTCGAAGGACACCATAAACAAGATTGTAGGACTGCACCAGGCTGGGAAGATTGAATCTGCAATAGGCAAGCAGTAGGGATGAGCTTCGTGTTCGAGTCGAACATACGTTCGACTCGAACATCGGCTGTTCGCCCGTTCGGCGAATTCCGAACGTTATGGGCCGTTCGCGCCAAATTCGTGTGGCACTCACGGCCCACAATGCACTGCGATGGCGCAGTGCATTGCTGGCTCATGATTGGCCAAGCATGCACTGCTTGGCCAATCACAGCGCCGGCAATGAGGAGAACCATGATTGGCCACAGGCAGGATGCCTAATATTTCACAGGAGGGCCCGTTCCTGTGCCCACCCAGAGTAACGGTGAGGACTTATAGTGTTGTGGCACCAGCACCACAACCACCAAAGGTCAATTTTTCTACCACTGTTCAACAATGGCATGTAATTACAATTCTTGATATAATCGTTCACAGCAGGGCGCTCCAGCGCCCACCAATAGTCACTTTGAGGGCTTACAGTGTTGTGGCAAAACCAACACCTTGTTCTGCCATTTCTGCAGAGCATATAGGGCAGGCCCCTACTTTCAAACATCCAACTTACAAACATCTCCTACTTGCAAACGGAAGGAGACAACAGCAAGTGAGATGAAAAAAGATGGACGACAAAACAAATTATACAGGGGTGATAACCCTTCCCTATGTTTTCCAAAAAGCTTAAAAATATATTTTTTGACTGGAGCTACACTTTAAAAATGTACCAGTTGAAAATTACAAACAGATTCAACTTAACACAACAAATCTCCACAGTCCCTGTCTTGTTTGCACCGCCTGTATACTGCTGTTCTGAGTATATAGGGCCTGGGGGCCACACGTATTTCCTTTTTTTAATATGGGTACGGGGTTCCCCTTAATATCCGTACGAGACCCAAAGGGGCTGGTAATGGGCAGGGAGGGCTACCCATGCAATTTTTCTCAATGATTTTCAACCATATTGCAGGAACCAGATATAACATTAAAACCGCAAGCAGTTTGAAATGACGTTATTTCCGTTAAATGTCATTTTGTGCAGGGACTGTTCTAAACATGGGAAACACGTGGCACTTCACAGGCATACTATAGACACCCCCCAGGCACCATATTTAAAGGAATATTTCACTTTTTTTTCACTTTAATCGTCATTAAAATCAGTGCTTCTGCCAAAACCGCCATTTTTGAAACTTTTTTTTGCATTGACCCATGTCCCCTGGGGCAGGAGCCGGGTCCCCAAACCCTTTTTAGGACAGTGTCTTGCATATTAGCCGTTAAAATTAGCACTTTTAATTTCGAACGTTCGAGTCCCATAGACTTCAATGGGGTTCTAACGTTTGTACGAATTTGGGGTCCGTTCGAAAGTTCTGGTGCGAACCGAACCGGGGGGTGTTCGGCTCATCCCTAGCAAGCAGATTAGTGTGAAGAAATGAACTGTGGGAGCAATAATAAGAAAATGGAAGACATACAAGACCACTGATAATCTCCCTTGATCTGGGGCTCCACACAAGATCTCATCCCGTGGGGTCAAAATGATCACAAGAACGGTGAGCAAAAATCCCAGAACCACACGGGGGGGCCAAGTGAATGACATGCAGAGAGCTGGGACCAACGTAACAAAGACTACCATTAGTAACACACTAGGCCGCCAGAGACTGCAGTGCCAGACGTGTCCCCCTGCTTAAGCCAGTACATGTCTGGGCCCGTCTGAGGTTTGCTAGAGAGCATTTGGATGATCCAGAAGAGGATTGGGAGAAGGTCATATGGTCAGATGAAACCAAAGTACAACTGTTTGGTAGAAACACAACTCGTCGTGTTTGGAGGAGAGAGAATGCTGAGTTGCAACCAAAGAACACCATACCTACTGTGAAGCATGGGGGTGGCAACATCATTCTTTGGGGCTGTTTCTCTGCAAAGGGAACAGGACGACTGATTTGTGTACATGAAAGAATGAATGGGGCCATGTATCATGAGATTTTGAGTGCAAACCTCCTCCCATCAGCAAGGGCATTGAAGATGAAACATGGCTGGGTCTTTCAGCATGACAATGATCCCAAAAACAGCGCCCGGGGCAACGAAGGAGTGGCTTCATAAGAAGCATTTCAAGGTCCTGGAGTGGCCTAGCCAGTCTCCAGATCTCCACCTCATAGAAAACCTTTGGAGGGAGCTGAAAGTCTGTGTTGCCCAGTGACAGCCCCAAATCATCACTGCTCTAGAGGAGATCTGCATGGAGGCCACCATACCGGCAACAGTGTGTGACAACCTTGTGAAGACTTACAGAAAACGTCTGACCTCTGTCACTGCCAACAAAGGATATATAAGAAAGTATTGAGATGAACTTTTGATATTGACAAAATACTTATTTTCATAGTTGAGGTCTACCTATGAGGACAATTACAGGCCTCTCTCATCTTTTTCAGTGGGAGAACTTGCACAATTGGTGGCTGACTAAATACTTTTTTGCCCGACTGTATTATCCCTCTCAGTATGTCTCTGTTATACAGATCCACCAAAATGTACTGTTTACTGTAATTTTTCCTATGCTAAACTGAAAATGTCTGTAATTGCAATACGATTGTTGCCAATAAAAATTTTTGAAAAGAAAATCACTGCCCCCGAAAAAACTGATGTTTTTTAAACTTTCTATTGCATTGATCCATGTCCCCTGGGGCAGGACCCGGGTCCCCAACCCCTTTTTAGGACTACAACTTGCATATTAGCCTTTAAAATTTGCACTTTTGATTTCTCACATTCGAGTCCCATAGACTTTAATGGTGTTCGAATGTTCACGCAAACTTTCGGTCCATTAGCATGTTCTGGATGCGAACCGAATCGGGGGGTGTTCAGCTCATCCCTAGTAATGACTAGTTTTGAGGAGGCTTTCCAGATACTCCAGAGTATGTCAGACAAGAGCGGGGAACTCTCTCCGTCAGACTCGGATAGCAACTATGAGCCAGTGGAAAGCAGTGGCTCCGAGATGGCAACCGAGGAAGATAGAATCCTAACAAAGAGAAGCAGGAGAAATGAGCAGGCGCAGACATCCACCAGCAGCGCAGCACTCTAGGATGATATGCAGGCATCCACCGGCAGTGCAGCACTCCAGGATAGGCAAGCATCCACCAGCAGTTCTGCAACCTTCCTAGAAGATAGGCCAGATGCTAGCAACGGAGCATCCCATCAACGAGGCAGTGCCCATACTAGCTTCCCAGATGTTCTACTGTATCCAACATGGCTGCCCGATACATCAGTAGAACCTGTAATTCCCCTTTTTACAGCCCAGCCAGGCCCTCAGATACAGACGGAAAATGTAACCCCACTTTATTATTTTCACTTATTTTTTATCAATGATCTCCTAACCTACATTGTGAAGCAATGTAATATATACGCCAGCCAACTTATAGCCAACAATCCAAGTTCTTCATATGCTTTTGTTTGGAAATCCCTCACCGTGGAAAAATTTAAAATTTTCCTTGGCTTAACCCTCAACATGGGGCTGCCAAAAAAAAATGAAGTCCATTCCTACTGGTCTACCCAACCTATCTACCACATGCTGGTCTATTCGTCAATGGTGCCCAGAACCTGTTATGAGATGATCATGAGATTTTTACATTCCAATAACAATGCCCAATGCCTCCCTCAAAATGATCCCAGTTACGATAAATTATTCAAAATTCGGCCCCTAATCAATTTTTTTTGCGCCAGCTTCAAGCAGATGTCTACCCCTGATAGAAATATTTGTGTAGATGAATCCCTATTACACTTCACTGCAAGACTTGGAATACAGAAATGCATCCCCAGTAAAAGAGCCAGACATGGGGTAAAATTTTATAAGGCGTGTGACAGGGCCACGGGTTACACATATGACTTTATAATTTATGAGGGAAAAGACAGACAGCTTAACCCCCCGGATGCCCTACCTACATGGGAATAAGTGGCAAAATTGTCTGCCAGCTGATCCAAACATGCAGACTGTGGCCTGTGGGACAGCATGGACAAACTGCAAAGGCTTCCCACAGGCATGGGTCGCCAAGAAATTGAAGCAGGATGAAATGGCCAGTATGCGGACTGAAGAGGTACTAGTGCTGAAGTGGAGAGATAAAAAAAGAGATGTCTACATCCTTTCCACAATACACAATGACACCTTGGTGGAACTGCAGAGAAAAAAAGGCCCCATCCAGAAGCCAAAATGGATGGCTGGCTGCCATCTGCTACAGTGGGGGTTTCAGGCCCCGACCAATTTAAACAGTTGAACACAGGGAGGGTGAGAAGGTTTGGTACGAGTTCTTGGCCGCATACAACGGACAATCGGTGTGGATGCCAGCCCGGAGAGTAAGGTCGATGGGGAAAAGGGGTCACAAACATGGCGGGGTGAATGAGTTTTGGATTTTTTTTCCTTTCAGGGGCAATGGAGTGCAGAACTTTGGCCCCAATTTTATTGGGTGGAAGTGGGGTGTTCATTCGTAAACGGGTGCTATTGGAATTTTTACAAGTGGTTCTGGCTATGGAGCTGGGGTAAGGATCATACAGGAACCTGACACAGAGCTGAATTGTGATTAGGTGGGTGTGGTTTACGGGTCATTTTGTGTTGCGTTAGGTCAGGGGTTAAGTCCTGGAGAAAAGTGGGAACTCCCACCCAAGATCCACTCCCCCACCAAAAAAAATGATACGCTCATATGCATATATATTTCACAGAAAATGCAGTACAACATTTATTGTAAAGTGCCAGTTTACAAAAACAAAATAAGTTAACTTGTCAAACTAACAGATAATCACCACAAGAACGGAGGGGGACAGCAGAACGGAGGGTGACAGCAGAACGGAGGGGGGCAGCGAGGAAAACTGGAGGGGGACAGTAGCAGAACGGAGGGGGACTGTCATGGTTATGCAATAGAGTTCGTCTGCTTACCTGTCTCCATGTGTTCATTTCTAGAGACCAGCCGACCTTCACCTGACTGCTTTTATAATCCATCCTCTGGCATGGCTCCACCCTAGCTCCTATCAGAGAACTCTATATTAACCTGTGCACTGCTAGCCAACCCTGCTTAACAACCTTTGTGTGTTAGCTTCCTGTTACCTGCCGTGTGCTTGGCTATCGTTTTCCGTTACCGACTTTGGCATGTCCTTGACTATCCCTGTTTGCCTGTGATCCTGACCTTTTGGCGTGTCCCCGACTTTTCCTGTCTGCTTGTGGCCCCGACCTTGGCTTTGTCCCTCACCATCCCTATCCTCCTGTTGCCTACTGTGGGTGTGAGCTGGGGGACCCTGGGGGTCGCGACCTGGAGCCAGTTGCAGCCAAGTCCATCCTCACCACTCGAGGCTCTGGTGAACACCTGCTGGGTCTTAGACTCCGCGCCCCAGGGAATCTTATGCTCTAACCCCGGTGGGATCCATCTTGGTGTTCTGGCGGCCCTGCCTTCCTATCACCTTGACCCCCATCCGTAGCAGTCAGCCGTAGGGTCCACAACCTTGCGGTGCACTCCTAATCCCTGCGGTGTGCATCTGTCACCTGGCCTCAAGGTGACCCGACAGTTTGATCAGCCATGGACTCGGCTGACGTGCCGCTTCCTGCAGTCGATCCTTTGCAGGGCATAGTTCGGAGACTTGAAACCCAGG
Source organism: Lithobates pipiens (assembly GCF_037356315.1). Lineage (NCBI taxonomy): Eukaryota > Metazoa > Chordata > Amphibia > Anura > Ranidae > Lithobates > Lithobates pipiens. The sequence continues at coordinate 341,861 of NW_027507788.1, forward strand.
AATCTAATCAGACTCAGGTGATGCAATTCCTTCAAGATCTGGCTTCCCGCTTCGAGCAGCTACAGGCTTCCTTGGGGACCCCGAACCTGCAGCCTCAAGTACAGTCTGCGACTGCACCTATCGCACCAGTCGCATCCACGCATTCATTAGTACTGCCAGCTCTGTCCCGTTTCTCTTGGGACTCCAAGGCCTGCAGGGGTTTCCTCAGCCAATGCACCATTCATTTTGAGCTCCAGCCTCAAAACTTTCTGTCTGATTGGGCAAAGGTAGCCTATATAATTTCCCTCCTCTCCGGTGAAGCTTTAGCCTGGGCTGCTCCCCTGTGGGAGAAAAATGATCCAGTGGTTTCCAGCCTGTCCAACTTCTTGAAGCTCTTTCGTAATATCTTTGAGGAGCCAGCTCGGGTTTCTTCTGCGGCTAGTGCCCTTTTACGCCTTCGCCAAGAATCTTGTTCAGTGGGACAATATGCACTTCAGTTCCGTATCCTTACAGCGGAATTGAGCTGGAACAATGAGGCCCTGGTCGCAACCTTTTTACATGGCCTCTCTGACCGAGTGAAGGACGAATTAGCAGGAAGAGCTATCCCCGCCGGTCTGGACGATGTAATTTCCTTATGCAATCAGATTGACATTCGTTTCCAGGAGAGGTCCTTAGAAAAAAGACGCCAGCACCCCCTAGGTCCTAGTCAGCCTGAGCTTTTTTCCCGTCGCCCTGTGGAGCATCCTCTGTCTGCTGAGGAACCCATGCAGCTGGGCCGGACCAGACTAACCCCCGAAGAACGTACTAGACACAGAACTCTGGGCTTGTGCCTTTATTGTGGGGGCAAGGGTCATTTTCGTGACTCCTGCTCGCTTTGTCTGGGAAACGCTCGGGTCTAATACATTTGGAAGGTGGAGTATTGGACCCAGAAACATCACCTTCTCGTCTTCTTTTTCCGGTGTTCCTCCATGTAGGCACTTCTCCCCAATCGGTCCTAGCATATCTGGACTCCGGGGCTGCCGGCAATTTTATGGACTGGAGAACTGCTTCTTCTATGAAGCTTACCCTTTCTCCCCTCGCTACTCCACTGGTAGTCTCGGCAATTGATGGCACTGTGCTCCCAGGGGGCCCTATCCGTTTCCAGACGCTACCTATTAGGATGTCGGTAGGGATACTCCACCAGGAGTGGATCTCCTTCCTCATCCTACCCAAGGCCTCTACCCCCATTGTATTGGGCCTTCCTTGGCTACAGCTCCACTCGCCACATGTGGACTGGGTCTCTGGGCAGATCCTGGCATGGGGTCATTCGTGTTTCTCATCCTGTCTTCCCAAGGTGACCACCAAGAGGAAACTTCCCATTGCTACCACATCTGTATCGTCTGATCTTCCTGCGGCATACAGAGATTTCCGGGATGTGTTCTGCAAGAAGTCTGCTGAGGTGCTTCCTCCCCACAGATCTTTTGACTGTGCTATTGACCTTGTCCCTGGAGCAACCCTGCCCAGGGGTCGTACCTACCCTTTGTCCATTCCAGAGACCCAGGCCATGTCTGAGTATGTCGCCGAGAATCTGGAGAGAGGTTTCATCCGGAAATCCTCATCGCCTGCAGGAGCAGGGTTCTTTTTCATTGCCAAAAAGGATGGTACCCTCAGACCCTGCATCGACTATAGAGGTTTAAACGCTGTGACTATTAAAAACCGATACCCCTTACCTCTAATATCTGAGCTATTGGACAGGTTGAAGGGGGCTTCCATTTTCACTAAGTTGGATCTCAGAAGCGCATACAATCTCATTCGAATACAGGAAGGTGACGAATGGAAGACCGCGTTTAACACTAGGGACGGGCATTACGAATACTTGGTTATGCCTTTTGTTTTGTGTAATGCTCCAGCTGTGTTCCAGAACTTTGTCAATGAAATATTCAGGGATCTACTGTACCAGTTTGTTGTCATCTATCTGGATGATATTCTCATCTTTTCCAAAAATCTGCCTGCTCACAGAAACCATGTACGCACCGTACTTCAGCGCCTTAGAGAGAACAATCTTTATGCCAAGATGGAGAACTGTTCCTTTGAATGTTCCGAGGTCCTGTTTCTGGGATGTTTTGTTTCTAGTGCGGGTCTTCTCGTGGATCCCGGAAAGGTCTCAGCCATTACCAACTGGCCCCTTCCCGCTAGCCTCAAGGCCACACAGCGCTTTCTTGGCTTCACAAATTATTATAGGCAGTTCATAAGGAATTATTCTTCCATTGCCGCGCCTATTATCGCTTTGACCAAGAAGGGTGCGAATGCAAAGACTGGCCTCCCGAAGCTGTCTCTGCGTTTCACGATCTGAAACAGGCCTTTGTCTCTGGACATCTCTTGAGGAGACTAAATCCTGAGGACCCATTTTTTATTGAAGTAGGCACTTCTTCAATGGGGGTGGGAGCTGTGCTTCTTCAGGACTTTGAGAAGAAATGTCAACCATGTGCGTTCTTCTCCAAAAAAAATTCTCAGGCAGAGAGAAATTATGCCATTGGTGATCGGGAACTTCTCGCAATTAAATTGGCGTTGGAGGAGTGGCGTCATCTCTTTGAAGGTTCCCCTCACTCCATAACGATCTTTACTGATCATAAGAATTTACAGTACCTACAGAATGCTAAACGTCTGAACCCCAGACAGGCCAGGTGGAGTCTCTTCTTTTCCCGTTTTAAATTCACAATTACGTACAAACCTGGTTCCTGCAACGGTCGAGCTGATGCGCTCTCTAGGTCATTTGACACTTTGGACGAGGAGTCCAACCCTGATCCTGAGCCGATCATTCCTACCTCATGCATTTTTGCCCATTCTACCACCCTGGAATCAAAAATTCCTCCTGGTAAGACCTTTGTTCCCACGGAGCTAAGAACTAAGATCCTTCGTTGGGGACATGATTCCAAGGTGGCAGGTCATGCTGGGTTCCTCCGATCCTTCCTGCTCATCAGTCGTCACTACTGGTGGCCTAATCTCCGCTCGGATGTTAAAGACTATGTTAAGGCTTGTCACGTCTGTGCTCAGTCTAAATCTTCCACTCAAGCCCCTGCTGGTCTTCTCATGCCCTTGCCCATTCCTAAGGAGCCCTGGTCTCATATCGCCATGGATTTTATCACTGATCTTCCACTGTCGGAGAATAATACGGCCATTTGGGTAGTAATCGATCGGTTCTCCAAGACATTTTGTTCCTCTTCCTGGTCTCCCTTCTGCCCCTGCCTTGGTTCCCATTTTTGTACGAGAGATTTTCCGCCTTCATGGTGTTCCTTCTCATGTCGTTTCGGACAGGGGTGTGCAGTTTACTTCTCGTTTTTGGAGAGCCTTTTGCAAATCCTTTGAATCCTTCCTACCTTGGATTTTACCTCTTCTTATCATCCCCAATCCAATGGCCAGACTGAGAGAGTTAATCAGAAGTTGGAGGTCTTTCTCCGTACCTTGGTCTCTGCCCATCATGATGATTGGGCATCACTATTACCGTGGGCTGAGTTCTCCCACAATAATCATGTCAACGTCAGTTCTCAGAAAACACCCTTTGTCACTGTTTATGGAAGACATCCTCAGCTTCCTCTTCCTATGACTTGTTCTTCTGACATTCCAGCTTTGGCTACTGTTCAGGAATCATTCAAATCCATGTGGGCTGACATTCATGATTCCCTCCAGAAAGCTGCCAACAAATTCAAGAGTTTTGCTGACCGTCGCAGGCGTAAGCCACCTTCTCTTCAGCCAGGAGACAAAGTCTGGCTCTCCACCAGGAACATCAAACTCTGGGTTCCTTCTCTCAAATTTGCCCCAAGATTCATTGGTCCGTACACCATAATTTCTAAACTGAATCCAGTTTGTTTCAAGCTCCAGATTCCCAAAAGCCTCAAAATCTCTAACTCCTTCCATGTTGCCCTTCTGAAGCCTTTAGTCCTCAATAAGTTCTCTCGTCCTCTCTCTACCGTAGCACCGGTCTCTGAGGATGATAAGGAGTACGAGATTAGTTAAATTTTGGATTCCCGACTCTGTAGAGGCATTCTCCAGTACCTCGTGCACTGGAAAGGTTTTGATCCTGAGGAGAGGTCGTGGATTTCGGCTTCCGAGGTCTTTGCACCTCGTCTGTTGAGGAAGTTTCATTTGAAGTTCCCCTCTAAACCTGGTCCCAGGCGGGGAAGGGGGAGGCCTCGTAAGAGGGGGGGTACTGTCATGATTATGCAATAGAGTTCGTCTGCTTACCTGTCTCCATGTGTTCATTTCTAGAGACCAGCCGACCCTCACCTGACTGCTTTTATAATCCATCTTCTGGCATGGCTCCACCCTAGCTCCTATCAGAGAACTCTATATTAACTGTGCACTGCTAGCCAACCCTGCTGATCAACCTTTGTGTGTTAGCTTCCTGTTACCTGCCGTGTGCTCTTCTATCGTTTTCCGTTACCGACTTTGGCGTGTCCTTGACTATTCCTGTTTGCCTGTGATCCTGACCTTTTGGCGTGTCCCCGACTTTTCCTGTCTGCTTGTGGCCCCGACCTTGGCTTTGTCCCTCACCATCCCTATCCTCCTGTTGCCTACTGTGCGTGTGAGCTGGGGGACCCTGGGGGTCGCGACCTGGAGCCAGTTGCAGCCAAGTCCATCCTCACCACTCGAGGCTCTGGTGAACACCTGCTGGGTCTTAGACTCTGCGCCCCAGGTAATCTTACGCTCTAACCCCGGTGGGATCCATCTTAGTGTTCTAGCGGCCATGCCTTCCTATCACCTTGACCCCCATCCGCAGCAGTCAGCCGTAGGGTCCACAACCTTGCGGTGCACTCCTAATCCCTGCAGTGTGCATCTGTCACCTGGCCTCAAGGTGACCTGACAGGGACAGTAGCAGAATGGAGGGGGACAGTAGCAGAACGGAGGGGGACAGTAGCAGAACGGAGGGGGACAGTAGCAGGATGGAGGGGGACAGCAGAACAGAGGGGGACATGGAGGAAAACTGGAGGTGGGCAGCAGCAGAATGGAGGGGGAGTGGGGGGACAGCAGCAGAATGAAGGGGGAGTGGGGGAAAGCAGCAGAACGGAGGGGGAGTGGGGGGCACAGCAGCAGAATGGAGGGGGAGTGGGGGACACAGCAGCAGAATTGAGGGGGAGCATGCTCACTGTAAATAACAAAGTGTGTGTAACACACTAACCTGGAAGTTTGTCAATGACACTGGCGGGCGGCAAACTCACGGCGGACCTCGTGGGCGGGAGGACTCGGAGGCTCAGCTCAGGAGAGGAGAAGTTGAACTGGAGAAGTCTGGCAGTTCAGAGTTGGGCTGCACTGCTGGCAATGTGCTACAGCGGCTGCGGGAGTAGTCGGCAGTGGCCCCGGGACTGGCACTGACTGGGCAGTGGGCATAGGCTGGATCCTTACCAGCAGTTGGTGTGGCTCTGTCTGGTGTGGTGTCTGTGGCTGGCTGCTCTCTCTTGGAGATGCTGCTTAGCCTAGCAGCCAGTTACTTAGGCATATGCGGCTGCTAACAGGAACTGAGTTCCTGTTGTGGAAAAAGTACAGGAACTCCGTTCCCATGCGTTCCCGCAGGAGTTGAGCCCTGCGTTAGGTGCAGTTGAACATTTTCTATATGCTATTCATCTTGCAGGCATCGGCAACAAGGGGGCTTACTCCGTGAATCAATTTTCAGCGGGACCGGCTCAGAGAATTAGCCGGCCACAGAGGGGGAGGAGTTCCCTACTCTGGCTGGATATGGGAGATGGCATTGGAGTCACCATGGGAGGTAGCCGGTCGGTCTGCCATTGAGCGTAAACTGGATGTTTTTGGCTTTTGTTTAACCTGCTATGCAGGGTGGATTGGAAAAAGAGTTTGGGTTGGACAGTTTAAAAAAAAAATGATAAAAGGGTTAGAGGGGTGGAGGTGCTGCTGTTTGGGTTACCAGGCTTCAGGGTAATAAAAATAAATAAATGGAAATGGCACAAGGCTGAGACATATTGGTCGAGGTCCCAGTTCGGGTGGGTGTTCTGAAAATGCCCCAGGGATGCAAGGTTGGATGGTGCAGAATACGCTTCACACTCCTTCCGCATCAGGGTGGCTGTAGAAGCTGCCAGGTGTGGGTTGGATGAGGCGGCGGTAAGAAGGAATGGTAGGTGGAAATAAAAAAAATAGAGGGTGGTAGGCTGTACATACAATGTGTATTGTTCATGGTGTGGGGTACATTGGTTTGCTTTAAAGTTGGTGCTGCCTTTGTTTGGCGTTTTTTTCATCCAGATGGAGGACTTACACTAACTAAACTAAGGTGGGCCTGTAATTGAGGGCGTTGGGATACACCTCTCGGTAGTGGTGATTGTTTTCTGGGCGCTGGGGCTGCAAGATGGGATACAGCAGGGTGTGGGGGAGCCCTTAAGGGTAAGGTGTCATCCTTACGGGCTGTGGTGGTGTTTTGTCGGTCTTTGACGGTGGCAGTAAACATATGTGATGGAAAGGGGTGGGGGTATTATGTGCCCCTCCGGTGTATTCCAGTGAAAGGTTAGCTGGAATACTATAATGGTTGCACTGCGGGAAGGGGGTTGTCTCCGAGCTGATTATCCACCGGAGGCCTATCATGTGGAAAAAGGACTCGCAGTGTATTGGTGGAATATGTGTTGGAGTTCCGGGGGGCCGTCAAAGACCAACAGCACTGGAGTTGTTACAGAGGTGATATTTTGGTAAATATTTGATATTGGAGTTATTTATATGATGTGAATAATAAATAGGCTGCTATGGCCATTTATAGTCCAAAATGAAGGTGTGGTCTCATCACTTTAGAAGGGTAAGAAATGGGGATGTTGGAGTACAAGTGGTATAGCAGTAAGAGGCAGGTTGGTAACCTCGGAACTACATTGGTCATGTAATTTCTTCAGTGTTGTCACATGGAAAGATAGAATAAAATATTTACACAAATGTGAGGGGTGTACTCACTTCTGTGAGATACTGTAAGTACCCTCCCTTGCATGATATTCTGTGGCAGGTCAGAAGATTGGGTGGCAACTTTAGGGGGTCATACCCACTGAGTGTTTTCCTGGTCGAAATGCAGTGGCATCACAAAAGGTACCTGACAATCTCCTGATATGTGATACAGCCATGAGCTGAAAGTGAACAACAGCCCCGCTTCAGAGGTTGCACCTGCGGCACCCCTGGGCCATCAATGAGTATTTTTGTATGAGGACAGACTCAGTGGCTCCTGATTCAGAATGCTTTAACCAATGTTCCACCATTTGAGAAGGTAATTAGAATGGTGAGATGGGATGAGGTGGGAATCAGCAATACAGTCTCTGGTGTTCCTGATGGAGCACAATCTGTTGTAATAGACTGTGCACTGGAGGCACAGCACCAGGAGAAAAGAGGACTTCTCAGTGTCTCGGAACTGATTCCATCCTTGTAAGGCAGCAATGGAGGAGTACGAGAAGGGCTTGGGTGCTGACAGCGAGGAGGGAGAAGACATGGGGCAGGCATTCAGGGATACATTTTACCCCTCCAAACATTGTTAGTTGTATGATGGTGGGATAAGATCATTGAGAATGTCTTTGTCCTCTGTGACACCAAGAACTTGATGTCCTCTGCTGCAGGCTATTTGTGGTGGATGAGCTCATTCATGCAGCAGTTCATAAAAAGCCCCGGATTGAAGGTGAGGGACTATTACTTTTTGGTCACCCTTTTGGACTTGTGGAAAAGGAGAAAAATGGGAGAACTAATCCACAGCAAAAAAAGCAAAAATGCTCCCATTTAAAGAGGTGCTGCGGAAAATCATCTTGATTACCTTTTCAGAGAAAGGCAGGATGCATTTCATGGACAATGTCCCTTGGACCCTAGGGACACTGAAGAAAGAAGCAGTGCTGGCAGTGATAGATCATCCTCTCAAACACATTGGCCAGGCCTGTCTGCTGGTAACCACCATAGGCAGTGGCTAAACTACAGTATTTCATCTCATATTACCAGAGTACATTTTTGAACCAACAGCCCATTGGATTTTGGGTATCCATTCTAGACCAGTGGCCACGGCTAGCTCAGTATGTCATGAAGCTGTTGGCTTGCCATGCTGCCATTGGGCTGTCAATACATTTAGTTCAGCAGGAAGTTTTGTGACAAAGAGATGAGTTAGCCTGTCCCTTGACATAATTGACTTGCTCACTAGTTCCCAATCAGCTTTTAATACACAATCTCTGCAGGTGATGCTAACCAATACTTATATTAGTTATTGAAATCTGTCCCCAAAAACATTTTGTATGCCTTACGGCATTACCATCAACTGCTGCTGGTCTCTCACTAATACCATCCTCTGTCACCATTACCAGCTCCTTCCACCACTGCTAACCTGCCAACATCACCAGCTCCTTCCACCATTGCTAACCTGCCAACATTACCAGCTCCTTCCACCACTGCTAACCTGCCAACATTACCAGCTCCTTCCACCACTGCTAACCTGCCACCATTACCAGCTCCTTCCACCACTGCTAACCTGCCAACATTACCAGCTCCTTCCACCACTGCTAACCTGCCAACGTTATCAGCTCCTTCCACCACTGCTAACCTGTCACCATTACCAGCTCCTTCCACCACTGCTAACCTGCCAACATCACCAGCTCCTTCCACCATTGCTAACCTGCCAACATTACCAGCTCCTTCCACCACTGCTAACCTGCCACCATTACCAGCTCCTTCCACCACTGCTAACCTGCCAACGTTATCAGCTCCTTCCACCACTGCTAACCTGCCAACGTTACCAGCTCCTTCCACCACTGCTAACCTGTCACCATTACCAGCTCCTTCCACCACTGCTAAACTGCCACCATTACCAGCTCCTTCCACCACTGCTAACCTGCCAACGTTATCAGCTCCTTCCACCACTGCTAACCTGCCAACATCACCAGCTCCTTCCAACTACTGCTAACCTGCCACCATTACCTGCTCCTTCCACCACTGCTAACCTGCCACCATCACCAGCTCCTTCCACCACTGCTAACCTGTCACCATTACCAGCTCCTTCCACCACTGCTAACCTGCCAACATCACCAGCTCCTTCCACCACTGCTAACCTGCCACCATTACCAGCTCCTTCCACCACTGCTAACCTGCCAACATCACCAGCTCCTTCCACCACTGCTAACCTGCCAACATCGCCAGCTCCTTCCACCACTGCTAACCTGCCACCATCGCCAGCTCCTTCCACCACTGCTAACCTGCCAACATTGCCAGCTCCTTCCACCACTGCTAATCTGCCAACATTACCAGCTCCTTCCACCACTGCTAACCTGCCAACATTACCAGCTCCTTCCACCACTGCTAACCTGCCAACATTACCAGCTCCTTCCACCACTGCTAACCTGCCAACATTACCAGCTCCTTCCACCACTGATAACCTGCCAACATCACCAGCTCCTTCCACCACTGCTAACCTGTCAACATTACCAGCTCCTTCCACCACTGCTAACCTGCCAACATCACCAGCTCCTTCCACCACTGCTAACCTGCCAACATCACCAGCTCCTTCCACCACTGCTAACCTGCCACCATTACCAGCTCCTTCCACCACTGCTAACCTGCCAACATCACCAGCTCCTTCCACCACTGCTAACCTGCCAACATCACCAGCTCCTTCCACCACTGCTAACCTGCCAACATCACCAGCTCCTTCCACCACTGCTAACCTGCCACCATTACCAGCTCCTTCCACCACTGCTAACCTGCCAACATCACCAGCTCCTTCCACCACTGCTAACCTGCCAACATTACCAGCTCCTTCCACCACTGCTAAACTGCCAACATCACCAGCTCCTTCCACCACTGCTAACCTGCCAACATCACCAGCTCCTTCCACCACTGCTAACCTGCCAACATCACCAGCTCCTTCCACCACTGCTAACCTGCCAACATCACCAGCTCCTTTCACCACTGCTAACCTGCCAACATTACCAGCTCCTTCCACCACTGCTAAACTGCCAACATCACCAGCTCCTTCCACCACTGCTATCCTGCCAACATCACCAGCTCCTCCCACCACTGCTAACCTGCCAACATCACCAGCTCCTTCCACCACTGCTAACCTGCCAACATCACCAGCTCCTTCCACCACTGCTAACCTGCCAACATTACCAGCTCCTTCCACCACTGCTAACCTGCCAACATTACCAGCTCCTTCCACCACTGCTAACCTGCCAACATTACCAGCTCCTTCCACCACTCCTAACCTGCCAACATCACCAGCTCCTTCCACCACTGCTAACCTGCCAACATTACCAGCTCCTTCCACCACTGATAACCTGCCAACATCACCAGCTCCTTCCACCACTGCTAACCTGCCAACATTACCAGCTCCTTTCACCACTGCTAACCTGCCAACGTTATCAGCTCCTTCCACCACTGCTAACCTGCCAACATTACCAGCTCCTTCCACCACTGCTAACCTGCCAACATCACCAGCTCCTTCCACCACTGCTAACCTGCCAACATCACCAGCTCCTTCCACCACTGCTAACCTGCCACCATTACCAGCTCCTTCCACCACTGCTAACCTGCCAACATCACCAGCTCCTTCCACCACTGCTAAACTGCCAACATTACCAGCTCCTTCCACCACTGCTAAACTGCCAACATCACCAGCTCCTTCCACCACTGCTATCCTGCCAACATCACCAGCTCCTCCCACCACTGCTAACCTGCCAACATCACCAGCTCCTTCCACCACTGCTAACCTGCCAACATCACCAGCTCCTTTCACCACTGCTAACCTGCCAACATTACCAGCTCCTTCCACCACTGATAACCTGCCAACATCACCAGCTCCTTCCACCACTGCTAACCTGCCAACATTACCAGCTCCTTCCACCACTGCTAACCTGCCAACATTACCAGCTCCTTCCACCACTGCTAACCTGCCAACATTACCAGCTCCTTCCACCACTGCTAACCTGCCAACATTACCAGCTCCTTCCACCACTGCTAACCTGCCAACATTACCAGCTCCTTCCACCACTGCTAACCTGCCAACATTACCAGCTCCTTCCACCACTGCTAACCGGCCACCATCACCAGCTCCTTCTACCTCTGCTGGCCTGAACTGAACTGACACTGAACTGTCACACAGGACATGGGAACACCACTTACCTCTCATGGATGGCGAAGGAAGATCTGTCAGTGATTGGGTCCTGGCACTCACCAACTGGCTTTAGCGCTTCACAGGAAGACAAGGTGATGGAGTAGCTGCAGGAAGGGAAAAGAGATTCTGAGAGCTGCCCTTAGAGGACACATTGATCCCTCCCCTGAAGAGCCCAGCAGCAGATTTCACCTCTACACTGAGCTCCCCCCTCTACACTCAGCTCCCCCCTCTACACTGAGCTCCCCCTCTACACTTAGCTCCCCCCTATACACTCAGGTCCCCCTCTACACTGAGCTCCCCCTCTACACTTAGCTCCCCCTATACACTCAGCTCCCCCTCTACACTGAGCTCCCCCCTCTACACTCAGCTCCCCCCTCTACACTGAGCTCCCCCTCTACACTCAGGTCCCCCTCTACATTGAGCTCCCTCTCTACACTCATCTACCCCCTCTACACTCAGCCCCCCCTCTAGCATCAGCTCCCCCCTCTAGCATCAGCTCCTCCTCTAAACTCAGCCCCCCCCTCTACACTCAGCTCCCCCTCTACACTTGGCTCTCCCCCTCTACCCTCAGCTCCCCCCTCTACACTCAGCTCCCCCCTCTACACTCAGCTCCCCTCTCTACACTCGGCTCTCCCCCTCTACACTCAGCTCCCCCCTCTACACTCAGCTCCCCCTCTACACTCAGGTCACCTTCTACATTGAGCTCCCCCCTCTTCACACAGCTCCCCTCTACACTCAGCTCCCTCTCTACACTGAGCTCCCCCCTCTACCCTCAGCTCCCCCCTCTACACTCAGCTCCCCTCTCTACACCGAGCTCCCCCCTCTACCCTCAGCTCCCCCCTCTACACTCAGCTCCCCTCTCTACACTCAGCTCTCCCCCTCTACACTCAGCTGCCCCCTCTACACTCAGGTTCTCTTCTACACTCAGCTCCCTCCTCTACACTCAACTCCCCCTCTACACTCAGCTCCCCCCTCTACACTCGGCTCCCCCTCTACACTCGGCTCTCCCCCTCCACACTCAGCTCCTCCCTCTACACTCAGCTCCTCCCTCTACACTCAGCTCCCGCCTCTACACTCAGCTCCCCCTCTACACTCAGGTCCTCTTCTACACTCAGCTCCCCCCTCAACACTCAGCTCTCATCTACACTCAGCTCCCCCCTCTACACTCAGGTCCTCTTCTACACTCAGCTTCCCCCTCTACACTCAGCTCTCCTCTACACTCAGCTCCTCCCTCTACACTCAGCTTCCCCTCTACACTCAGCTCCCCCTCTACACTCAGGTCCTCTTCTACACTCAGCTCCCCCCTCTACACTCAGCTCTCCTCTACACTCAGCCCCCCCCTCTACACTTAGTTCCCCCTCTACACTCAGCTGCCCTTCTACAATCAGCTCCTCCCTCTACACTCAGCTCTCCTCTACACTCAGCTCCCCCCTCTACACTCAGCTCTCCTCTACACTCAGCTCCTCCCTCTACACTCAGCTTCCCCTCTACACTCAGCTCCCCCTCTACACTCAGGTCCTCTTCTACACTCAGCTCCCCCCTCTATACTCAGCTCTCCTCTACACTCAGCCCCCCCCCCCCTCTACACTTAGTTCCCCCTCTACACTCAGCTGCCCTTCTACAATCAGCTCCTCCCTCTACACTCAGCTCCCCATCTACACTCAGCTCGCCTCTACACTCAGCTACCCACTCTACACGCAGCTGTGAAAAGCAACTTGCTTTAAAGTGACAGTGCTTCATTTTTTGCTGGAGGGCGCAAAAGTGTGGTGGAGTGACTGCGAAGATGAAGCAAGAGTTTGAGCCTGCCGGAGAATATTGCAGACTGTTTTTTGCTACACAAACTCCAGTTAAAGGGGAAGTGCATGCTGTTGCCCCGGCAACGCTGGTGCAAGCAGGCCAGCTATTAATGTGTAAAGTCCCAAGCTTACAAGAGGATACAATTGGGGAAGCCCTGTTAAGGCTTTGAAGACCGAGCGCTGTTTGCGGTGCAGAGAGTGGAGGCAAGGTTGTCTCCAAGTGCCCTTTGTCTCATTCTCCAATACAAGGTGACACGGCCAAAGGTCGGCAGCAATGTTTGGGAAGCCTGATTTGAGTCCCAGGAGTGTCCAAAAGGTTGATCAGAAGTTCAAGAAGTATGTGGTTGCCCATAGCAACGGTGGTGATGTCAAGTTTGCAAACTACACGAGAGACATATTGCCGACAGAGGATCGTGGCAAGGTGAAAGCAGCAATGCTTCAAGGAGCACAAAGTTGCTGCATTTGGGAGAGTCAGCAAAGTACAACTGAAGAGTGCTATCTCCCTTAGCAACAAGAGATCGGGTGTTAACTGGAAGGAGGAGCTACAGTGGAGATGTGGAGTGGCGTCCCACTAAAGATACTGTATGTGCAGAAATGTACCATGCCTGGAATGTGGTCAACTGGGGCATGGAATTTTTTCTTGTCCCAGGTTGTGGAACATGCCTGGAGATATGTCTACAGGGCAGAAGTCTTTGTCTCCAAGCCCAAATTTTTGTGCAAACATACTTTCAGTCACCTCTGGCCACAGTGAGGAAGTACCTGTTGTGCCTGTGGGGGGTGCTAAGGAGTCACCAGGGAGAGTTGGCCAGTTAAAGTCCAATAAAGGAGAGACAACGTACTCAAATGAAGCCAGAGTTACCTGCTACAGATTATGGTAAGACTGTTGTAGTTTGTGGAACTGATCCCAGTGACGTGGGAGTATATCCGGCAGATTGGCAGAAGATTGGCAGAAGGTGTAAAAATGGACTTGCTGCAGTGTGCTACCCCGAGTAGTGGGGAGACACAGGTTGAAGCTCAACCCGCAGCAAAGACTGGACTCTGTATGTGTTGGAAGTGGTAACCTAGGGGTGACCAATACAGTTTGTGTGCCAGGTTCCCTAGTGACAGATGCTACAGAGATGCCCAGGGAAACCTCCCAGGAGCCTGCAGTGGTGAGGCATGTGGTTTCCCAGGACAACTGTGGAGCCGCCCTAGTGGTCAAAATAATGCCTTTGGAGAGGAAGGGTGGTGTGCGGACCAAAAAACAGCCTGTTAAAGCTTATAACACTGCTATGTCTATGAATGTTGATGGTGAAGGTATTGCTGATGATAAATGTACTTATTCTCATTTGTTCAAAAGTAATGAGGAAAGAAGGATGTCTCCCTTGGCAACCAGACGCAGAGCCACAGGGTTGTCCATGGAAGTCTCAGGGGCTCGCCATGCGTTTGAGCCAGAGATTTTCCAGGACAGCACTGAATTTGCTCTGGGGGAACAGACTGGGTCTACACTATGCAATGATAGTTTGTGTGACAGTCCGTTTACCATATGTGTAACCCAGTTGGTAAGGGGTTAAGTCCACTGGCCAAAGCTGAAGGTACACAGCTGAGTGTGTTAGCGCCCCAGTAGCAGGGTGGTGATGGTGTATTGCAGCCTGCCTTGTTTGATGAAGCATTAGCGAAGAGTAAAAGCATGTTGTCAAAATGCGATTTATATAGAAGTGACAAAGGTACTGATTGTGCTGCAGAATCCCAGGTGCCTCCTAAAGCAGATGATGAGGTGCTGCTGAGCCCTCATTATGGAAGCACAATGGATTGGGACAGTTGGGCCAAACAATTACTAGCCATGTTAGACAAGGCTATGTTGAGTGACAGGGGTGTGAATACAACTGTTATGCCAGACAGGGAGATCGCAGAGCGGCCAATGGTTGAGGGTGCGTTGGTCCTTGCAAGGGTTGTTTCCCTCCAGTCAGAAGGACCAGATGAGGGCACATGCATGGCAGATGTGGTGCTCACAGCCCAGCCGCTAAATGTCAAGTGTCAAGGTGACAAGGTACTAAATGTTGACTTGCCTATTGGTGAATTAGACGGCATGAGTGGGAGACATGCGTCTGGCAGTGTTCCAGAGGAGCATCAGGCTGTGATGGATACCTCCAGTGAGGTGGAGGCCCCTTTAAATGTCTCGGCCCCTCAAGCTGCAGTGAATGAGCCCCTCCATGTCTCTGATAAGGGAAAGGTCCTCATAAATGTTTTGCATATTGATGTGGAGTGTGTAGAAATTCGATTCCATAGATTAGATACAGATATGCTAGTGGAACTGCTTGAACTGGTGAAAGCACATTCCTTGTATAGCTGGGTGCCCCCATTACAGTCAGATGTGGTAGTGCTGCATGGTACCAAAGGGTGGAGCCAGGTAATGCCAGCTGTGCTGGGTAACATTAATCACCGGTGGAACTGGGTGGAACGGTGCTTATTAATAGTCTGGCAAGTGATCTCACAGTTCCCTGTGAGGGGGGTTCCGGATACGGTTCAGTACGGAAAGCGCTCTGGGGGGCTGCTGGAGACATCCGAGGTCTCTCCGCCATTTGTGGTGATGGACATCTCTGCTAGTGCGGTCCAAGGTGGAGCTGAGCAGGGTATAGTAAAGGGCACGGATACTGCCTCACCCACTAGACCTCGTAAGAAGGAAAGGCCAGATATGGACGCGGCAAAAGCAGAGATTCTGTCTGTCACCTGCAGAGAGGTACAAGTTGGGGTACCCCTAGACTCTCTCAAATATAGTATGGAGAGGAACAAA